>NC_079516.1:33342387-33654191 GCF_000801105.2 Raphanus sativus | reverse complement strand
AATGTTTGTAAGCAATTCTCATTTGTTATTAATTTATTAAAAATACAATGGTTAAATGTGTAAATAAAAGAAAATATACATCTCTACTATACATATTACCAAACATATCTCATTTATTCTACTATCTTTGTTTCCAAACATCTCCAATTTGTACTTCAACTTTAATAATATAGATATATACAACTTACTGCCAAGAATGGAATGAAACCCATTAGTATTATTCATATATGTCTTTCTATATGTAGATTTCAAAATTATATTTACTTTTTCTTTAAGATAATTGATGATGCATTATGTAGTTAGAGTTAGAGCTGTGCAAATCAAACCAATTATGTAAGCAAACCAATTATGTAAGCAACTGATGATTTGATTTGAGCTGTGCAAATCAAACCAAATCAAACCAGTTTGATTTGGTGTGATTTGTTTATAAGATATGGTTTACGGTCTAGATTTATCTAAATTTACACGTAATGACTATAATTATTACTTTTTTTTTACTTATCTATGTAACAATTGTAATTGAAAAGTCAAAAAGTGTTTTAATTTATATTATCGAGGTTACAATCTAAGCTGGTCACACTAAGCTTTTGTTACAATCTGGTTTATGCAAACTATAATTTTTATTTGTGTTTTTAATAAAGTAATTATAGTGTTTTAGTTTATATAGTTGCAATATTATTGCTAATAAGAAAGGCAATACAAAAGTAAATGCAAAATTAGATTATGTTAAATAGATATCTTATAAGTTCGAAGTTTAGATATTTAACATTTTTTTTACTGATTTGAGACTTGATAAGCAAGAAAAATATTTAGTAGGTAAATATGGTAAGCAAGAAAAAAATTTATAATTTTTTTATTGATTCAATTAAATGCAAAAAATTTTACATGCACAACGTCCTCGTATGTATTAAACAAACATATGTGTTTTACAGAATCTGCTCGATATTATTATAATGCAATGTGATCTAAGCCAATGAAGTAGTTAAACAAATGTGTTTTCTTGCACTGTACGTCTATTTAGCTTCTTTCTATAACCTTACTTGACAAAAAAAGAGAAGAGAACCCTTTTATTAGTTGAAGCTGTTGTTTCGGTTATTAAACTTCCACGAAGAAGACACACATAGTTCTGTATTTTTTGCTTCAAAGAATTCATACAACATATAACTTACATACATGAAACATCAGTGTGCACAAATAACCAAACTATAGCATACAAAAAAATACATGACAGTCTATCAAACTTGACTATAATGTTACTGCTTCGTTCAATCCAATTTTGGCTATGCAGAGAAGCAAATGACTCCGAATATTACTTACATAAAAACTATGGTTATACCATAGCAGCAAATGTTTGATCACAATGCAATTCCTTTGAATGCAAGACTTCCTTTGAATAGCAGCAAATCACCATAGCAGCAATTGTTTCACCCACTTGCCTTGTCAAAATACACGACTTCCTTTGAATGTTTGATCACAACTTGATTACTAACGTAATGCTTGCGAGAAACAGGGATATAAACATCAGCTCCACGAGCAGCTCGGTTCTACAAAAACATGAAAATTGTAGATAATTATGGTCGACCTATAGAACAACAAAAAATAAGTGTAGAGACTATGAAAAACATAAAGTTTATTCTTCGTAAACGTATCAAATATTTTCCTTCTCTCTCTCAAATCTTCCATAGTTACTCGGGACTGATGTTTGCTCGTCCCTTAGCTCTCCGTGTTTGCTCGTCCCTTAGCTCTCCCTGTTTGCAAACGGCAAACTCATCCGATTTGGCCTTCGCAACTGAAGTTCAAGCCAGTTGTATGTTCTCCCTAACTTTTGTCCTCCTCGTCTACGCTAAGGGCTGCCTCATCGATCTCGAGGTCAAGAACACGCGACAGAAGACGGCAAGACTCGAATGGAGAGAACGATGACTCGGATCCTTCCATCATCGAGAGGTAATGCTTCAAAGTGTTTCTGCTTCGTGGTGGTGAGTTTCGTACGATTTTATCCACATGCTGAGATGGGGATTCAAACCATAAGTTGGAAATGTAGTTGTTTCTAAACGTTTAACGTCAACGCAGCACAAAACGAATGTACAAACAAACAGTTTGCGCATGAATGAAAAAAAATTGGTTACGTTTCTTGTAATGAAAGCAAATAAGGAAACAAAGCAAAGAATTAAATGATCCGTTTTTCTTAAACTCCCTCACAGAGTGACACGTGGATCTGAGCCTTCTCATGCATTCTCACCAAAATCGTTTAAGGAAAGCCTTAAAAATGCTTCTCCTTTAATATATAGGGGATTAAAGAAGCTAATAAAATGCAACATCAGTCAACAAACAAAAAATACATATAATCAACTTGAGCTTAGTTTTTGTTAATGCATGGATCATGCTAAATTGTAAAGTTGGTGGTTTTGGTAATGGTTAAAATGTTAATTAGGGTGCTGCTCCAACTGAACTAGAGGCAGTGTTGCTTGCTCACTATTGCTGATGCAGCAGTGATACCGTACGTACTTCTTTTAACATGACGCATCAATGCTTCTAGAAAAGCTGGTTAACCGATAATTGATTTCTTCTGTAAAAATCTCTATAAAACCTGAATATATTGATATACAAACTTCAAGACTTATAAAGAAACTCTGTTTCTCTGTGTAAACATACAAACAGAAAAGACTTTCGTCTGTAAGAGCGTTCTCCACAACGCATAAAAGTATTACAAAACTAGAGACTGAAACTTGTTCAGATCATGAGCTGCGTTGCAACGGAAGAGAGGGAAAATATATGAAACCGATGAAGCTCCTTTGCAGGACATGCTCACGGACGAGACAACAAGGTTCTTCTTCACATCATAATCATCATCATTCTCATCATTACCATGGCCAGACAAACTCCTCTTTCTCAGTAACATGAGAATGTGATCCATCAAACCTCCATCGCAAGGAACCTTTAAAGGGCCACAAATGGTGGAACCAAACTCTTCCTCTGCCATCTCCAGTAAGACCTGAAACATTGGATGTTTCAGATAATCCAACGGCAAAACAAACCTCCTGCCATCTCTGGTGTACACAGCGAAGTGTCCTTTCTTCCACTTCCTCCACTTCTCCATCATATCGGTGAGTCTAAGACTCTTGCAAGATCCTCTCTTCATTGCTTTGATTTTGATCTCTCTACTCTTTGAGATGTTACCAGTATAATACCGTTTTGTATACTACTGTTTGTTAGTCTGTTACTTTCTGAAACTATACCTTCCCCTCTCTTTACGTATATATACTACAAAAGGTGATTAGTGTTTGTGGCCAAAAAGAAAGATTAAGAATATGTGGAAGGAGCAAGGTAGCTGAGTGGAAGTAAGGTGGCTGAGTGATTTTGTTATTATTTGGGTTAAAAAGATTAGAAGTGTATCATGTGACCAAAGTAAATATTTTATTATGAATTTATGGTCTTGCAGCATAAACAATTAATTTGTTGGCAGAAGACCGAGACAAGCCATAAAACTAGGATATTTAATATCTTACTAGTTAAATAATTAACAAATGAAAACAAAAGACATTTTTGATGACAAAAAACACTTAGGACCTAACTGGTTTAACCGCAGCGGTTGCGGTTGCGGTTATGGGAGTTTACGGGTGCGGATGATTGCGGTTTCAAGCATTTTCTAGAGATTTGTACGATTAGTACCGTGGTTAGAAATTATTGCATTTAAGGAACTTTTATGACTGGTAAAACTATCAACCGCAACATCTGTTAAATAATAAATTAACAATATTTATATTTTTATAATTATAAAAGTATGGTTTTTACCTTTTCTTAATTAAAAGTTAAGAAATGATTTTTGTATTACACTAAAAATTTATTTTAAGAATTCTGCAATTAACATGCCCTTAGGACATCTCCAACCCCATTCCATAATTTACTCCAAATTATGAAATGAAATTAAAAATGGAGTGAAAAATAGAGTGATGACCAAAAAATAAAAGCATTTTTCAATTTGGAGTAAATTATGATGTAGGGTTGGAGATGTTCTTAGTGACCTCCGGGGATTGTGTCTCCGTCAAATTTAGTTTTCAAAACTCATTACGTTGTCATAGTGACTTTTTTAACGCTACCGTTGGACGCATCGACCATTAAAAGAAAATGATTAATGTACTTACATGGGAAATGTTTTAGTAATGTTTCTTTTTGAATTACATGGACCAAAGAGTTTAATGCAATCCCTTGGGAACCCACAATATATAATACTAGGCTTGTCTTGATCGAGTAACGCAATGATAAAACTTCAGTGTGTTTTTCAAATTTTGTTTGCATTTTAAACTTTGTAATAAAGTTAGATATTGTGTTAACTATTTAATTGCGAGTGGTAGACTACATTTTACATATAATTTAGACCACAAAGTATTAGTTTGTGAGAAGGTATAAGTAGATGTGGTGACAAGAAGAGAGCATGTGAGATGTGACCGCCTAGAGCAAATTGCTGCTGCTTTTTCGCTATATTCACGTCCTCAACTTCTCTATTCTCACTTTCTTGTGTATCCATCTCCCTTGTTTTAATTTCTTCTTGTCTTTTTCAAACTCACATGAGATCCTACAAGCCTTCACTTTTCAACTATGCAGCTACGAGTAGTACACCGTTATAGTTTCTCTTTGGTGCTCTTTGTGGTCCTTGTAGATGATTTTTTAAACAAAAGCTCATGGTTGAGGTTTATGGACATGCCGAGAGAATCATAAACATGCTGGACATGATTGATATTAACAGTGATGGATCTAAATTTTATTTTTTTACTGGAGAAAGCATAACAGCTTTGGTTGGTTGACAAGTTGAAAATATGGGTTATAACGTTAAAGTTTCAATTGTTTATCATATTCAATAAGCTTTTTGATGGTTATGACATATTATTTAACAAACAATGCAACTAGATGCAAAAAATTTCAAAATTTTATAGTTTAAAAACATTCGCTGGTTAATGCAAGCTTTCGATACTGCTTTCTTCATTCATCTGAATTCCACCACCACAATTACACATCAAAGACGTAACTCTTTAATTCTTTACACATACTTTCTCTGAACAAAACCATATTGCAGCCAAATGATAATCATAAAAGTGATTATAAGACTCTAAACCCAAGATTGCCCGGTCCAGCCACCCTGGCCTGAGTCAGATCTCTAAAGCCAGTGCCATGATCAAAACTGTCATCTTCATCAGCTAAACACCAGTAATTGGTTCAGCAGATTGAAACTAGGAGGTGAGTTTTGTGGCTAAGTAAGAGAAAAAAATAAGTTACAACTTCTCGTAGTCTTTCTTTGTATAGACAATGGAACAAGCATCCTTCGCTTCTTCCTAGTAGCAAAGCCAAACATAGCAGTCCCTTCCGGGACATCCGATAAATTGAAACAATACAGATACGGCGAAGTTTAGCACTGACAAATTGAGAAATGGTCCAGATTTTTGTTAAAAAAAGCCAAACATATCAACACGAACGCGAGTTGCAATCGCAATGTACAAGGAAAACGCTGAAAACATTAAGAATGCTAAGAGGACTAGCTCCCAGATGACAAAGACTACAAGTCTACAACGTCCATCCTGCATCAAACCAACAGTTTATTAATAATATTGTAACTCATGAATATGTGATTGATTGATTCTGTGGTTTGAAATCGATGAATCCAACAACGGGACACAATGTTCTATTCTTCTAAGTTAGTCGTAAAAAAAAAAGAAAAGAAGACGCCCTTGTCAAAAACGCGGGTCGGGTTAAAACTTTCCGGATCCATACCAGATTTGGCCCGATCCGAATTTAGAAGCCCATGCTAGGCTAATGAGTGATGAATCATCACTGATGATGTGTTTTTTTTTTTTTTTTTCCACTGATGATGTGTGTTACGATAGAAAACATACATTTGGCCCTTTCGAGATCATATAGAAAAAAAAACTAGAAACTTGAGTTTTGTTGAGGGAAGAGTTATTGCCGTAGCGCTTACGGGAGTAATTGGAGTTAGGTCATTTATGTTTTTTTTTGTCAACAGGTCATTTATGTTTTACACTTTTACTCAGTAAAATTGTTTTATCTGTGGGGTACAATTTTTTCGTTATCCTCAAATTATGAGTTTTAAGGGATCCTAGAGCCTGATCCGCGCACCCGTGCAAATATTAATTTTTACTTTTTTCATACATTAATATTTTTCTTTTATGATTAGTGTTATATATTTTAGATGTATCGTTATATCTTATTATATAAATTTTGGTTCTTCAAAATTACTAATTAACATGATCATGACACTTAGAAGTTTTATATTTAAGATGATATGTGTTAATATCTTATTTTAAAATATATATAATAAAATAATAACAAAAAGATGTGTTAAAAATATAATTATAAATATTATATATAGTAATTTTCCATTTTAAATCCTAAACAAAAGATAATTGCAAAATTTCTTTTAATATTGTGACATGTATGAAAAATATAATGATTAAAAATAAATAAACTAATATATAAGATAGTAAAAAAACTTTTCTAATTTTTTTTCCATTTTTAAATCCTAGACAAAAGATAATTGCAAAATAATATTTGATAGTAATTTTCCTTTTAATATTGTGACATGTGTTAAATATATAATGATAAAAATATATATACTAATATATAAGATATAAAAACGATTTTTATAAAACAAATACTTTAAAATTTGTTTAATAGTAAAAGGGAAAATTTAAAAACTATTTCGTAGTAAATTTTGTAGAAATTTTCCATTTTAAAATATCATAAACAAAAAAAATCTGAAGATAGTTATTTAATACTAATTTCCTTTTATAAAATCCAAGATATAATTGTAAAAGTTATATTGAGTTTGGTTCTTCAAAGTTGCTAATTAATATGATTAAACATATATAGTGAGAATTATAAAATTGATGAAAATTGATGATAAAGATATATATTTTTTTTCTGAAACTCTAAAGAGAAGATAACTATAATAGGTTATATATGACAGATTTTTCTTTTCAAAAATTTTAAACAAAAATGTAAAAGAGTATTTAATATTTAAAAAAAATTAATTGTAAATAAAAAAGACATATATAAAATAAAAATGTTTCCTTTTTAAAATATCCTAGCATAATAAACTTTTAAAAATTTATTCAATAAAGCATTAAGTTAGTACATAAGAACGTGTATAATGTTGTCATTGACTCAATTGGTGTATTTAACTTTCATTTTTTTACTTTTCATTCAATTTTTTATTTTGAGTTGTGTTGAGTTAAAACGTTTAGGTATAGTATATTATTTAATCCTAAATACAAAGTTTATAACATTTATCTATGCACCATGATTATAAAATATAAATATTAACTTGGATTTATGTGTGAGAACGGAGTTTTAATTATAAAATAAATATCACACAATGTATACAAAAAAAATCATAAAGCTACAATAATATTTATTATTTTATGTTTTCATATTAAACTAAAACACCAAACAAACTCCGTTGCAGCGCAACAGGCTCATATCTTGTAACTAATTAAACAAAAGATCTAGGCTGAATCATGTAATATGATATTTTTGGTACATATATCTGAACATGTTTCATATACATTGGTTATTTCGATATTTTTATGTGAATTTAAATTTTAGTGATTATTAATAATAATAAAATATAACTATATATATTTAAAATAATATTTTTCTAAATTTATTAAATGGATATCTAAATCGATTGGCTTTGTGATGTTTATTAATTAGTTATTAATTAATTCGAAAATCAATTTAAATATGTATTATAGTTGTGTAATTTGATAAAAATATAATAAATGCCTAAATTTAGGATTATGTAATTTTCAAGTTGCATTAAATTGTAATTAAATAGTTGTTTTAATTTAAATTTGATTTAGGAAATAATTTGATAAATTAGGAAAAGACCAAAGATTCATAAATATAAGCTTATTTAATATATTAGTGGCATGAGACTATAAATATAATGAAAAACTAAGGGGTAATCTAATTTTTTACTCCCCTTTTAATAGATTAGATTTGTATGCGAAGCTGTATAGTGTATGTATGGTACAAGTTTGAGTTGTGTATATAGTATTCTTTCTAAATTATAATAGCTTGATTCATGTATGTTTCCGATGAATAAGCTTTGATTCAGATGAAAAGTAAAAAACACATATAAGAGTATTAAGAGCATCTCCAATGTATTATTCTATTTTTTATTCCAAAATGGTATAACTTTAAAATATAATTGAATTTTACTCTAATGTATTATTCTATTTTTATTATAAAAAAGAATCATGAATGACTTTCTTTCTATTTAGTTAATAATTGTTAGTAATACCTTCAACTTATAAAAATCTAACAATTATCCGATTTTAATATGTTAACAAAACCTCCACAAAAATATATTTTTGAATTTTTATTATATGCAATTTTCCTAATTCAAAAATAAATATGAATTAAAAGAACATAAAAGGAAAACAAAAATTTTGTTTTGTAATTTGAATTACGTACTAAATCTAAATGTTTGTGCATATATCAAAATTAAGTGAAATGTTATCAATCGAAAATTTGATCCACAATATATAAAACTCATTTATTCTGTTTGAACAATACTTCACCAGTTTTGGTAGTTCTGGAAACATGTATCGAATTATTAAATTATTTATTTCTATTATTCTATATTATTTATGCTTAGTTTTGATTTTAATTATTTTATGCATTTTTATGTAAAACTATTAAATTTTTTTTTTGTGGATTATTATATTATTTTAAATATTATTTAAGAATCAAATAAAAATATTTCAATAAATAAATTTCAACTTCCAAACAGAGTAATATGTAAGATTAGTCCATAAATGGTGTAACTCTTACCTTTACTCCATCTTAGAGGATTTGAAATGCTTTAACAATTTTTTTTGCCCTAACATCTTTTACTGCATTCAGTTTTTGTAGATCAAACTATAAGTACAGCGAAGTGAGAGTAAAAATGCAGAAATAAACAAGACACAAGTTCTTTTTTTTCGAGTTCACTAGAACAAGAAATTTTTACACCAATATTTTCTACTACAATAATCCTTTAGGATTAATTATCTCAATCCTAGAATAAAACCTAACTCTAAACTTTTGTTTATCAAGATCACCCGACTTCGAGCTAAACTCCTTCTGAATCTAGGCTTCAATCTTTCAACACTCTGGAAATACGTCAACAACTACATCAGCACCTGCAGAATAATGACACCAAATGCTTGATCACACAAACAACAAACAACGATCTCTTGGTTTTTTTTTTAACAGAGACACTATTCTCCATAGAAACACATCTTTCTTCCAAAAGCAACTTACACAATTTTTCTTTTTTTCACAAATAATAACTCTTTTAAAAAATAACTCTCTTATCTTTTTCTATTTAAGTAATATCGTTGATACTTAATATAAATTTCTTAATAAATATATTATCGCTTCTCTAAGCTTAACAAACCTACGGACATCACCAAAAATAAGCTCTACCAAAGTCCATCTTCATGACATACGCAACCTCCTAATAGTACTTAGGAACTGATACAAAATATACATCTTCACAGACATATCTAGTTTATTTGGTTCTTATGATATCATTTTGATCTGGAGGTTTTCGATGTACACTCAATTATTTGTTTGCGATCAATTAGTTAAAATTAATTTCTCCAACTAGCAGCAAACACGATTGCTTTGTTTGGTATGTGTCGGTATAGTGACCGCCCTTATGATGCCTAAAATACAAAGTTCGGTAATGTTACGGGTCGCGTGTACATGAAACGTCTCAATTTATTATGTGGCACATCGACTTGAATCTTTCAACCGAACACGACTCATGATATAATAAACTTTTGGCAGGTTCCAAAATGCCCCCTTCTCAATGGCCCCATCTGTTACAATTTTATTCAAACAAAATGATCAAGATTTCGTCCGTAGCCTAGTGGATATAACCAGAGAAGCCGAATGTGACACCACAAGCATACACCTTCATGCATTTAGTTATTTGACTATTTGACCCCAAACGTATACGTTTTTCTTTTATAATAACTGATAAGAAATAATTTCATACCTTCGAATCTTCGATAAGAATATTTTATTTTGATATCTGTGCTGCATGCGTTCTTATATTCTTTTAACGTCTTATATATATATATAGTTATTATAGGAGCGCAATGTAATGTCATCAAATAGACTAAAAATATCTACCTTAGACGGTTAGACCATTTCCAATGATTTCCCTCATTTTTTTCCTCAAAATTGAATAAACTCAAAATAAAATTGTGATTTATTTTAATGGTTTTCTCATTTTCTCTCTCAATTATTATTATATCCATTTTCAACTTTTTATTTATGGCAGATAACACATTTTATTTTATAAAATTCTAAATTATACTGACTTATTTTTAAATTTTACAATTTCACCAAACTTTAACTTATAAAAAAATATTTATTACATTAATAAAAGTACATAACAATATTTAAAGTAATAGTAAAATTTTACTTAAACAGCACTATTATTATATTTTTCTTAACTTTGTATTAGTTATGTATCTCAATGGTATTGTTTTCTATTTTATTTTCTTTTAATTATATATTATAATTTAATAACTATTTATTGGTAATTATATTTTAAAAAAATTAATCAGTATATACATATTGGATATAAAGTTATAAAAGTTACGTTTAGTGTTAATGTTTTGTTTATGCATAAAATAAATATTGTCAAAAAGTAAATGATCATTATGCAAATAAAAAAATTTGACATAAAAATGAGGTTGTGAAAAGTGTTTCTTCAAATTTGAAGCAATATTGTTCATATCTTTAATTTTTTTCAGAATAAAATACTATTGGAGATGGATTTTCCTCATTTTTTTTGCTTTCCTTCTTCATTTTGAGATATCACTGGAGATGCCTTTATTGAACCTGGCTTCTGCGACGTGGCTTACTAATCCAGTGAGTCAGTGACTCTACATTACCGACATTCATGCAGTAAGCCTATCAAAACTGACCTTAAGTTCTGGTGCGGGCCCTTTTAACGCTCTTCAACCATGTATTGGCTTTCATCTATTTCTTTCCACGTTGATTTTACTTGCGAATTAGTCTTCCCATTTAATGACGGTTTTAGTTTTTTTTTTCTGATGAATTATCTACTGCGACGCGTCACGATAGTAATGGCTATATAAATATGTTACATGGAATCGGAAACGGATACGAGGAAGCGGAATCGTTTGGAAACGCGGAATCGCTATTTTATAATTTTTTAGGAAGCAGAAACGTGTTGGAAATGTTTTAGTTTATATATATATATATATATTATTTTAATGTTTATAATATGTATATAAAATATATAAAAATGAAATTTGAAATTTAGGTTAATGTTTTGTAAAATATATATTAGTGATTACGAGAATATTATTATATATTATCAAAAAGGAAAAAAACACCAAAAATATATTTTTCTTTATCAAACAAAATTTAGTGTTTCTCCTGTTAATTTTATGAAATGCATCATTATGGTTTATTTAGACCATGAGTGATAAGATTAAAATATCTATATTTATTTCTCCTATAATGTCGATTAAAACAAAAATTCAAATAAAAATTATAATTCAAGAGCACGTGTAACTTGAAAGCATTGCTTCTTCTCCGAAACTACTTTTTCACACAGGATAAATTATTATGTACATAGATTTGAGTTATCAACAAGTGCGAGTATTTGTCAAATACTTTTATGTCGTTGGACGATTCCGACTTATTCAATCATGCGCTTCCAAATTAGAATCATAGCTTCCCCTGCGCTTCCATGTTCAGCTTTTCTAGAATTGTGGTTCCATCACGATTCCAAGCGGTTCCAGACGCTTCCGATCCCGCTTCCGCTTCAGGAGCGAGAATCATAGTCACGCCAACGATTCCGTGTAACGTAAGTGAAGTATGTTAATAGTTCAGTTATATTTACAGAGAGAACGTGAAAAGGCCTTAATATAACTGGCAATTGGCAAACAAACTTTACTTATTATTTACAGCTTTAACAATACAAAATTATCATTCTTTACTTATTATTTTTGTCATATATTTTTACTTTTTTAAATAATTATATTAATATAATACATATTTCAATTATAATATATTATTTATATCTATAGTAATATATAAATATATATACTAATGTAAGAGATGCGTATTTTGTATTACGCAGATATCTTATAGTAATATAATTTAAATATGTATACTTATAAAGAGAGATATATATTTTATTTATATATTTAATTATGATATGTATTATGCAAATATATATATGGTAATATAATTAAAATATGAACAATAATGGAAGAGGTATATTTCATTAAATTTTTATTTTAAAATTGTGATATCATGGATTTAATGCAATAAGTTTTGTTATTTATGTACTATATTTATATATTATATATTTTGATATATTTTATTATAATCTTTTAAATATTTAATCTATTTTATTTGGATTTTTATCATTTAAACTATAATAACTGTTTGTTCTGATTAATCCGCATTTTTCCTATATATTTTGCATCTCTCCTACTAAATTCGCTTAGTCTGCATTTCTCTTATTTAATCCGTTTGATTTGCTTGATCTGCACTGTTTAAAACGATTTTACATTGAAGCCAAAAAAAAATGTACCACTTAACCAATCTTTGATACAGATTCCATAGATATAAAGTACACGAGTATGCAATATTCAAAATTTGGTTAAACTTTTCATCTAATATACTAAAACATATCCTTATAAACTAAGAAAAATAATGGGTGGTTTTATGACATTCTAGTCTACCGACTTAAAGAAAATAGGACCGTTCTGAAATTTAAGAAAATAATCAATCCATTTTTTGCTATACTAAAAGAATCAATTAATTTTTTTTTTGAACAAAGAATCAATTAAATTTATCCAGCGTAACCTCCGCGTTGGCCTGGACCCTCTAGCTCACACTATAAAACCCACTCTTGTCTCTCATCACAAAACTCATCACAGCTCTTTACAATCACCTTAAAAGCAAGTTAAAGCCCTCCTTTTCTCTGTTTTCTCGCTAACTGTTCAGTTGATCAAGAGTAACTAACCATGGCTGAAGAGTACAAGAACGCTTCTGAGGAGTTCAAGAACGTCCCCGAACACGAGACCCCAAAGATCACCACCACGGAGGAACCGTCGGCTACGACGGCAGAGGTTAAGGACCGTGGATTGTTCGATTTCTTGGGGAAAAAGGAGGAAGTGAAACCTCAAGAAACGACCGCACCGCTAGCTTCGGAGGTCGAGCATAAAGCCCAGATCACGGGAGAGCCGGCGTTTGTGGAGAAGCACGAAGAAGAGAAGGAGCATAAGCCTACTCTCCTCGAGCAGCTTCACCAGAAGCACGAGGAGGAGGAAGAGAACAAGCCAAGTCTCTTCCAGAAGCTTCACCGATCCAACAGCTCTTCTTCCTCTGTAAGAAACTAATTTAGTCCGTACTATTTATTACTTTTATTTTAGCATATAGTTTTTGGTTAAATCTGTAAACAACTTCATTTCTTTATGGCCATTTTTAATCTTATAAAATTTGAATCTCCAACAGTCAAGCGAGGAAGAAGGTGAAGACGGTGAGAAGAGGAAGAAGGAGAAGAAGAAGATCGTTGAAGGAGATGAGAAGAAGGGAGTGATGGAGAAGATCAAGGAGAAGCTTCCAGGTCAAAGTGAAAAACCTGATGATTCTCAAGTCGTCAACACGGAGGCTGCTGTACCAGTGACGGAGGAAAAGGCGGAGCATCCGGAGGAGAAGAAAGGTATTCTTGAAAAGATCAAAGAGAAGCTTCCAGGTTATCACGCTAAGAGCACTGAAGAGGAGGAGGAGAAGAAAGAAAAGGAGTCTGATGCTTAAGAAAGATGATATAAATAATGTTGGAGTGGGACAGTTGCTGTGTTTCTTTCCGTGATGATTTATATTTTATCTTTAAGGTATTCTGTAAGATTGTGTCTTTCGTTGGTTTGCATTCTTCACCGCTATATTGTAATTTCAGTATCTCTTTTGTAAACTTCGCATATGGTTTCTAAGTAATGTTTCGAGTTATGTGTGTAATGTAATGTTCATTTGCTATCTCCACAAACTCTCTTCTTGTACATTTTGGTTATAACGGTATCATATTCATGTCCGCATGATCACTTAGCAATAGTTTAGAAAAAATGTAAAAAACAAATTCTTAATTCTTACGACCTTTCAGCATGTCCCATCTGGCTTCTTGAGATTTTGCCCCACAACAAATTCTCATAAATTATTTTTCAAGATGAATCACTGTCAAAGGACTCAAAACTGACTAGGAACAAAGCGTAATACCGACACAATTTTGAAATAAAATATATAAAATAAATAAGACAAAGAGTGAAGCAATAAAGCATCAGATTTTAATGCATGTTTCACAATTATATTTATCTTTGTTTGAAAATATTATAATTAGTGTTGCTTTCTGAAGTTTATATATTAAAGTGTTCTAAAAATTGGTATAAGCGGTTATATAAGGATCAAATTCTCTCGTGACCCAAAGGGAGTTCAAAAATTCTAAAATGACACAACCATGATTTAAATTTATTTTACATTTACATTTAAAGATAAAATAAAGGTAAATAACTAAAAAACCAGAAGACATTTACTTATTTACAACCCGTGCCACTAATATCCACCCAAGATTCGACCCGTTTTCTGACCCAGAATCCAACCTATTTGTAATCCTAAATCCCCAAATCAAGCACAATCTCTCCTTCACCTTACACAATCCAGTTTTGTTGTTCTTGTTCTTAACCCAGATTTATACTTGTTTTTTTTGTTCTTATCCCAAATCGATCAACTTATTATCGTCCTTAATCGATTTCCTCTTATCTGGATCGAACTTTAGCTTCACTGTGAAAAATTCATGACATTGAAGAACACAGAGTATTACTAGTACAACTGGTACAACGCAAACTAGTACAACTAGTACCACTCTAACTAGTACAACTAGATTAAGTATAACCATTAACCAGTATAACTAGTCCAACTAGGTTGAATATAACTAGTACAACTAGAACGTGTATAACAAGTACAACATTGCAATTAATATGGTGATATTTGGTTTTTGTTTTCATTGTATGAATGATGCTATCAATAAAATGATATATAACCAATGAGACATGTTGGCCTAATCTTTTCCCGTTTGCATTTGTCAAAATACATAAATAATTTATTTTCAATAATATTTGATTTTGATAATGATTTTTTACAAAATGTGTTAGTTAACATTGGGTTGTAATCTTCTCGCCTCAATATCCATTTCATTATATAGATGTGAAAATAAAAATAAAAGATAGACCAATTGTAAACACATATACAAGAAAAATATGGTGAAACTTGTATATGTTTGTTGTATTTCCATCAAGGAAATGAGGCATATAAGACATAAAATTATAAAATAGATCATATATGACTAATATAATTGGTACAGTTAGTAGAACAAAGAGAAAAAATGGATCATATAGGACCCATGTTCGAAAATGTGATCGCCTAGTTGCTGTTTGGAGGTTGACCGCGGCGAGTTTGATCAAATCGGTGAATTCAGGTGTTGACCCGCGTTGATCCGCGTTTGACCGCCTAATTCCCACGTTGACCACCTAATTTCCGCCTAATTCCCGAGTTGATTGTCTAAGTTTTTTTTCTTCGCGTAAAGTTGAAATATTATTGACTATTTTTACTCATTAGTGACAGATTTTGTATAAGTATTCATTACTAAATAGTTACAATTAATTATCAAACTCAAACAAACACATGCATATTTCATTTAGGGATCTTTTTGTATCAAATACACCCTAATCAAAATGTTTGACAAATAAAAAACACATGCATATTACATCTAGGCCCTGCGTAATCCCCGATTACTCTCCGATTTTTCGGTAACTCGCTAGACCCGGACTCGCCGCCCCCTTTAGTGCCTTCTGAACAGGCTATATGACTGATATAGTTGGTTATAAAAATTAAAATCCTTAGTTGTACCACATGAAAAATATAGGAAAGCCAAATGAAGTTTTAAATTTCTTAATTAAAAAGTTGTTTTTTGTCAATTTTTGAAATGATAAAATTGTACCGGTTATACAATTTTGAATAAAATGAAAACTTATATCAATTTTACCAATAAACGAATGAATGATGCAAGTATCATGTTCAAAACGAGAAATATTGATATCTAATTAATTAAATATGTTTTAACATTTGTTTTAGTATTTTATGGTGAATCTAAATGTTTATATTGCATATATATATATATATATATATATATTATGTAGTTGTAAAAGTATTTAGTTATTAACATGTAGGTGTACAAGTATTTTAGTTGTACAATCGCATACATAGTTGTACTAGGTTTTGGGTTGTACAAATTTGTACGTAGTTGTATTTTTGTCCAGAAATAAAAATATGTAGTTGTACCAATTAGTAAATAAATATACATCAGTTGTACTACTTGTATATATATTACATACCTAGAATCATATACTATGAAATCGTTATATTTGTTAAAACATAGTCGTTGTATGTTTTTCAAAAATATAGTGATCAAACAAGTAAACAAACCTTTAAAGTATAAGGTAGATCATAGAAACTTATGTGATTGTGTAATAATTTCGGAAAAAAATTGGTTAAACTTCAAATAATTAGGATGGACCATTCTAAGGGTCTTTCGACTTGTTTAGTCTTATGTTATTTCTGATTGAAATTTTAAAAATTTTTGATTGAAGAAGTTGTACAAGTTGCACCAGTATTTTATGTCTGGTATATATAAAGTAGTTATGCTAGTTGTACTATGACAATAATAGTCCAACTTGTGCACCTATTTTAACTATGGTAATAGTACCAATGTTTCGATATTAAAAATGGCATACCAATGTTAGTTGTAGTTTCGTATTTGACTTCAAATAGCTTTTTATTCTTATGTTTTGCAAATTAGCAAAGCCATCTCAGATTATCATAACACCTTTGATTAACGAAAATATATTTGCATAAATAGCAATGAATGATGGTGATGATGATGATATATATGTTTTTCTATGGGATGTTAATGTTATCAATAGCAATATACCTTCACCAAGAGAACAAAAGATGATGCACATGGCATCACAAGTACAAAAAATACATAAACATTATGTTTTATGTTTGGACTACAACAATAATAGTACAACTGGTTTGACTACGGTAGTAGTATTATTAATATTGTACTGGCAACACTTAATTTGTGTTGTTTTATTATACCAATGATTTTATATATGATTTTCTATAGGTCTTACACATACTTGGAAAATATTTTTAATGTTGTGAATAGAAATACACTTCCATCAAGAAAATGAAAGCCTAAAAACACAAAATTAAGAGAAAAGTAGTTTAATATGATCAGTATAAATAGTACAACTAATGTAACTACGAGAAGAATATGTAATATCGGTTTAACTGGTACAACTATGTTCTTGTAATAACACATAGTTGTACCAACTTTTGAGTTGTACAAGTTTGTACATAGTTATATTTTGGCAGTCAAATTGAAAAAATTAGTTGTACTAGATAAAAAATAAATATAACCCAGTTTTATTACTTCTATATGTTTATCCATTTGATATCACATATAATTGAATCATTAATTTCTTTAAAATGCATTCGGTGTATGTTTTTCAAAAATATAGTGGACAAACAAGTAAACAAATCTTTAAAGTATAAGGTGGAACATAAATACTTATGAGATAGTGTAATAATTTCAAAAAAAACAAATTTTAAAAATTACAATAGTTAGGAGAGACCATTATAAACACACCAATTTGGTTAGTTGATTGTTTTCTTCATATGAAAAAATCAAATGTAATTTTAAAATTTCTACAATGAAGAAGTTTTACCAGTAGTACCAGTATTACATGTCTGATATATAATATGAAGTTGTACCAATGAAATCAGTATTACATGTATAGTATATGAGTTATATATCTAGTTATATGAGTTTTACTTTTTGTACCATCTTCTATAATCCACTCCTTTAGCAATTTCATGATTTTACTTGTTATGCAGTTAGTTTTAGGTTATTTTAATCTTTCTAAATTGTCTTTAGGTGTATATATTGTATTTATTTGTCTATTTGTAGAGTTAATAAGGGTTAAAGTGCGTAATTGAAAAGTTCAAGCTGAAATCAGAAAAAAAACTGGTCAATTAGAAAGTTTGGGATCAAAATGAAGAGAAACAAAAAATCTGAGGACCAAAAACACAAATAGTGAAAAGTTGCTTCTTCCACCAGATTCAATCAATCGCTCATCCATGGTTGATTGAGATTTTCTCAATCCATCGTCATCCATGGTTGACTGAAATCAAAGCTTGGCGGAGTCGGCGGTGAGGATCTAAGATCACGGCGATGATGGCGACTTGGTGGAGTCGACAAATGTTGCTTACGAGTTATCGAACACAACTTTGATTGGAGGTTGGAGCATTTAACCATCATGCGTTTGAAGTTTGAAGAGGAAAAGATGGTCACGATTACAGAGAGTACTGGATACACCGCATGATGTCGTTGAAGTTAAAGATCGGAGACGCCGCGTGCTACCGGAGGAGATACGACGTCAATGTTGAAGAAGACCAATTTCTTTTTCTGTTTTTTGTTTTTAAAAAAAAAATAATTCCGGAAGTAAAAAAAGATAAAACAAAAAGAATAAATTCATTAAGGGTGAATTAGATATTTCATATAAAGTGTGTCATGTAGAATAATGTGGGTTACCATAGAATAAGCTATAAGGGTTATGTGTTATATAAGAATAATGTCCGTTATATAACCATCCATACGACAAAATACAAGTGAAATAATTTTTTAGATTTTTTTTTTAAAAAAATTGATTTAGGCGTCTAAAAGTCGGTATAACGTCAGTTTAATAGATAATCTCCTAATCAATAAAGCGTCTAATTACAGTCTACAATTATTTAAACATGTTAGTAATATCGTTATATATATTTATAATAATTGAGAAGCATTGCAACATTTGAAGTAGCTACCTATTATCAGATAGGTTCAGTTAAATAATTATTATACTTTTTTATTAAACTAACTATTATACTCTTCACTTTTCCTTAAATAAAAGTTACTTACAGAAGTATCTATATAATCAACATATATATGACAACTAATGACATTTAATAAAAACAACTTGATAACAATTTTTGTATTCCGCATAATTTTTTTTTTAACTTTTATATTACTAAAAGAAATTAAACAATCACATTAACTATGTAATAAAAATTTAGATTTTCTTATATTTATATTTTGATTTTTTTAAACTACTATAAGTTACTAAAATGTAAGATACTGCAATGAAAATTTTGTAAACAATGGTTTTTACTTTTGTTGTTATAAGAAGATACAAATGATCATAAAATCATATGAATCTAAGGTCTTATTTAAAGATATTCATTATATATATATATATATATATATATATATATATATATATATATATATATGAGAATGTTTTCCTACATGCATGATCATCTCAATGAATGCGTCACCTTATGGTCGGCTAGATTACATTCGAAAAGAGGTAAAGAGGTTCAAATAAAATCAGTGGCGTAAGCTGTTCCGACATACAATATATCGTGTTACTTGCTTCCACTAGGTATTATGGAGAAAATAAAAAGTGAAATCTCAATTTTTTGTGGAGCTCGAGCAAAAAAAAACGAGGATTACATTGGATTGCTTGGGACAAGATTGTGTTTACATGATCAGAGTGGATTTGATTTCTCAGATTTACATGATTTTAATATTGTTTTATTAGCAAAACTACTTTGGAGATTGATACAGTTCCTAAACTCCCTCCTAGCTTGTTTTGAGAGGATGATATTATAATCGCTCAAATCCTTTGGAAAATCGTAAGGTTTATCCACTGTCTTATGGTGACATAGTATTATGACAGTAAAACCACTACTAAAAGCAGGAATAGAGAAGACTATATAAGCATGCCTCAACACATATGTTTGGACTGAGCCTTGGATCTCAGATATTCATGCACACCCTCCGAAACAATCTGATCGCATTACTTATAGACACCCAAAACTTCTTGTTCACTCTTTCATTAGGTGTGATACAAGAGATTGGGATAATAACAATTTTACTAGATTATTTTAATCATGTGGATATCCTGCTAATCCTCAAACTGCGACCAAGCAATACATAGTCTATAGATAGGTATACGTAGAACTATATAAAATCCGAAATTTATATGTAAAATAGGATATAACCGGTTTCAGACAACTAAATTGAGCAACACATAAGCTGAGACTGTACAACTAAGTATCACTGGTTTATAAAGCCATGTGTGGAAGAACCTATCAACCCTCCATGCAGGGATGGAAGAACTCATATAGACGATGTCTTATTTACTAGAGTTACATTGTACCGTGATTCATATGGAAACAGATTGTTCCGACTTAGGGGACATGATAGCTAGCCCTTCTGACTGGTCGGTTTTGCTTCCGAGCTAGTATCATTACGACTTTTAAAAGACGCATTTTCAGAATTCAGCATCACCTGCATGCCCACATCTAGGAATATACGTGAAGATTCTTTCGCTAAGGAGACGAGAAGTAGCAGTACTCTTTTTCCCATATGGATTCAGATCCAGTCAAGACAGAGTGTCCCTTTGGAACGACTCAGACTTGCCACCACTTGATCTTAGAAGATAAAAGTCAACCAAAATAAATGATACTTACATATATATATATATATTAAACTCCATACCATATATATATATGGTAATTAAAAATCTGCATAAAAGTATCGAGATCTAATATTTTAATTTCAAAATTTGTATTAAATTTTAAAATGATTATAATACTAAACTATTAAAAATCTTATACTAAATTTTTTGTGATTAATAGTCTAAATCCCGAAAATTACCTGTTGTTGGATCAGATTCCAATAAATTTTGTATAAAGTTTAATGGAATAAAATTTTTTTCTTTATTAATGACTATTAGAAGACAAAAAGAACAATAAATCTAAGAATTGTCCATACGTAAAATTAGAATTATTGAGACGAGCCTTTTTCACATAAAAAGGGAATCTTTTGTTACAATAAAAGCAGAAGTGATGTGGACTATTCAAGAATCGAAGTCGATTTGCTTTTTTTGTTACCGCAAAATATACAATATTAATAAAATCATATGAGTATAAAGGCCAAATTAATAGATATCATATTAAATTATGTGATATATCTATATGTCAATATAAAATTTTTTATATACCATATAAAATAAATAAAGAAATATTTTTTTTTGTTTGTTTACCGATAAAAGTTATTGTAAAAAAGAAAGTGATTGGTTTTTATTTGTGCGCTTATTCTAATTTATTATATACATAACAGTTACTCGTTTTTCAATAATTCAGTATATTTATTATCTAATAGCATATAATAAACAGTAGATAAATAATAATACAAAATTAATCTGTATATATAATGTTTATTCCGGATCTTAACCTAATTACTATATATGTTATAGCCATTTTCTCCACTAGGAAGTCCATTGGTATCATCTTGTTCCTTGTATTAAAATTTCCATGGTGTCTTTGATGGTCATTTCAACAATAAAAATCAAAGAAGTTGTAGATATCAAAGGAGAGTAAGTATTTCATTATCACACAAACGTGTTGTGCTCAACATATTTCTCCAATCCAGCTTTAGTGAATTAAAATCTCAGGGTTTGTTTGGCATCTTGAAAGTTGAAACCTTCCAAGTTCTAGAGGCCAACAATTAAAAAAGGCCTAAATTTTCTTGTTAATGTTGTTTATATGGTTGGGCCTGTTGGGTTTCAAAAGCCCAAATGTTTAGAAAAACCCTTTTGAGTAGTTAACTCCCTTCCTCATTTGACACACACAATGGCTTCGTCTGCGCCTATTGATCCTCTCACCGGAAAGATCCGGCGAAGGCTTTAACCGCCGTAGCATCGGGTTTTTTCGAGAATGTGAAGAAAAAAAGCAAAGCTTCTTCCAGTTCGCCGCGATGACTGGGATCTTGCTTCTGAGCTTCCGATCTGTAAGTCAGAAGTATCGAATTCACGATCTGGAGGAAGACACGACTGTTCTCAAGAAGGAGAGCGATAGTTTGACTGATCGTATGAATAGAATCAAGAGCGATCTTCTGCATCAAGCGTCCATTGACTCTTCCGGCGTCTTTGCTGCTCGACTCCGTCTACTTTTCGGTGACGATAAAAAGTGACGGGGGATTGAATTTTGTCTGAAGTCAACGAGATTTACGATCATGCGATGTTGTATTAATTCTATACAGATGTCTCTGTCTGTAAACGATGTGTCTTTGTCAGGAATTTAGCGAATGAATAAGTAAGGTTGCAAGGTGTTGTGATTTAGACAATGGAGTATCGTTTTAGTTTTGTCTGAAATCGTGCTTCGATGTTTTATGTTTTTGAACGGTTAGGCTTTGCAGATTTGTATGAGGAATTTCATCGAACACTTTAACTGCGTTTTTACACTACTGGGTATATATGTCTTAAGGTCAAAACCCAACTGCAATAAGCATATTTAAATTCCGGAATTGGAAACTAGAGTTGAAAGTCTCACGTTATTGTTTGGTAGTTAACCTCACCAGTCGATTCAGTGTGGTGTTGGTGAGTAATTGTGTATATGTGATATGCAATTTGAGGTGAGATCTGATTCCAATTAGCTCATTAATCCGATGATCGTTTTATTTTTCTCCGTACAGTAGTGAAACCGATTGTTGAATTATCACCTTATCAATTTATCTAAATGTATGCGGATACTAGACTATATACAGTACGATATATTTGTCTAAAAATTTGAATGATCATCGATTTTGGTTCTGTAGCAGAAAAAAATATTACCAATAACCTGGATGGGTAAAATACTAATGGTTTTGTTCATGTAGTTCTGCATCACTTTTGGGCAATTTATTTCTAATTGTGCGCACTTTGCAGGCCTAAATCACAGTGTAAAAATAAAAACAAAAGGAAGAAGCAAAATTTAAGGGGCGTTCCGAGAATCGAACTCGGGACCTCTCGCACCCAAAGCGAGAATCATACCACTAGACCAAACGCCCTCATCGGTTTGAAATGAAATATAAACGTATATAAAATCGCTCTGGTACACTACTAGTCTAGTGCAAATTGACTGCTGCTCATAGGTCATAGGTGGTATAGGAAGCCGCCTTATCCTTCTCCGACTATTGGAAGAAGAAGAAAGTCCGGCGAGTCAGCCAAGAACGGCCTGTTAACCAATTGTGAGCCGTAAACAAGGAGGAGAGTGTACGAAGCAGCTAGATCTCTCTCTCTCTGTATCCCGGTGCTGTGAAAGATCTGCTATCTCTCGGGCTCTCTTGCTCTCTCACCTTTCATTATTCTGATTAATTCGGTCTGCGAGAGATTGTATTCTCCGATTAGTAGCCGTCAGCATTTTTGATTCCGATCTCTCATCAGTCTCGACTTCGACTCTACGGAGTTGGCTACGCTCCGGAGATGAGGAAGCTGCCTCATCATCAGAGCCTATCATCTGCATTGTTTGTTTAGGTGTATTGCAGTTTGTTTTCTCCGATGGAAACAGACGCTGCTCAAATCGGATTACGCCGCATGGTGAAGCAGCAAGGTAATGACTTCGATTCCTTTAGTCTCCAAGTCTCTTTGCCATCAACTATCTCTGAGAATGAACGTGCTCTCTCTTGTAAGCTTCACTTGCACCTAGAATGTATATTATCTTTCTTTCTTTTTGGATCGACTGTTGATGTTCCTACCATTGTGTAGGTTATACCTTAAAGGAAACTATAACAACGAAGCTTGGCTTCAAAGTGAAAACGTTTCTATTAAGGATGTTTTGAAAGTTCTTTTCTTGGATCCACTCAGAGCATCTTTGGTGAGTCCGTGTTCTGTTTTTTTTTTAATTGTTCACTCATGCAACATGATGTTATATAAATATAGCCAAATCTGTGGCAAGGTAACAAAACCTTTAAGATTGAAGTCTTTGCATTTCGTGGTTTTGCAGGGCGTTATATCAGATTCTAGCTCTTTTCACATCCGTTTGACACTAAGGCATTTGACGAGGCTCAAGGTGTGTCTGAAACAACGCATGAAAGAAAGAAGAGGAAAACTGGTATGTTCAGACTCTACAATCTATTCATTACCTGATTGGATTTTTTTTTTTTTTTGAACTCCTCATTATTCATCTGTGACAATTGACTGGTTGTGCATACATTCTAACTTGATATGTCACCCGTAGTTGTAATCTTTAAGGAGACTGTTGATGAAAAAATAGTTGATCTTTATGTGTAAATTCTTCTATGGTTATGTCAGAAGGCTCTTTGAGTTTTCTGACAATATCCAGGGAGGTACTTTGCAAATGATGCCAACCTCTTTTAACTGCGCTACTTTATTCTTTTGCATATATGTCATATTTCATTAAAACTGCATATATATATATATATATATATATATATATATATATATATATATATATATATATATATATATATATATATATATATATTTATATACCTATTTGTTAAACCTTGTCTAGTGTTGCCTGCCCCATGTCTTCTTATGGTCATCTGCTTGCTTCAGTTCCTACAGTTTATATAGGGATGTCCCAACAATTACAGATTTTCCAAGTTCTATGTTTTATGTGTATTTAATGTTTAGATTTTGTTTACGCAGACGAAAATAATGGATCAAACTGTATGTCCGAGAATCCGTTTGAAAAGGTAATTGTTTGCATGTTTAAACCCTATGTGAAGAGCAAGAAACAAAGACGTAATGAAGAAGAAACTTTTAGTTTTATTAACGTTTTCAGCTTGACGGCAAGAACAGCCCTTTACATCATATATATACACTATAGGATTAGGTTAAGCTCAGCACACTGCTGTACAGCTGTCCAAGGTCGCAAACCTATTCTTTGTCTCCACACAGTGAGCTGGCTTTACCGTACCATGTTCACGCGAGCATTTCTTGATCTCTGCTTTTGCAGATGACGACAAAGACAGAGTCTTAGGCTGAGAAAAAGTAACGGTCTCCTTCTTTTGCTTCAGTTGGGCTTCCTTCGCAGGCCCAAAACCAGTAGGGCCTATACTCTCCCTCAAACTTGGCGTAGGAGGCAACGCCAAGTTTGCTCCTCCACTTCGCAAAAGCTTCATGTGACAAGGGTTTAGTAAACACATCTGCAATCTGTAATGTAGCAGGAATATGCTTTACCTCCAGAGCTTTCATGGCCACCCGTTCGCGCACATAATGATAATCAACATCAAAATGTTTGGTCCGTTTGTGAAACATTGGATTAGCAGAGAGACAAACGGCAGACAGGTTATCACACAACAACAGAGGCGTCACTTGTTGTTGCAGACCCATGATCTTAAGCAAGTGTTGCAGCCACACGATCTCTGATGTTGCAGCCGACATTGTTCTATACTCTGCTTCCGTGGACGACTTGGACACAGTGATGTGCCCTAAATCAGCAGCAGAAACAATTCGAGAAAACTTGGCTTATGTGTTTGGATCAAACGAGATGAGCTTGATGATTTATGAAAAATATGTTTATAAACATATTTCAGCCCAAAGAAAGAAGGGACCAATAAAAAAATGCAAGCCATGGTCGAATAATATATCAATCTGGCGGCAATTCAGAGACCGTCGATCATGCAAAAGAGCGCGACCAGCTGATGAGTTTCGCGAGCACAATTTCCCAAGTTCAGTCAAAAGTCTTTGGTCTTTGGTCTTTGGTCTTTAGTCAAGTCTACAATATTTATTAGTTTACAAGTTTCTAGGTTTTGACTAAACCTTTTGTATGTTTTGCCTATTATATAAAGGCCATTTGATCAATGAAATAAAATAAGTTTTGAGTGTTTATTTTTGGAACCTTGAGAGGGTATCTCACTTTTCTTGTTCTTGGTGTGGTTAGCTCCAAGTAACTCTCTCTTTCTCGTTGGACCGGTGCGTCACATCCGGCAACAGATCGAGTTTTGCTTCCTTGTCGGACCTGTGAGTCATATCAGGCGACAATCAAGCACCTCTGGTAGTATCATTGGGTCATTCCGCAACCCTTTGTGTCACCGTTCAATCCATTAGTTCTCTTCGGAGTTCACCTCTGGTAGTATCATTTGGCCTTCCGCAACCTTTTGTGTCACCGTTCATCCCATCAGTTCTCCCTTTTGGCGAGTTCATATCCCTAAGTCCGTTTGAGTGATCCTGTCCCGACCCAGGACGTATCAAGTGGTATCAGAGCCACTCAACCGGTACTATCTGTTCATTTTTCTCATCTTTCCATCTTCTTCATCCATCTTCTACCTTTCATCTTCTTTCTAAAAAAAAAAAAGATTTCTACGAAAAGCCAAGAGATCATTCTATCTGAAGCTAAAGAAAGACAGATTTGAGGGCAAATCTTTTTAAAGAAGGAGGGAATGATGTGCCCTAAATCAGCAGCAGAAACAATTCGAGAAAACTTGGCTTATGTGTTTGGATCAAACGAGATGGGATTGATGATTTATGAAAAATATGTTTATAAACATATTTCAGCCCAAAGAAAGAAGGGCCCAATAAAAAAATGCAAGCCATGGTCGAATAATATATCAATCTGGCGGCAATTCAGAGACCGTCGATCATGCAAAAGAGCGCGACCAGCTGATGAGTTTCGCGAGCACAATTTCCCAAGTTCAGTCAAAAGTCTTTGGTCTTTGGTCTTTGGTCTTTGGTCTTTAGTCAAGTCTACAATATTTATTAGTTTACAAGTTTCTAGGTTTTGACTAAACCTTTTGTATGTTTTGCCTATTATATAAAGGCCATTTGATCAATGAAATAAAATAAGTTTTGAGTGTTTATTTTTGGAACCTTGAGAGGGTATCTCACTTTTCTTGTTCTTGGTGTGGTTAGCTCCAAGTAACTCTCTCTTTCTCGTTGGACCGGTGCGTCACATCCGGCAACAGATCGAGTTTTGCTTCCTTGTCGGACCTGTGAGTCATATCAGGCGACAATCAAGCACCTCTGGTAGTATCATTGGGTCATTCCGCAACCCTTTGTGTCACCGTTCAATCCATCAGTTCTCTTCGGAGTTCACCTCTGGTAGTATCATTTGGCCTTCCGTAACCCTTTGTGTCACCGTTCATCCCATCAGTTCTCCCTTTTGGCGAGTTCATATCCCTAAGTCCGTTTGAGTGATCCTGTCCCGACCCAGGACGTATCACACAGTCTCATGACGTTTTGCTGATCAAGATATAATATTCGAACCAAGCATTGTGCAGAAACCACCTGTTGAACGGCGTGTGTCTTGGCATCCTGCCCAATCCGCATCACTGTAACAGACCAAAGTTGAAGTAGTATTTGCTTTGATGCTTACGCCCATATCATAAGTGCCTTTAACATATCGCAAGATCCTCTTCAACAGATTGAAGTCTGAGACACTCGGTTGATGCATCTTTTGACATATGTAATTAATAGAAAACTGCAAATCTGGTCTTGTCAAAGTGAGATATTGCAGTTTACCTGCCAAACTACGGAAGTACGAAGGCTCAGCAAACAATTCATCTTGTCCTGGAAGCGAAGCAAGCTTCATTGGTAGCGGAGTGGGCATTGGAGAGCAATCTTGCATTCCTGCAGTGATTAGCAGATCCTGAGCATACTTTGCTTGATTCAGGAACAAACCATCTTCCAGTTGATGCACTTGAATACCAAGAAAGTAGTGAACGGGTCCCATATCCTTCATTCTAAAAACTGTATTGAGCTTCTCTAGTAACGTCTTCAGTAGCTCTTCATTGTTCCCAGTCAAAATCATATCATCAACATACAAAAGTAGATAGATAACGTTTGTACCCTGATGATAGATGAATAACGAAGGATCCGGGAAGCTGCACTGAAAGCCAAACTCCAAGAGAAATGTACTAAACTTGTCAAACCATGCTCTGGGAGCTTGCTTTAATCCGTAAATGGCTTTCTTTAACTTGCAAACATAGTCATGTCTCGTCTTATCTTCAAATCCCGGAGGTTGAACCATATAAACTGTTTCTTTCAAGTCCCCATGTAAAAAGGCATTTTGTACATCGAGCTGCTTGATCTGCCATTTCTTAGTGACTGCAACATGAAGTACAATTCGTATTGTGGCAGTCCTAACCACAGGACTGAAAGTTTCGAGAAAATCCAAGCCTTCTTCTTGCTGGTTTCCTCTTGCGACGAGACGAGACCTGAGCTTCAAGACAGTTCCATCTGCATTTAGCTTTGTCTTGTAGACCCAACCACAACCAATAGGATTATGTCCTTCTTCAGGTGGAACAAGTGAGTACGTCTCTGTTTCTTCCATATTATCTATCTCAAACTGCATGGAAGCGTTCCATCGAGGATCCTGCAAAGCTGCCTTGACACTTCGTGGTTCACTATGAGACTCTTTTACTGTTACCATTGCATAACGAGGGTTCGGTTTGATGATCCCAGCACGAGCTCTCGTAGTCATTGAGTGCGGAGCTGGAGCTGCAGGAGGAGGCACCACTTGTTGTTCAACTTCACTGTGATCAGTATCAGATTCAGACCCAGAGGCCTGATGCACTTCGTCATCAATGATATCATCATGATTAACAGGACTTTGAGGAGGCAGAGCTTGCGGAAGCACAATAGGAACAACAACATTGGCTGGAAGCTCCTCAGGGGAAACAACCTCTTCAGTAGCAAGCGGAACAGAAAGATTTACACTTCTCCAAGCCTTTAGCAAAGTTGAGTCAGTATCTCTATGATACTTGCTGTAGATGTCACTGAAAGGAAAATGTGTTTCCTCAAACAGGACATGACGAGAGATGAAAACTTTGCCTGTAGGTGGATAGAAACACCTGTACCCTTTATACTTCTCATTGTAACCCAAAAAGACACATACAAGAGACTTGGGATCAAACTTGTCTTTCATGTATGGCCTTAAATAGGGATAACATTTGCAACCAAACACACGCAAAGAAGTATAAACAGGTGCATGACCATTCAAAACTTGATACAGACTCTTTTTGTCTTGCAAAACCGAGGAAGGTAAGAGGTTCGCAATGAAGTTAGCAGTGAAGAACGCTTCCACCCATAGCTGTTGTGGCACCTTGCTGTCAAACATCATCGTCAAACCAAGCTCAGTGATATGTCTGTGTTTCCTTTCAGCTAGACCATTCTGCTGAGGAGTGTGTGGACATGACACAAGCTGCTTGATGCCACACGACTGCAGATGCTCCATAAACCTTTTGTTGATAAACTCTCCTCCACCATCACACTGAAACTGCGCTATACGATGTTTATATTGATTCTCAACCATACTTTGAAACCGGAGAAACACAGAAAAGAAATCAGACTTGAGCTTGAGAGGATAAAACCATGTGTATCTTGAATAATTATCAATGAAAATAACATAGTATCTGAACCCCTGAGATGAAACCACAGGACTAGGCCCCCACAAATCACAGTGAATCCTTTTTAAAGGATGAGAAGAAACAGATTCAAAGTCTACAAAAGGAAGTTTTGCGCTCTTTCCTAACTTACAAGCATCACAACACAACTGTGAGCTTGGTTTATTCAAAACGATAGAGAGAGTTCTTGAGAGATGCTGAAGGACTTCAAGATTTGTATGAGCCAGCCTTCTATGCCAAACATCACCACTAGCAGCTTGTTGACGTGTTGAATAGAAAGCCTGAAACTTCATGTCCTTCAGCACATAAAGGTCTTTAAGTCTTCTGCCTTGAGTGATCACCTTCTTTGTGACCTTGTCCTTAACACAAACATAGTCAGAGTCGAATGTGAACTCACAAGGGAAGTCAGACGTCAACTTTGAAACATACAACAAAGACTTAGTTATACCAGGACAGATCAAAACATCATTGAGAGGCAGTGTACCTTGAGGGGTTTGAAGAGCAATAGACCCGACATGAGTAATGGGCAAGTAGTCACCATTACCAACTATCACCTGATCATTTCCCAAGTATGGTTCAGAAGACTGAAGTTGACCAGTGTTGTTGGTAATGTGTGCCGTTGCTGCAGAGTCTGGAAACCACTCTTGACCTGACTGTTGATGCTGTCCTGATACTTTCATTGTCGCCAGAGCAGTATGCAAGTTGTCTGGATTCTCAAATGTTTGATCAAATCTGTTGTAGCATCTTGCTCAGTGTGACCAAAGCGACCACACAACTGACAAGTAGGCCGAGTGTTCGAGTTAGAACCTGATCCTCCAGAGAACTGCTGCTGAAATCCTCTGCCTCTGGTAGAGTACGTACTGTTACCACGTCCTCTGTAGCCTCCGCGGTAGTTATAGTTTCCACGACCTCGAGTGTTGTAGCCTCTACCCGCATGAAAGGCCAAGTGAGGGTTAACTTCAGTTGACTGACTGAACTGCTGCAGTTTGTCGTCGAAAGCTACCAACTTGAACACAGCATCCTCAAAACTCATCTGAGGAAAGACGTCCATGGAGTGCTCAATCATAGTGCATATTGCTTCATATTCTTTTCCTAACCCACTGAGTGCTCCATAGATCATTTCTTGTTCAGTTATAGGACAGCCGATTGAATCAAGTTGATCACACACACCTTTAACGTCTCCTAAGTAAGCAGTCATAGACTTCTCTCCCTTAGACATACCTTGAAGTTTACGCTGCAGATCTAACTTGCGAGTTGCAGACACCCTGTTGTACTTCTTCCCAAGACTCTCCCAGACTTCATGAGCGGAATGGAGACCATACACAGAACGAAGAGCTTCTTCAGACAACGAACCGAAGAGCCACGCCATGACAAGCTGATCTCGACGAATCCATTTGACAAACTCTGGATTCGCTTCTTCAGTGACCTCTTCTCCGTTTCTGACTGTCACCGTAGGACTGGATCTTGTTGCAGATCCATTGATGTAACCGAGCAGAGATTGACTAGACAAGAAAGACTCGAACTGTGTCTTCCAAAGTAGATAGTTTGTCGACGAGAGCTTCAATGTAACACACTGAGTGATACTCAGAGATGGAGTGGACAACGTTTCTGATGCTTCTTCCATAGCTCTGATAAAATGAAGAAGAAACTTTTAGTTTTATTAACGTTTTCAACTTGACGGCAAGAACAGCCCTTTACATCATATATATACACTATAGGATTAGGTTAAGCTCAGCACACTGCTGTACAGCTGTCCAAGGTCGCAAACCTATTCTTTGTCTCCACACAGTGAGCTGGCTTTACCGTACCATGTTCACGCAAGCATTGCTTGATCTCTGCTTTTGCAGATGACGACAAAGACAGAGTCTTGGGCTGAGAAAAGGTAACGGTCTCCTTCTTTTGCTTCAGTTGGGCTTCCTTCGCAGGCCCAAAACCAGTAGGGCCTATACCCTAGACGGATTTAAACTTGTTTTGTCCGTGTTGTCATTATTTGGCTTTCAAGAAATCTGTTCTCTGCCTTTTTCTTATTACCAGGTTTTTGTTCCATGTATATTGTCAGTTCATTGCAACAAGATGCCTATCTTTTTTAGTGACAGATACTTTAAAGTAAGTCAATATTTTCAAGTTCTATTCATTTCATTTATGTTAAAATTGTTGTTCGGTAACATATGACCCAAGCAGAACTTTTACCTCATGTTGAGGATCTGTTTTAACTGATGGTTCTTTTCTTTGCAGTACTCCAGAAATGTAAGTCAATCACGTTGGATTATTGATGATGAAAGAATGGGTGAAGCATCGGTTGAGGTAGTACACTTTGTGGTTATCTGGATATGTATATACTAATCCTAAAGATACGAGGTGACTTAAGAGATCGTTATATATCTTTTAATTGGTGGTAGACTGGTAGTATTCTTCCAGCATGCCTCGGGATTCCTACAAGTTCCATGCTGCTAGCAGAGAAGATATTGATGTTAGAAAAATTCCCTTTTATTTCGTGTTCAAATTCAACAAGTTTATGCCGATAATATGAAAAATCTCTATTCAGGTACGGATGTTGGGTTCAGGTAGACCTTTCTTAGTCGAGGTTCAGAATTCTCGTAAATGCCCATCTCAACAATCATTTACGGAAATTGAAGAAAAGATAAACAACTCAGAGAAAAAAAAAAGTAAGGCCATTGAACACATATGTAGTATCAGTTGATTATGTGGTTTGTTTGCAAGCTTACAAACAGTATTTGTGGCTGCAGGTTGGAGTTAAAGATCTTAAATTCATCGGAAGTGAGTGTTGGGCAATGATGCGTGAAGGAGAAGCAGAGAAACAGGGTCAGTTTTGTCAAATCCTATCGAAATATTGCTACCTTAACTCAGTTAATAGTTTAGTTATAGAAGTGTAATGAGGACAATAAAACAAACTACTCCAGTGTTTTTTATACATTGCAGAAGCAATATGATGCACTTGTTTGAATTTCTCGTCCACTTGAAGAGGAAGATTGCAACTCAATTTCTTCCATGAAGGAATTGGTGAGTCACTTGGTTTCTCTTTACCCTACTTTTATAATTCTGCGTAGTGAATTGTATGTCCTCAAACACCGTTCTTTGTCTTCTTGAACTTCTTATATATTATGTCGCTGCAGAAAATTTTGCAGAAGACACCAATAAGAGTACTTCACCGACGAAGTCGGCTGGAACGTGAAAGGACTATACACTGGTTAGTGATGATCATATCATTCTTGAATTTTGGATTTTAGCTTCTTCTTTTTTTATTAAGAGTCAGTCGTTGTGGTTTGAATCCTCAGGATTGAAGTGGAAAAGATAAAAGGATACTCGCAGTACTTTCTATTGCATCTATGCACTCAGGTTGCAACATCTTCTACACTCATATCTCATCATAGTTATCATAATTTAAAAAATATGGGCAAACTTTAATTTTTGAATAATGCAGGCTGGAACATACATCAAAGAGTTTGTTCATGGAGATCTTGGTCGTACCACTCCCAGGTATGATAAAAAGACAGAACTTCCAGTAGTTTGGCTTAAGAAGAATAGTATTGAACACATATACTAACTGCATTTATTTCATTTTGGTTACAGCATGGGATCCAATTTTGGGGTGCAGAGCGGAGATAATACAACTTGATGTGACTGATGTAAAAATGGCCGATTCTTGAAGTGCCGAGCAACAATCTAGAAGCTCTCATTTTTGTAGTTGTGATTCCTATAAAATCTTATTTTCCCATAGTTTATTAGTTTATTAGATTTTGATCTTTTAAATAAAGAGTTACTTAGTAATAACATTATAACGTGGATTCAGTCGGTGATTCTGTTAAATCTAAATTAGTCTATCAAAACATAATTGTAGTGTATAAACATGGTTGTTGAAAAAAACATGGCTGTGTTAGATGAATACCGCACATGAAGTATAACTGTAATGGTCACTGCCGGCTAACAAAATTACACAGTAAGTCGTGGTTCTCTCTCCCTCTCCCTCTCCCTCTCCCTCTCCCTCTCAAGACGCAAGAAGAAACTGATCTCTTCATGTCAAATTTTGTTGACCATGAAGCATCCACCTTCTTAGCAGTAATTAAAAGCATACTGATAATTTGCTTTGTCAATCTGTTGCAACTTTAAAACTTTACTCTGCCACTTGCACTTTCTCTAGCATTTACACTGAACAAGAAAAAAAAAATATTATATTGAAAAATTCGTATATTTAAAAATTTGTGTTCTTTTACATACAGTATTCTGTTGTGGACATCCTACTCCATGCCTGGCTTTAACTTCAATTCAAGCAATTATAGGGTTCGTCTTAGTAAAGGTTTCACCTCTAAGGTTATGTATACATATGATATCTCGTGGTAACTGACATTGTAACATTGCCTGCCTTTAACTTTTTTTTTTTTGCTTATAAACAAAAGTCTAAACATCAACTGCCTTTAACTTGAATAGGCTTATATCAATATAGCTGAACATGTACGATCACGATATACCATTTTCCACCAGCTTGATCATTTTGTTAAGAAAGTTTGTTTTGTCTTGTTTTTATTCTGTGTTTGAAGAATATCCTAAAAACATTATTATAGCTTCTGTACGTTATTGTCAACACAAAATCATTTCTCTTATATACATAGATACAAAGTGTCAAGAAAATATGGAAGATAAATTCTATTGGTATTTAAAGTCTGTAAAAATCAGATTTTATTTGCAGATAAAATTAATGTCTAGACAAAATGCTAGAAAAAGGTAAGAGTATGAATATTTATTGACGTGAACCTTAATCCCCCTATGTATTAAACTTGCAAACTGGTTCTCTCACAGACTGAGAGATATTTAAATACGACGATAATACCCATTTGTAACATTCAAATCCGAACAAAACATTTATAGAAGATATGATGTCTTGAGACAACAGCAAATTAGTAATCCCCTATATATTAATTGAGGAGCATTGCAACTTTTAAGTGTAGTCACGTGTCATCTCCATATTGATTTTGAGAATCATTAGAAAAAAGGTTGGTCCATCTAAATATATATTATACTTTTCATTAAATTAATTATTAATACATAAATATATATTCTTCATTCTTTCCTTAAATAAAAGCTACGGATTTACCTTATATGGTTAACATATATATGATAATTAATGATGTTGAATAATAATGATTTGTATTAATTTTGTATTTTCCATCATTTTAGTTTAATTTATATTGTTAAAAAACTTTAAACAATCACATTAACCAGAACCGAATCGAAAAACCAGAAAATCAAAATTGAACCGAGAACCGTATGGATACCCAAATTTCTATAATATAGTTTATATACTTATAAAGATAATCATATAATTTTTAAATATTACTTTTAAATTGAAATACCAAAAATAATTGTATCTGAAATATTTCAAATTATCTTAATTATTCAAAGTTTTATCCGAAATCTAAAAAATGATAATTAAGCAAAAACCAATTTTTTTATCCGAATTAACAAAAACTGGAACCAAACCGAAACAATATGTGATCAGAAATTACTTCGGATATTAGCCAATTCTCAACTTTGTTACTTGAACTGAACGTAAATTAAATAACCGCACCAAATTTTATAAATATTCGAACGGATCCTAAACTTTAACCAAAGAACCGAAATAACTAAACCGAAACCAAGAACCAAATGCACTATACCAAACAATTATTGATTTAATTTTGACCACAAAATATTAGACAAATAATTCAATTATGAAATAAAATTTAAGTTTTTATAAAAAAAATTTTACCCCGCGCAGGACGCGGGTTATTACCTAGTTTGGGAGTATAAGGTTTGGTAAGTGAGACTCTTTTAAAAATCACTACCACAGACCACAGTCTTCAAATTCTCCACCTATTCCTTGATCAAGTAGGAGAGCAATATCATTCTCGGATAATGTATAATGGTCTACTACATGCAATGATCGAGAGATTCACGGTAGGGCCGTCATGAAAATTTGTAATCAAGTGTCTCTCATATATATATATAATATTTTGATTTTTGAGAACATTTTTAGCTGTAGTAATTAATGCAAAAGCTTAGCCTCTTCGAACATTTTTTGTTAGGCAGCTCATTATTCAGAACACTGAAACCCGAAGTGTGGAGATTTAATACCCTCGGCCTAGATCTCTATAAACTTGGACTCCTGGACCAATTAAACCCAAAATATCCATCTAATAACCAGCAATGCACTTATCATCAAAACATGATAGATGTATACTCAAACAATATAAATGTATATGTATGACTTGCGTGTTTTGTCAAGAGATGATGATAAATGCATAACTATGATCAAGCAACAAATCTTATCGTAAAGGCATGAAAATTATGAATTGTTTTCAACTCATGATAAAAAAAAAGCAAGCAAGCTATAACTTATATTGTATATATAGGTCAGAAATTATACCAAATGAAGGAGTACACGTAATCTTTACCAATGTTCCTTCAACTTCAAATAGAATAAGGGAACATCATAATAACATCGTGGACTTCAAAATAAGATGCTTCTCCTTTCTCCCCCATTACTATGTTCTCAAAGTAAATCAAAACCTCTGTTACCTTTTCGGAAGTCTGGGTCCTTCTCCTTTTCTTAGTGTTTTAACCTTTTTCTAGAAGACGAAACATCAAGATCGCGCACTATGACACCTTCTCACGATATATTTCAAAGTTTTACATAGAAAGGAGGAAAAGATCACAGGTTACTAAAGTTCTTTACAATAAGATATAAAATAAATAACGGTGCAATGATCTAGATCAACAAAACTTCAAGGATCAATACCAAAAACGACTTTATGTTTGAAAAACAAAAAGAGATCAACAGAATCAAAGATGTGGGAATCAAGAGGATGGTAATTAATCCAAAGCAAACCTCATGCCAAATGGAGGCTTGTCAACACCAAATAACAGATCAAGCTCACCAAAATCAAAACATTGATAAATATGGTATATCAAGAGAGTTTTACAAAGAAACCCTAACAGATGTCTGTTGACAGTATGACCACCTCCATCTTTCACACCATGCATATATATAAATTGCTTGTATATGTAGAAGGAGGTGGACAGAATGCCAAAGAAATCTGTAGGAAACTCTTTGTCAACCCCTCGTGAAAGGAAAAGAGTAAAATTGTAGAGATCCAATCTGTAACCCGCTCATGAAGTTGTATTCACTACCCTTGGAGAGAACACACACATTAGAGAGGAGTCTTGTAGTATGTGGTATAGTGATGTGAGAGAGGGAAGGTGGTGGTTTATTTATTGAAGGAAGAGAGAGAAAGATAGTCTCCGAGAGGCAGATGACTCCTCTTTGACGGCTATCTCAAAACCCTAGCTAGATGGGTTGTAGAAATATAAGAAGATCTATATGATCCGGAAATGAAAAAAACCATAGATCTACCATCTAACAACATTAACAGATAATCGTGTAAGAGAGAGGTTAGAAAAGACAATATATATGTGGCTTTCTCGAGGGGAAAATAACTTATTTCTTCGTTATAAAAGAGACTGAATAGTTTTTTTTTTTTTTTTGTTTCTTCACCAAAAATAGTTAGCAACTTTCAACGGGGCTCACCTTTGCGCCTACCGTTTCCGTTTATTTTTCACCCTTTTCCCCATATAAATAAACGTTGACGTTGCCAATTATACACACAGTGTGTCCCAAAAATATAAATTGGAAAAATATCGAATTTAAAGTCGAGTAGTGACTCACTACTACTTTTCTTGGTCGACATTAGTTAAAAATTGATTTTCATCTTGTAGTATACATACTATACAAGAAATATATTACCTATAAAAACGTTTAAGACCTAACAAAAATAATATAGTATACATACTATACATGACCTATTGTGTGACTCGTAATAAAATATTGTTATATCATCAAATTTTGCGTGAATAACATGCATATGTAATGTTGTCACGTTGATCAGTGATCACTACAACCGTTAGTACGTTACTCACAATAAACTATTAAAATTACGAATAGTAACGTTAATAAATCCGAAACGAAGAATAATATAATATGTCGAATTTTGTTGGCGCGAGTTTAGCAATTTTCTCATTCTGGTTCATGCCAAAGTTACGAGACAACTTCCATTTTGATGGGTCCATTTACTAGTCCACTAAAGGGGAGAGGATTACAGAATCCAAAGCTCAGGGTAAAAAGAATACAGTATCAAGGATTAATACGTCAAATTAACTATCTCTAGGTCTCATCAGAGAAGGGTAAATCTAAACGGATCAACTTCTTCTCTCATTTTCCTCAAGATGGTCAGCCTCTATTATTTATACCATACTTGGATATAAATGAAACTTAGATGAGTACAGTATTTAATGGAAATTAAAACATCTTTCATCTTTCCCTACCATAGATTGCTTCTACGAATCTCTACTTTTCTGTGTGTAAAGAATTTTCACACTGAGTTTACAAAAAAAAAAGAATTTTCACACTGAAAAAAGTTTCTAGTGAATAAAGGAACAAACTCCAATAAAAAAGGAGTTATATAGTATTGCTATAAATTCGTATGAATAATAGAAGCACCCTTCAAGGTATTAATTGCACCAACTCATAGTTGACCATGATTAGTGCGGTATTTTTAGGGTGAGTTTATTTAAGAGACGGTTTTTTATTTTTTTTAATTAAAAATTAAAAGATGATTTTTATATTATACTAAGAAATCATTCTAAAAATTCCTCAATAATCATGCTCTTCCCCATCCATCCACCGTTTTAGCCATCAAGCAACTTAGTCGAATTAATATTACATTAAAAATTTTGTTTCTTCCTATACTACCAAATCACACATACACTTAACAATATAAAAATCCCCCAAGCATGTCACTGAATGAGATATTGCTCGCAGTGGTTACATATGAATGTGTAAAGAGTAGAAATGGGTACCAATTTTTTCTTATTATAATGTCCTCTAATTGTTGCATCTGTCTTTAGTTTTCATGTTTATTAAACGAAGAAATCTTTGGATTCAACCAAGCTCTCTGATTGAATGGTTTCATATTTATTTGCATCCAGTGATAATGAAAGTAAAAACTGAAATATAGGGTTTGTCGGATAGTAAAGATGTCAGTGCATGCATGATCGAATCATTTAATAAATGTTCCAAACTTTTGCTTTAAAGAACATTTAATAATTGATCAAAATCTGTATTATAGTGATTTTACATCCACAGTTAACATATATTCATATATGTGCAATTAACATATATTCATATATGTATATATATATACACACACACACATATATATATATATAAGTAAGAAACAAATTTGGCCAGCTACATTTTGTAAGCTATAAAGCAAACCGAATTGCGTCATCTTTTCAATGTGTGGTTGTCTCATTGAGTTCTTAGTAGTTTGCAATGAGATCTAGAACTGAAACAACTATAGATCAATGTGTGGTAAAATTTTGGTAGAATATGACATGATGTGTTCTACAAAATAGTAGTTGTAAACATATGAAAATTTAGTCAAACACATAAGGCTCAATTGTTCACTTCAATAAATATTTGGGATAAGAGGTTGGTGAAAGTTAATTTAGTGGATTAGTTACTAATAAAGAAAACAATTACAAGTCGCCCGCACAAATCATAATTATGTTTGGCCAATTTATTCCCTTCTTTTGAACCTTTTCCATTATGCATGCGTAGAAACTCTCTCATGCATACCATCATCATTGTCGCCATTTACTAGAATTATCAGTTGTATTAATTATAATTAGGAGTGGACGTTCGGATATCCATTCGGATTCCGTTTGGATCTATTTGGATTTCGGGTTTTCGGATCAAAGATTTCAATTCTATTTAGATATTTTAAAATTTTGGTCCGGATTTGGTTTGGATCTTTGCGGGTGGTTCGGGATCGGATAATCAATTTAAATTAATTTTAAAATTCATTATATACATTAAATTTCTCAAAATATATTAACAAAATAATATATTAGATATAATTTTGAATAACATATGTCGAAATATCTAAAATCAACATATAAATTGGTTTGATTCGAATATTTGGATAGATAATCAATAGATATTTTAAATATTTTTGATGTTTTGAGTATACTTTAGTTAATTTAGATATGTACTTTTGAGTATATATGTTCAAGTATTTTGGGCAACTTAAAAATATTTTATATATTTTGAATGTTTTTAATACACATTAGTCTAAAAATAATTAACATATAGGTATATAATTCTATTTCGGATATATTTGGGTACCCGAAATACTTTGGTTCAAGTTTGGTTTCGGTTTTCTAAATACCAAAATTTCGAACTCGTTCGGATGTTTAATCATCTCGGTTCGAATTCAATACTATCTTTTTGGATCGGATATGATTCTATTTTCAGATTTAGGTTTTTTGCCCAACGCTAATTAAAATCCATGAAAAAAAATTTTGATTACAATTTTATATACTTACATTATTAATTTAGTACGACCTCACTTATAGGTCATAAGTTGCCTTACTCAAAAGTATAAATGAAAAACACCCAATTTTTTTATAAATAAATAGTTTGTTCTTGTCCCGATCACAAGCTTCTTATTTACAAAAAGATATATAAATAAACCTAGCAAAAAAACAGAAATATATCCAAATATTTTTACAACCTTTTTAAATTAATACTTTATAAATTAATATATACTAAAACCCTCTATAAAATAATATAATTTTATAGTTTCAAATTGAGTTTTTGGTTCAACTAATATATCGATAAATTAATAATTTCTATAAAATTAATAAAAATTATAATTTTGATGTAGTTCCAACATTATTAATTTATAAAAGTTTCACTGTAGTATGCTTATTTAAAATGAATATATATTGTTTCTCACATAATATGTGAGAGATCCTAAAAATGAATATTTTTTTAATTTTAAAATTTAAATATTTACTCCCAAGTTTGTACTCCCTTTGTTTCATAATAGATGCATGTTATTCTAAAATTTTTTGTTACACAAAAAATATCATTTTATAATTTTAATGCAAATTATATTATTTTCAAACTGAAAATTAATTGCAAACTGCATTAATTTTATACATAATTTTATTTATCTCAAATACTATTTGTTAAAAAATATAATTAATAACAACTTACACATATTTTCGATAATTTCTTAATTTGTGTGAAAAATATCAAAGTTACATTTATTTAGAAATAGAAGAATAGCATGGATGCGGTTAATCATATTTTATTAAAAGACGAAAGTTCCTTTTTATTGGGAAGATCTACGTGAGAATCCATGATTAAAAATCTCTTATAGGGCGCATTTCACGTGATGGTTAAGGTCTTCAATGCATAGTTTGTTCTCTATGCCGAGTATTTATTGACATCTGTAAATCCAAATTAATCCTTAAAAATAAAATTGTAAGGTGACGAGTGTACGTAAACATAAACAAGGGAAAACGAAGAAGATAAAGAATGGAAAAGACAGTGTTGGGTTGGGTCGAACGTCAAGTGATAAGATGTCACAAAAGATCGGCTTTTTGTTATATAATTCAAAACATAAATCATGAAGTCCCATGACTATATAATGATCACTTACTTTTTTTTTAGGTACCTTTAGACCTAGACATTTTATCCGATATTCGAAGCCGAATCTGAATCCGATCCCAAAAACCCGAACTCGAATCCGAATCGAACTAGTAAAATACTCGGTCGGGTTTTGTATTGAACATGTTTGGATATCCGAACCCGATCGAGTATATCTGAAACCCAAAGTACTACCCGAAATCATCCGAACTTATGTATACTTTAACTCAAATCTACATTTTTCATCCAATCTATAATGACCGATTTCTCTTAATCGATTTTGGTTTAACTAATATTATATAAAATCAATACCAAATCATTGTTTTCCGTAACCTAAACTTCTACACATATATGAATATGTATGAAATAATTACACCCTAAGACAGTTTTTAAGTTTTTATTACACCACATAACAGTTTGTGCTACTAAGATAGTTTTTAAGTTTTTTATTACACCACATTGGCAATGGCGTTTAATCAGATTGTTTCAAAATTACATGAACTGATATCAAAATTATTCCATCAACATTCATGAAGATCTCTGAATTACAAAGATTGTGGTCATTAAGTAAATGTATTGCATTAACATTTATTAAGGGAATAATTTTCTGTCTTTGACAAATGGTTACTTTTAATTTCATGAAAAAAATACTATAAGATAAATCATATATAGTTTCACATAGTCGACATTCTATAAATATGTTATCTGAATATGGGTGTGATATGATTTAAATATAGAGATACATGGTTTTGAAAATTATTATTTTTTCTTTCCTATATGCTTCAAATATTCCAGTGATTTAACATTTTCAAAGAAAATGATTTAACATCTGGTGTAAAGAAGTCACCCCACAAAAAAAAATGACACCAAATTTCCTAGGACTGAATTGATTGATCACAATTATCTTTACTTAGTTTCATTGTCTTTTTAAAAGTGGTACTATGATTCTTATATGTATTCTTATATGTATGTATATATAAATAAATAATATATAAGTTATTTTTTTGAACACCGAAGTTATTTAATCATGAAATACATTAGGTGGTTCATGTGATCTTTATAGTTAGTCATATATGAGGGAATTTTTTTTAAGCATGCACGGTTGTTTTACTTGAAAAACTATACTTATCAACATAAGCATGGGTTAAGATCTGCAAATTAAACATATCATGAATACTATGGCGAGATTTTAATGCCGATGGCACGATATATAATTACTCTAGTTAATAAAGGGCTATTCCATAATGGGTGTGAGGTGAATCCTAGTGTTGACAACTAAGAAATTATATAGTTGTTAATAACACATGATGAAAATGTTTATTTATAATAGTTCTCTTCAAATAATAAGAAGTGGATTACAAAACAGAACATGGACATTTCGTCACATACAATAATCATCCCTAATGTTTTCATCAAACCTAACCTTTATACACTAATCAACAATGGAATGATTTCATCAAACAAACATAAATTTATAAGTTTTGTCCAACATGACATCATATCCTTTACCTTTCTATGTTCACAACCTAACTTTAATGTGTAACTAGATTTTGACCCATGTTTTGAAAACGCAGGATTATTTCCGAAACAAATCAAATTTATATGATTTAGTTTGTATTTTTTATTGTGTATCCAAATTTAAATGTTATACATAAAGAGTTATATCCAGTGATCTGAAACCTGATCCGAACACGCTGCTAAACCAGCAAAATCGATGACCATATATGTAATCCAGTTTGTTTGTTTTTAAATTCGTTATTTGAAAATTATATAAAACCCATAAAAAACTGGTAAAACTTGGGATCCGACTATTTGTTCAACAGACAGATGACTCATTATGTAATACAACTTGTCTTAGCCTGCCATATTTAAAGTATTCTAATTCATGAATGTTTATATGAATGGTGAATATATTATGAATGTGATGCTCCAAGTTACAAAAGTTAGCCATACAAATTTTATTCAAACTAATTTATGATTTTGTTGTAAATGCAATGAATATTTAAGATAATACATAATAAAATAGAAATAGATTTGAGCAACAAACTGTTTGTATACGGTTATTAAAATTTAGTGATTTAACTTTGAAATAAATGTAATCATTTATTTATTTATTTAGTTTAATTTTATTATTCATATTAGACATTTAAATATTTATTAATTTTTAATTTGTTATATATTTTATTATACATCTAAGAATAAATTTTATTATTAGATTTTGACCTGTGCTTTAATTTTTATTCAAAAAATATTTACTGAAAATTAGAAATCTTATACATATGTATAGTTAAAATTAAAATTAACATGAATATAATATTATGAAAATAAGATAATTCATTTATATAACACCCCTCGTATCAATTTTACTTATATTTTAAACTTTAAGCTCTAGTATAAATTTATTTTAAATTTTTACATTGGTAAAAATATTTATTGTTTATATTTTTCAGCATTATTATAAACTAAATATTTGCATTCAATCCGTCTCATACATGATAAATATATTCAATTATTTTTAAATATTCTAATTTAAATATATTTATATATTAAATATTAATTTTTAATTAGTTTATATATTTTACTTTTATATATGTTTTACAAGTTGGAGTATGTTCTAAAATTGATGAATATATTTTAGTTTGTTATTTTATAATTTATAAAATAGTTAATAAATAAATTAAGCTATTTTATATTTATTAATTGGTGTATTAATTTGATTATGAATATAAATTATATATATATATATATATATATATATAAATAAATATTATAGAATGTTATTTCTTATCATATAAATGAAAGATGAATCAATATTAGTTTTTAAATGTATATTTACATTTTAAACTGAAATCAAACTGAAATTCAAATGGACACCTGAATTTTGTAGGTATATACTTTTTAATATTATAATTACGAATTAATAGCGGGGTTTTAGTTTATCAGATTTTAAATTAATAGGTTTTCATTAAATCAAAATTTTGTGGAAACATATCAGTTGGCAGAACTACTTCTGATAGAGTACTGGATGAAAAACTTACCAATCTTGATCATATACGATCAACTAGTTTACTGGTTCGACCGCATGACCGGATCGGGTATTAAAACACTGCTTATATCTTAATTCTTCTATAAATCACATATATACCCACTAAAAGAAGTTCAGTAATTTCTAAAAATAGAATGCTTTCTTTGCACCATTTAAATGTTGATGCATTATTGGTCCTCAACATTTGGTTTTGGTTTGAGTATTTTGTTTTTTGATGTTTTGGTTTTAGAAATATAGGAGCCATTTATGTATTTACAAATTTTAGTTTGGTTTCAGTTGGGTTATTTTGGTTTTTGGCTCGGCTCATTAGCAAAGTTGGGAACCTTCTAATATGTAAGAAAACTTAGGTCCAATTCAATTTCGGTTCAATTCTGTTTCTTTGGATAGTTAAGTATTTCTAGGTAAAAATATTGGATTGTTTGAAGTTTTCAGTTTAAAAGTCAGGTTATTTGGGTTCTTCGGCTAAAAATATCAAATAATTCGAATAATTTTTAATATTTTGAATAAAAATATTAGGATAGTTTGAGTTTCGGGTGATTCAGTTTATCAATAATATTTTTAATATATTTGGTCATTTATAAATTAAATATAGTTAATATTTGTAAGAATATATTTTTTTATTCGAAGAATTTATGTACCCATTTGGTTCTCGATTCGGTCACATCTTTTTGGTTCGAGAGATATATGATCTGCTCGATTATTTATACATTCAATTTTATTTTGGTTTTGATTTTTTCCAGTTTGGTATACTTCGGTTCGGTTCGGCAGTTCCCTATAGTTTTTCCCAACATATACACTATCTTATATAAAATTTTATCAAAAACAATTATTTAATTTCAAAAACAAACCGGTGTTGTCAAAATCTAGTTAGTACTTTAAATGGTTACAATCACACATATTACTTTATCTATCATAATTCCGGACTTCTCAATATGATAGTAGAATTAGAATTGAGAAATCCTTGGATTCACCCCTAGGGTGAACCTGTAAGTTCACCCAATCAATATGATTTCATTATTTCATATTCAGTATCTATAAAAAAGAAAATAAAATATTATCAAGTTATATTATATTTTTAAACTAAAAAATAAAAATACATAAAAATAATATTAATTACAAATAATAACACGTTTAAGAAAAGTTATTTTTAATATCGCCAGCCAAACACTAAACCCTAAACCCTAAACTCTTGGATAAAACCCTAAACCTTTGGTAAATCCCAAACACTTGGATAAATTCTAAATCCTAAGGTTTAGGATTATTTATACATTCAATTTAATTTTGGTTTTGATTCTTTCCAGTTTGGTATACTTCAGTTCGGTTCGGTAGTTCTGTATAGTTTTTCCCAACATATACGCTATCTTATATAAAATTTTATTAAAAACAATTATTTAATTTTAAAAACAAACCGGCGTTTTTCAAACGCGGGTCAAAATCTAATTAGTACTTTAAATGGTTACAATCACACATATTACTTTATCTATCCTAATTCCGGACTTCTCAATATGATAGTAGAATTAGAATTGAGAAATTCTTGGATTCACCCATAGGGTGAACCTGTAAGTTCATCCAACCAATAGAATTTCGTTATTTCATATTTAGTATCTTTAAAAAAGAAAATAAAATATTGTCAAGATATATTATATTTATAAACTAAAAAATAAAAATACATCAAAATAATATTAATTACAAATAAAAACACGTTTAAGAAAAGTTATTTTTAATATCGCCAGCCAAACACTAAACCCTAAACCCTAAATACTAAATCCTAAACCTTTGGGTAAACCCTAAACCTTGGATAAATCCTAAATCCTAGGATTTAGAATTTATCCAAGTGTTTGGGATTTACCAAAGGTTTAGGGTTTAGGATTTAGGGTTTAGGGTTTAGTGTTTCGGTGACTGTGTTAAAAATATATATTTTTTTTAAATCCAAAAATTTAGGATTTATCCAAGGGTTTAGAGTTTATGATTTAGGTTTAGGGTTTAGTGTTTTGGTGACAGTATTTTAATTATTAAATCTTTTTTTGCGACTACTATTATTTTCTATTTTTTTATTTTAAAAATATAATAAAACTTGACAATATTTTGTTTCCTATTTTAAAAGATATGGAACATGAAATAACGAAATCATATTGATTGGTGAACCTAAAGGTTCACCCTAGGGATGAATCTAAAGATTCATCCTAGCGGTGAACCCAAATATTTCTCATTAGAATTTACACAAAAACAAGAAAAAGGAAATATTGACATTGTCTCTAGAATCTGATCATGGTATATTCTCTATAACATTGATCATTATAATTTAAAACCTAACCTCTTAACATTTTATAAACCTTTTAAATTAGAAATTGACAAGATTCTTAGCAAAAAAAAAAAAAATGACAAGATCTTCAATCCTTAGCAAAAAAAAAAAAGATCTTCAATATAGCCATTATTAAGATAAAGGGATCATGAACGATGTTGAATAACTCTTCTGAAGCAAGATCACGGATGTCACATATGGAATATCTGTGAGGAGCTACTTTTATATGGTCACATGGTTTATCCATCTCAATTCATTATGAAAGGTACAAAATCACATCCAAAAGTAATTCAGTTATATATCCTACACAAAAAGAAGAGTTTAGGATAGAAAAAAATTAACGAAAAATAAATGTTGCTCAAAATGGTTGGAAAACGATGACCTATTTAGCTTTAGGGTGCCAAATGACTGAAAATGTATGGGCTTCAAAGGCCTAAACCAGTGGCCAGTTACTTGAATTAACTGTGGTCTGAGTACAATACACCGTCGTAGAGACACGACTCCTTCACTTCTTGTCCTGGGGTTTTATGTTGGGACAGGACATGAACTAAATTTCAATTGTAGTAAAGAAGAAACACTGTTTAGTAATGAAAATGGAGAGAATCAGCCCTAAGGGACAACACTCACAGGAACAAACCAGGAAAGTACGAGTGAGCATTTCGTCATTTCTTGTCGTGAGCTCGGTGCGGCTAGTTATTTCTTGTCGTTTCATTCAAGCATTTCGTCAAGCACCTGTGATGCATTATACTTTGAGAAAGTTCTGTTATGGAGAGGAACCCTAAGCTATTACGTTGGTTCATATAACTTCCACAACTTCAGCTACATTCTCTTCCTTCAGTACCAACACAATGATTTACTCTCAGTCTCAGCAGAAAAGACTGTCAAGTGTGAGATTGTTGTACAGAGCTTCATGCTTTCCAGAAGTAAGCTTAGCTTTGTCTCTGCCTATAGATTTGTGTGAGGCAAACTTATTTGATGACTCTGTGATAGGGATGTGAGAATAGTTATACCTTGAATTTGGACTATACCTTGATGAATTTTTCTTCACGTCTTACCACAAAAGATTTAAAACGGACTCAAGTGCAAGCATGTTTACTCTCATATTGTCTCAGCAGAATAAAGAGATGGAACTGTGGCGATTTGGTTGAACGAAAGAAGTTAACTATCCAGACCTATGTGTTGCTGAACACAAACCAGATGAAGTCATTGTCTATAAGAAGATCAGTGCAGCCTCTTAAGAAAAGAGCCATCACTAATCGGGATGAGGAGCTATTCCTTGTCAATAAGGTAAATGATCCATCACTTAATGACTTATTGTTATGTATTTTATTAAAGGTCAAATGTTTCTAAAGTTTTTTTTAACATGCGCATCAGCACATGACTCATCGTTACTAAACCTCGACCAGAAGAGTAACAATGACACGAGTGCCAAAAAGCTATACCAAAATTGGTACCTCATATCGTACGTATGTTAACAAATTCATAAACGTGTATATATGTGTAATTGAGGACAAGATTTGGGTTCGCCCCCTATGGTGAACCTTTAAATTCACCACTTCCATAGTAACTAATCAAAGTGCTAACTAGATTAACGATCAAATAATTTAAAAAATAAATAATATCATATTTAATAATACTAATATCATTATTTAATCTCTAAAATCAAATTCTATACCCTAAATCCAAATTTTAAACCCTAAATTTTAAATTATAAATCCAAACTCTATACCCTAAACCCAAATCTTAAACCCTGAACCCAAATTAACCATAAATCATAAACCAAAAAATCTAAACTCTAAACCCAAAACTATACCCTAAATTCAAACCCTAGACGCTAAACCCAAATCCTAGACTCTAAACCCAAATATAAATCCTAAACCCAAACAATATATCCTAAACCCAAACTCTAGACCGTAACTCAAACCATGAACTCTAAATCCAAATTTTAATTTTTAACCTTAAATTTCAAAAGAACAATATCAATATTAATCCAAATATTTAGAGTATAGGGTTTGGGTTTTGTATTTACGTTTTGGGTTTAGAGTCTAGGATTTGGATTTAGGGTATAGGTTTGGGTTTACAGTTCAGGTTTTTGGGTTTATGATTTATGGTTTGGGTTTAGGGTTTAAGATTTGGGTTTAGGGTATAGAGTTTGGGTTTATAATTTAGAATTTAGGGTTTAGAATTTAGATTTAGGGTATTGAATTTGAGTTTATGAATTAAATAATGATATTAGCATTATTAAATATGAAATTATTTATTTTTTAAATTATTTAATTATTAGTCTAGTTGGCACTTTGATTGATTATTAAGGAGGTGGTGAATTTAAAAGTTCACTGGGAGGTGAATCCAAATTAGATTGACTAAAACCAGATTTTGCTTAAAACTGCTTATACATATATATTTTTTTTTTGGTCAACAAACTGCTTATATATATATATATATATCTAATTTTTTTTCTTTTTAGAATAACACATGAATTTTATAAAGTATTATCCACATGCACATCGTTATGATGCTACCATGTAAGTTTAATTTATTCGAACCTTTTCATTATTTAGTTTTATGCATTGTTTGGTTGATGAGTGTTTTATATTCGGTGATTACAAAAGAATTTTGTACTCGTTCTGTGGGTTCTTTCCATCTAAATTTAGAAAGAGAGAAACATTTTATATAATAGGTAGATAAATTAGTGTTTAAACTTCTCTTACTTGTATGTAAAAAAAAACTGAATAACTGAAAAGATATAATAAGTTCTATATAAATTTTCTTCCCTTTTTGGCCAAAGAACTGAATTTCAAATTTTCTTTGTTTGGCTAAAGGGCAGAACTTCAAAAAGTCAAAATAAAAACAAAGTTAGTGGTAACAGAAAAAGTAGCATATAACTAAGCTGTAATGGCACAATCACAAAGAAAAAACGTAATATAGTTCTTGTATATTTCACCATGTACACGACTACGTCATGACTCAGTCCAGGAAGAACTTTGATAGATCATCACTATCCACGCAACTACCAAAATCGAGGTGGATTAACGTGGACAGGTGAATAAAATAAAAGAACAGACACACAATAAATCGATTATAAATAGAGAGGAGTTGAGAGCATGTTTATTGCAGGTCCGTAATATATTAACTTAATATAAAATACGGTTTTTTATCTTTTAACTAAAAAAATTAAAAAATATTTTTTAAATAAGAAATATAAAAGACGTCTCTTAAATAAGAGATATAAAAGGTATCTTTTAGTTTGTTTAGTTAAAAGCTAAGAAACTATATCTTATATTACGCTAAAAATTTCAACTTAAGAAACCTGCAATAAACATGTTCTGAGCACCTCCAAAGCTCCACATAAAATATTTTATTAGAGTCTATAAATGTAAAAAATATTAAAATATTTGAAGGAGAGAAGATGAGACAAAGTTACAAAAATACATCCTGCAAGAATCTTCCCAAATACTAATCATCCATGTCTAGTGTTGTTAACCAAAAATTTTCTAAAGAACAAATAAAGTTTTCTAACAAAATTGTGTTAGAATAAAATATTATTATTATGTTTACATACTGATTTTCAGAGATCTGCCGATGGTGTTGCTCTTATAACAAAAAAAGTTTCATCGAAAAAATATAGATCATGACAGTAAAACAGAGAAAACAGGTAATAAGTTTATTCGACCTATCTTTATATATAAAGATGAGTTCCTTCCCTCCTGAGCCCTCCACGTTGGATAACACGTCATAAATAGGAATTCTCTCACGCTGACACATCAGATACGCACCGTATCATTTAAACTTTGTTCTCTCGAAAGGGGCTTCGCAGTGGGCTTTGTCCAGCGCAAATGAAATGCTCTTCGACACTAGGCCCATCGACACAATGTTCTAAGGAATCCCCTAAAAAGATGTTCTTCTTCGTGTTCTTCGTCTGTCTTCGATCGGCGCTGAGACTTTATAGATTCTGTAAAGGTGTTTGTGGTTTAATCTTAAACCGTCTTTATTCTCCATCCCACTACGAATCAACCTATTACGCTCTTCGTCTGCTAGATCTTTATATATATAAACCTTCGATGCGTCGTTTCCGGCAAAATCTCTAATCTTCTGGAGATCGCGATCTCTTCATCTCTCTGAAAAAGGCAGCGTCTTGTGGGTTAGCAAGCTGTTCGTCGGTGAGCAGGTGAGGCCAGCGACCATTGGCATTACCCGGAGCAACCACAACTTCAAGCTTTCAGACTATACAATGTCCATACGCTTCTGGGTATTCTCAAACCTTGGATATCAATTTTTTTTTCATTCTAATCTCCATGGAGGATTGAGGGTATGATTTGATCATGTGTTTAGATCGATCAATTTTTTTTTCATTCTAATCTCTATGGAGGATCAAGGGTATGATCTCTCTCTCTCTTACTAATTACCCTTTTTGGTTTCTGTGAGATTATTTCTCATTGGATGCTTTGGTATGTGGTGGGATGTCGTAGCAAAGTGGATGAGGAGAAGCTGACCTCAGAAACTCAGAGTTGTTCTTGATATGACCACACTTACAATTATGAGAGCCCTTCACCGAGAAGTCAGTTCTTTTACATGTGTTTGGGCAGGTTGTAGTGTATTTCTTCTTGACAATAATAAATGTGACTTTGGTGTTTTTTGATTGTAGATCGATCCCGTTGTGTATAACATGCTGCACGAAGACCCTGGCAACATTAGCTACTCTGCTGTGGGAGGTTTAGGTTATCAGATCAGAGAATTCAGGGAATCTGTTGGGCTTCTTTTTATGAATCCTGAACTTTTCCTCCGAGTAGGGATCAAACCACCCAAGGTACATAGCTCTTCCTTAAACCTTTCTTTCTTTGGCTCCAATCATTTTAGCTGATTAAATTATTAAATGCAGGGAGTCCTTCTGTATGGACCTCCAGGTACCGGGAAAACTCTGCTAGCTAGGGCTATTACCAACAACATCGATGCCAACATCTTGAAAGTTTATCTAGAATAGGGTTACCAATATCTGATAAACTACAAGAGTGGTCAATTCCTTTACTTTTTAGGATAAACTTCATAAGTATCTGTAAGAAAAATCACTAACCTAATCCAATTGTACATGTCGTTCTTTGTGAGCACTTGGCAATGTTGAAAAGGCTTCAGATGAGAGCTTTGTTGCAGAAACTCCAAATCTAATGACCACTTTTTGTGCAAACTGATGAATGTAGAGCTATGGTTACAGCAGCTAGGCTCCCATATTGGATGGTGACTACTGGTCAGGCACATCAAAAGAAGATGGCAGAAAGGACATTAAGAAAGGAGTGATCAAAAGCTAGATTACAAAAGGGCTCTGAAAACTTCTGGGCAGACTGATCTTTCTGGGAAGGCATCCAAAGATCAGCTGTTAATGCTTAAAGTAATCTGTACTTTCTATGACTTATACTATCTCTTTATTAGTTACAAATTATCAATTTCATATTACAAAATACTAAAAACTGTTACATAATATTGCACAATGAATATTAAGTTCCAAGCACAGCCTAGCTCCAAAAGCCTACGTCCAGCATCCTAACTCAAGCATCCTAGTTCCAAGTTCATCAAGTTCTACACTTTCTCTTAGGTAGTACCCTTTTCGCTTGCACAGGTTGATGGCCTTTGCTTTGAGGTGGAACACGACCGCCTTTGCTTTTTGGTGGAGCTTGATCGCCTATGCTCGCTCATGTCGGGTGATCGCCTTTGCTCGCAGATGCAGCTTGATCGCCTTTAAACTTTAGTAGATCTTCTGCAGCTTCGCTCATGCTAGGATCGCTCCCTTCTGCACTCAACCTCACTGCATCCCTGATCTGTGACACTTCGGTCTCCAACATACCCATCCTTTCCGTAAACATCCTCTCCATATTTTCCATTTTCGTGCTGAGCATATCCCCCAAGGAAGTAACAGATGTACGGAGGAGACCCTCAATGAAACTCTTAGTTTCACTATCAATACTCTGTTTCTTTTCAGCTGCTCGCTTACACAGCAACTTTTTCTTTCTTGTCTCCGCTCCTTCATCATGAACCTTTCTCTTGCCTTTTCCTGGAACCTCAAGCGTAGAGGTCTCTTCGTCTGCTACAACATCAGTATCGTCGCCACTCATACCAGCTTCTGCATCTATATCATTTGTCAAAGCTTCCTCCATTTCAGTCTCTTCAAGTTCTATAACTGGCCACTCCGTCTTGCTCCAATCGAACTTGCTATTGATCATACTAAGGACAAGGTTCACTCGTTCATCTTCCATCTCACCCTTCCTTGCATAGTCTTCATGCAGAAAGACATCACCATTGCCAGTCACTGAGATGACCGAGAACAAGTCACTCTACAAAGAAAACAATTATAACATGAAAAACTGCAAGAGAATAAATACAACCAAATAAAAGAATATGATAGATATATATATATATACCTTGTCAGTAAATGAGTCTTCAAGTTTGGTGATGTCTTCATAAGAAACTTTTGCAACTCCTTTCCAGTTGCCACACCTTGGACCTCTGAAGCTGCATGAGAGTTTTCTGCCGCATATTTCTCCAAAATCCGGAATTGCTTCCATAAGCCAAATCTGGATAGCATAGGAGAAACCCTCGAAAATGTAGCTGTCCTTCTTACCCAACTTCTTTGTAGCCTTCTAGATGGAACGCAGCAGAAAATCGTAAGAGTGAAGACCCCAATGGAACTTCCGAAGCTTGTCGAGATCCATCACCAACTTGATATACATATGAGGGATGAACACCTTCTCATCTCTCCCCATCACCACGCCCATTATCACACACAAGTAGATCAACCTCATCCTATCAAGCCGAGTCCAGGTGTGAACTTCTTGTAGATGTACCTTCTTGATGGACTGCAAGCTTATCTTACCACCTGTCTTTAATAGCTCACTCCAAAACACCCCATCGTTTTTCCATTTCACTACACCAGTGCTGGCTTCCCGCGAAATCTTTAGACCTGTCACAGCGTGGTACTCCTGAATCGAAAACCGGAGAGGCGACCTCGCAAAGACAAACCACTTCTCATGCTTCTTCGAGGTAATCAGCTGCCTACATAAGAAGCTATCCACCAGTTTCGCCGAAAACTTAAGCTTATTTTCCGCAATAGCCATGATATGAATGAAAACAGGATCTTTCTTCACATCATCATAGTCTGTAGGCATAGCTATCTTCAGATCCCTGATGAGTTCCATGCGGCAGCAGTTGTTGATCTTCTCGACCTGAGGTTCAAGACCCTCCGCAGACAGTCGCTTAGGTAGCTGTGGCTCCATATCTACAGAGAAAAAAAATTATATTATTCAAAACCTTATACAGACACAAGAAACATACACAAGAGATATCAAGCCATTATGAACAATATTTGTAAGTCAGAAACATACACAAGAGACAATGGGCGATTCACAAACAAAATCAATGCACCAAAAATTCAAATTGAGAATCATGTACAACTTGTGAAGAAGAGACTAGACTCATGTGTAGCATTGTAATATCCAACTGCCATTTTTAAATATCAGAAACAGAAATCAGTTACTTGTCTCGCACCTAATGTAGCTCCAAGAGAGAATCAGCTACAAGGCAAGGCCAAAAAGATAACCACCCCCCTAGCTAGCTGCAGAAACCAAATCAGAATAAAGATAAAAAAAGCATGAGTATCCATACCATCTTGCAACTAAGAAAAATCATGTCGACACAAACACATAGGAACACAATGAGTTAACAAATACAACAACAACACTATTATTTCTACAATCGAATATGCAAAAAGGAACCCGAGGAACACAAACACATAGCAAAAACAACCCTTATCATTTGACCAACAAGCTAAGACAAAGGTTCTTCTTTACAAGAACAGAGACAACAACTTCACACATACAAAAATAAGGTTACCAAAACCATATCAATTCACAAAACTTAAACAAATTCAAATGTCTTCCAATTCACAATGGAAATCTTTCATATGATCTGTTAACAACCATAAAAAGAGACAGTTCAGACATAACACAAGATATATCAAGACTCAAGCAACAAAGACTAAGACAAGCCAAGAACCTGATTCACAAACAAAATCAATCTACCAAACTTAAACAAGTGAAGAACCCGATTCCTTCAATCTTTTCACATAATGGTTAACAAAACCATATCAATTCACACAGACAAATGCCACAACGCAACGGATCGAGGAGAAGAAGGAGAAAGTATTGATACCTTATATGCTAGCGATGTTGGAGAAAGAGAGAGGCGGAGAGGGTGAAGACAAACTCGATTTCACCAATCACCAATAGAAGCTCCAAATTGCCTTTGAGTTCGTCGAGAGAGAGGCTGAGAAAAGTATGACAACATTCAAACAAGAAAGAGACGGGTCAGACATAACAAATCAATGCGAACAACTCTCAAAATCGAAAAAAAAAACCTAAATCAGAGATAGTTTCTAGGTTTACCTTGCTTGTAGGGATGTCGGAGGGAGAGAGGCTGAGAGGCGGAGAAAGAGAGAGCCGGAAAGGCGGAGATAGAGAGAGGGGAGAGAGGCGGAGAGAGGCGGAGAGAAGCGGAGACAGAGAGAGGCGGAGAGAAGCGGAGACAGAGAGAGGCGGAGAGAAACGGAGACAGAGAGAGGCGGAGAGAGGCGGAGAGAAGCGGAGGCGGAGAGAGGCGGAGAGAAGCGGAGACAGAGAGAGGCGGAGAGAAACGGAGTCAGAGAGAGGCGTAGAGAGGCGGAGAGAACCGGAGACGGAGAGAGGGGGAGAGAGGCGGAGATATAGAGAGAGGAAGAGGCGGAGAGACGGAGAGGCACAGAGTAGGGGCGGACGAAGGGGTTACACCGGAGATAGAGAGAGGCAGAGAGGCGGAGCTGTCACCGGCGATGGCGATGGAATCATCTTAGGGTTTGGTTCTCAATTGGGTCGACAGAGGTGGAGGTCTAAGAGAGAGAGAGAAAAATAAAATTTTCCTAAATGATATCGTATTAAACACATGTCTCATTTATTCATTTTATTTTTTTTTCATTTCTTTTGCTTTTTAGAAATCTTTTTATATAGTTTTTTCATTATCAATGTATATAAACCTTTTAATTTCGTTTTAATTTGATTTTAAATTACTTAAGGAAATTTTAATTTTGGGATTATGAAAATATTTACAACATTAGGACAAGTATGAGATGAATTTATACCAAGGGGACCTTGTTTTTTTGTTCTCTATTGGCAATTTTCCCATAAAAAAATCTAGTCAAGAATAATATGGTCTAAAAAGAAGTTGGGCTTTCTTAGCCTTTCCTGTTGCTCAAATTTTACTCAATATTATGCTTATACTGTTCATATATATAAGTCAGTTGATGTGTGTTTGCATGGTTAGAACTTAGAAGCAAACGAAAAAGCACACACTGATGATGATTACATAAGTACATTAAAAAGATACTATATACTACATATTTTCTATAACCACTGTGTACTACACTTCATTGTCATTTGTACTGCTTAAGAAACTTGTATATATACATAAACCTGACCAGCACCAACATTATAGAAAGCCCCGAGACTGTGACTATATGACAACCTCGTCTGCATCCTTTACAAAGAAGATGAATCAGGTAAGAATCTGTGTTTCGTGTGCACGGTTCTTTCCCCACCCTTGTATATCTTTATTTATATACTAGATTTTAACCCGTGCGTCCGCACGGATGTTCTATTTAGTTTTTATATTTTTTATTTCTTTTTAATATGTTTTAATATATTTACTAACTTTTAAGTGTTTAAAAGTTATTATTTATTTTTATCAAATTAATTAAAACATACTTTTTTACCTTTTTGTTCACAAATATGTGTGCTAATTTATTTATAATATCATGGATTACTAATTATTTTTTTTATTTTTAATCTGTAAAAACTATTAGTACGGTTGTTAATAATTGAATATTTACTGCATAAGTTTATAAGGAGTAGATTATTAATAGTTTAGATATTTACCGCATAAGTTTATAAGGAGTAGATTATTAATAATTGAATATTTGCTTGTAACTATTACATCTAAATTTTTGAAATGCTAAATAATTTATACTATATGATTTTAGTATGGATTTTTGTGTTTTTATTATTAAAAATAATTTAAATTTACGATATGATTTATGGATTTTTGTATTTAGATTAGTAAACATAAGTTACATTAACATATGATTTTGATTTTAGTATATGATTTTAGTATGGATTTTTCGTATTTCAGAAGTGCTTTAAATTTGCATATATAATGTAACCAAAGGAACATTTTAATTGCTATTATAAAAAACGAATTCATTAAATAATAAGTTTTCTTTTATCCAAATTATCATCACTTTACATTTTCAATTATCCTTATCTGCACACACGTTGAAATATTTTTTTAAGAAAATGAAAGATTGCAATCTTTTAATTTGATGTAATAGCTAAATATTAGGAAACTCATTTGAGATTTTTAAGGAAAGTTCTATATATTATTCTTTTGTAATTTTTTTGTTAATTAAAAATAGAGTGGCATTCACTCGTAATTATTGAGGAAAACTAAGGGTTATTTCTTTTTTGTACTTCAGTTTTAATAGTTTAGATATATATGTATGCATATGTATACATGTAGTTAAACACACATCTACATACATATATCATCGTCATGAATGATCATCTTGTATTTTTAATAAACTATGGGACATGAATTTCGAACTGAAAGAGTATTTCAAAATTTCCAAACGCTAAAATTTTACGCTTAACTTCCGCTAATTCGAGTAAGAAGCAATTTCCAGACGCATATCTCAGCTAACGGTCAATTTACATATACAAGTGTTCTAGATAAATTTAGTTTAATTTTAAAAAATATCCTTACTTTTAATAAAATTGAATATTAAAAATGGCTCAAATTAAATATTCAAAAACAACAAAATGTGACAAACACTATCATCCAAATAACAATGCCATTTTTGATAAAATTGAAACCAGCATTGTTAATTTGATCTTAGAGCCATTTGTTGATCTATATACTCCTTCTGTTTCTAAATAAGTATCATTTTGACATTTTTCACACAGATTAAAAAATTATTGAAATATATGTAAGTTGTTATAAATTACACCTTTCTGGCCAATAATATTTGAGATAAATAAAATTATTTATAAAATCAATGTTTTTTGAAATTAATTTTCAGCTAAAAGTAAATATAATTTGTATTAGAATTGTAAAATAACACTTTTTATGTAATAAAAAAAATTAAAATGACACTTATTATGAAACAGAGAGGAAATACTAAGTATGAGGTTTCCCACACAACGTTGTGTTCGACGAGGACGAGATTCCAGGTGGTGTTGATGCAAGCAAGATCTAGATGGACGAGCAAGATTTGCTTAATGGTCCAGGAGAGACGTATGAGGTTGCTTTGGCTGAGCCTGGGACTTACAGCTTTTATTGGGCGCCGCATCTGGGTGCTGGTATAGTCGGTAAAGTCACCGTTAACTAATAAAATGTAAGTGTAGTGGTATAGAGTCTCTGAGTCAAGTAGAGACGTTTTCAGTTTTATACTTTTATATAAGGTATTTTGTAATTCTAAAGAGTGATGAATCGAGTGGACAGTGATATGTTATTATGAGTTAATAACAAGACTGATTCCGTAAATTGTATTTCTTTGTTATATACTCAAGATGTAATATATTGAAATCATTATGTCTCAATCAGGATTTGAGTTCAGAGTAGATAGTGTAGTAATCCATAACATATATGTATTTAATTGTATAAGGTGTATATTTACTACGTAAAGAGTCAGTTATAAGCCGAACTGCAACATGTAATAATCCAATCCATTTATATAACAAATGTTAACCTAATTTCATCACTTATGCACTCTGTTAGAACATGTCTAGATTCAAGCTATTCAGCTATTATATTTGACTACATCTTAAGATATTATTCCTTTCACAACATTTACCAACCAAATCATATTATACTATAGTATATACAACTCTAGTTACAACATATAAAAATTCAGATATTCTCTCTAAACTTGTAGCCTGTTTATAATGTACCAGCACAGTTGTGAGAATAATTCAACTTGAAGTTACATACAAAACCAATTATTTGATTTATAACCCCGAAGCATAAAACCACACGGATTGCTAAATTCAACTCTAACAAAAAGAGACTAAAACCTTTGTTTTCACCCTTCCTGTAATTACAATAAGGGATCCCTTACAATAACATGACATAATATTCGGAAAACAACTTATCAAGTATGAGATATACCTTGGACGCTTCATTATGATACTCGAGGTATTGGATAGGTTACCTAAATTGTTTGGTCATGGCCAGTTTGCTTCAAACCCTCAAAATTTTTTAAAGTTTTTTATATGGATAGAAATCCTCAAATTTGTAAAAGAAAAATTTTACGCACCAAAATTTTTAAATTCTCTCTTTACTCGTCTACGGTTCTTAAAATTTCAGGGCCGGCCCTCAAAAGCATAGCCGAGGTTACAATATGTAATAGAGGCATAAGTAACATCTCTCCTTTGGTCTATGACTTGCTTATATAATCATGGCTTTGGAGAGGTAACGTGTGAGCTATTCACATGTTGTCGAGTCAAGGCAGTAACCAAACAACTTAGAGTGGGCACGGGGGCCGCACGGCTTCAAGTGTAAACGGATGAAGTACGAGAGACATGAAGAAGATATCTTTAGGCCAATCATCACTTTAAGAGGGAGACAAACCAATGAGTGATTGTGCCCATCTCAAAGCGAAGAACGCATGAGTGTTGCCTAAATTAAAAAAAAAAATACTTTGACAAGTCGAATTATTTTGTTTCTTTTAAGTATTAAAAAAATATAGACCTAGTACGTTGAAACGAAGTTCCGAAAAAAAAAAAAGTACACATTGAAGTAGGAACGAAGACAACTTAGTAAGTAGCTTTAACTTGAAGTGGTTTTGGTCGATCCATGGTTCTTCTCTTCCACAGATTAACTTCACTCTTCTGTCTTGAGCACAGGGTCAGAGGCGTGCGTACAGCGCATGGAATCTTCGTCTCTTTGTCATCGGTAGAGTAACATCCGCGATGATCCGATTGAGATTCTTCACGTTTCATCTCGACCGTCCAATCAAATGCACCGAGAGCTTCTCTGCTGCTCGCAAATTTCTTCATTTTACCTAACGAAGGCACCGCAACCGCTTCCACCGCCGAGATCCGATGCTCGCTCACGGCGGAAACAGCCGTATAGTTTGATTCTCTCCTTCTCGTTGAGAAGAGACGCTTTAGTTTCGACCAGTTTCCTTTGCCGGCTTCTTTAACAATATTAAACGACGCCGGTTTGAGATCTTTAGGTGCTCGGTTTTTCGTCGACGACTTAGCGAGTTTGATCTGACCGATGCAGGAGACTTTAGGCGAAGTGGGTTCGGCGAAAACGACGGCGTTCTTGGTTCTTCTCCTAGCCCTAGCCGTCGCTGTTGGAAGCAACGGTGTTATCGGACCAGAGAAGAATAATCCTCTGTTCACCGTCGAAGCTGTACGGTGGTGGTGGAAATCTCTTACCGGACTAAACGGCGTTGCACCGTGACCAATCGACAAGGCTTTTTGAAGCATCTTCGAGAGTTTCGCGGGGTTGTTGTCGGATGCTTTTTCCATTTATTCACAAAAGTATACAAACGCGGAGATCCTTGGTTTTATATGTACTTTCTGTTGTGTCTGAAAGTTCTCAGAAAGTGAGAGTCAATGGTTGTTTATAGATGAACACAATTGAAAATGTCAAGATGATGACGACATGGAGGGGTCTGGGTTAACGCTGAGCTAAACCGGAGAAGACCTTAATGTCATTATTGATACAGTTTTGACTTCAAACCGGAGAAGACATTTATGGCCTAAAGACTTATACGGCCGACTTTAATCCGGTTTACAAAATCAAATGCTGATTGGGTTACAGCTTTCCTTACAGTTTAGGTTGTCTTCTTATTTCGACGCGTATTAGTTTAAATGATTCGTTGACTCTTTTGGGTTAATCCCACATGTGTTGACTTTCTTGGGGTTTTTCCACATGTGTTGTAATACATTAAAGGATATATAAGAAGTTGAGAACCAATAAGCCACATGATTGTTATGCTTAAAACTGTAGTTGATTGTGTGTAATTAGTTAAAGAAACTAATTAGTACATGAACAGCTCGTTAATGGATATATTATAATATTGAAAGCGACGTACAAAGTGAACACTTGTCCGTTTGGATTTGGTCTTGTTATAAGTTATAACTAGATGATAATCCGGGCCTTGCGCGGAGTGAACTTTTTTTAAATATGTTGAATCTAAATAAATAATACATTTTTTTGTTATCAATAATTTTTTTTTACATTTGATTAGGGATGACATGTGGGTAGGTATCATTTGGTTTGGTTAGGTTCGGTTTGGATCTTTGCAAATTTGGTTCGAATCTTTATATGTTCAGTTTGGTCTTAAATTCAGATAACCCATTTAATTTTTTCAAAACTTAAAGTTCATATATACTTTAAATTTCTCAAAACAGAAAAATAAAAATAATATGTTACATATAAATTTGAATAATGTATACCAAAATACTTAAATTTAACATAAAATTGGTTTAACTTAAATATTTGGATAGAAAATGAATAGATATTTTCAGTATTTTGGTATTTTGAGTAATGTTTAGTTATTTTAAATATATAATTTTTACCATTTTTATATATTTCTAAATATTTTGGACAACTTAAAAACATCTTAAGTATTTTGTATATTTCTTTTAGATATTAATTTTTAAAATAATATATTTAAGTATATAAATTTGGTTCGAATATACTCGGATACCCAAAATATTTTGGTCCGAATCGGGTTCGGTTCTGGATTTTAGATACCAAAATTTTAAACATGTTCAGATATCTAACCAAACTGATTAAAGTTCTATACTATTTTCTAGATTGGATTTGGTTCGGTTATTTGGATTCGGATTTTTTTCCCAACCATATATTTTTTATTGTAACCAAATTTTAAATGAAAGTGACGATGGTTCATACTGATTTTGGGTATGCAACAATTTTTAAACCAAAACACTTTCTTTTATGTACGTGATTTATTTAGTTAATCATTAAAAATGTTCAAGACCCATTAAAAAGGATAGGCTGAACTGAAAAAAAGTTACCATTGATCACAAAATTTTCAATATGAGGCTTGTACCATTTTTAGTAATTTATAATCGTTTTAAAAAATTCGAAATACAACATATAAGAAAAAATATATTTTTTTATTATATACTTAATGTGATTGTTTAATTTATTTTAACAAATAAAATTAAACGAAAAGTATAGAGGATAAAAAATTATTATCAAATCTTTATTATTCATAATCATTAATGGTGATATATATGTCAATCATATTAGGAAGTTCCGTAGCTTTTATTTAAGGAAACAATAGAGAATATTCTTTTGTATATTAATAATTGATTTAATAGTTATTTAATAAAAACTATAATATATGTGTAGATGGACCAACTTATTTCTCTAACAATCCTCAGAATAATTCTCGTGATGACACGTGGCTACCAAACAATGTTGCAATGTTCCAGGATTAATATATAGGGGATGTTCTCAAATAGTTGTCAATATAATACAGTACATGCGACTACCGATATGCCTTGTTCTAAAACTCGGCCACCTAGCCAATTCCACGGCCGAGAAATCACTCAACGGTGTCCAACCGTGGCGAGTTGAGGTAATTCGGTTGTGTTACGAGGCAACATGAGAAAACCTTAGTTTTTTTTGGTTTTAAAGAAGAAATCAACCGTTTCTTTTGAAAAATTCTTGGGTTCGCTAACCAATAGAATTTCGTTATTTCATATTCAGTATTTTTTTTTTAAAATGAAACAAAATATTATCAAGTTTTTTAATATTTTTAAAATAAAAAAAATAAATAGAAAATAATAGTAGTCATAAAAAATTATATTTAAAATACCGTCAGCAAAACACTAAACCCTAAATCATAAACCCTAAACCCTTGGATAAATCATAAATCTTTGGATTTTTTTTAAATATTTTTAACACATTCAACAAAACACTAAACCCTAAACCCTACTAAACTCTAAACCCTTAGATAAATCATAAACCCTTGGATAAATCCTAAACCTTAAGATTTAGAATTTATCCAAGTGTGTTTGGGATTTACCAAAGGTTTAGGTTTTACCCAAGATTTTAAGGTTTAGGATTTAGGGTTTATGGTTTTGTGTTTGGCTGACAGTATTAATTTATCGAATATTAATTTAAAGAGGTTATACCTTATATGAGAAGTTGAGAACCAATAAGCCACATGATTGTTATGCTTAAAACCGTACTTGATTGTGTGTAATTAGTTAAAGAAACTAATTAGTACATGAACAGCTCGTTAATGGATATATTATAATATTGAAAGCGACGTACAAAGTGAACACTTGTCCGTTTGGTTTTGGTCTTGTTATAAGTTATAACGTTCTCAAATAGTTGTCAATATAATACAGTATGCGACTACCGATATGCCTTGTTCTAAAACTCGGCCACCTAACCAATTCCGTGGCCGAGAAATCACTCAACAGTGTTCAAACGTGGCGAGTTGAGGTAATTCGGTTGTGTTACAAGGCAACATGAGAGAATCTTAGTTTTTTTGGGATTTAAAGACGAAATCAACGGTTTCTTTTGAGAAATTCTTGGGTTCACCAATCAATAGGATTTCATTATTTCATATTCAGTATCTTTTAAAAAAGGAAATAAAATATTGTCAAGTTTTTATGTTTTCAAAATAAAAATAAATAGAAAATAATAATAGTCGCAAAAAAATTATATTTAAAATACCGTCAACAAAAAAACGAAATCAACTTTCTTTTTGTAGATTTGCTTAGAATCGTGAAACAAAACAAGTATAAAAGTTAACAATCGTGAAAAAATTGTAAAAGGGAAAATCTGGGTTTGAAGATCAACAATGGCTACCGAAGAAGACAGGGACGTTTCAGAGTTCTCTATATTTTGTCTAGTTGCAGTTGAGCGGCACACTAATTTTAAAGGTGTAGGTCCACGACCAACACATCTTACTCGTCCTGGACGCTCTGGACCAAAAACTTGAACATACTCATCGTTTAAACTAGCTGTTACATTGTTCGTGATGTGCGGGTTTTGGCGCAACAATGCAGTAAGTGCTTCCTAATAAAAAAATAAAAGATAAATATCTAGTATAATTAACTCATCAGTCAAGAGATTTTTTAAATAAAACTAACCACGCGTTCTTTTGCTTCTTCACATACAAAGCTTCCATTAGATTTTGTGCGAGTCTCGATGAAAAACTCTGCTCGGCGTGGTGTTTTTCCAGTCCTGATTTTCTTTGTAAAAATACATGCATAAAAATATACAATATCAGTATGTAATTAAACTATATTTATACTGAAACTAAATTTACTTACAATCTCATTTCTTCTTCTTGAAAAACTCTTTCTTTCACACACATGACATGAGGCGAGTCAGATTTAATAACGAAGATTATCGATATAAAATAAGAATTGTTTATGACTTAATAGTTGACTTTTAGTTACTAATTTGTCAAATCAATTATTAGATGGAGAATAAAATCATGCAAGTAATAGTTTGGAATTAAACTTGGTGATTTCAAATAGTTAAAGATTTAAATGCCTATTTTCCCCATAAACTAATTAAGTTAATTCAAGAGAGGCAAAAATATACTAAGGGAGAGGTGTATGTATGTATTCATCAGATACGGTACGGATGATCTTATCCTGGGGTTTGGTATGAACCGGTTTAAACTCAAAAATAATAAACCGGAAATCAATTAGGGCAGTTCAGTGGTGGTCTGGTGCATGGGTGTGTGGAAGGGATGTTATAAATTAGAGAGGCGCCTTCTGCAAACCGCTCTATAACGGCGTAGAAACCGTATCGAAATACTTTTAACTCTCCTCCAACTACTTCCTTATCCGAATCTTCTAGGGTTTCGTGGTGTCTAATCTAACCCTAAAAGTCGCACAAGGTAAGCATTCAAGAGCACGATTTGTGAGGATTCGAAGAAAAAAAAAACCTTTTGCTTCATCGAGAAGGACTTTAAGTGTTGAATTCGTGGCGGTGTATTGTTCAGATGGACAGGTACGAGCGAGTGGCGAAGCCTAAGGATGAGACTCCCATTGCTGAGAACGAGATTCGTATCACCAGTATGGGTAGGCCGCGTAACTGCATCACCTATGCCATGGCTCTTCTTCAGGTTTTGTTTTTCTCCGCTCAATCTGAAAATGAACGTTTCTGTTGATTCAGAATTTTTTCTTAATTTTTTCGCTTTTTTTTTATGTACATAACTTTTGAATATTGTGATTACAATGAGTCATTTTTATAAAATAGCACTGTGTATCTGTTTCTTTAATATAGGAGAAAGGATCAGACGAAGTTATTTTCAAGGCAATGGGAAAAGCTATCAACAAGAGTGTGACCATTGCTGAGCTCATTAAGGTATGCTTTTTGATTTTTTTCCCCCTTCATAACCACTAAAGGGAGAGGGGCTTTATTGTATCCGAACATTTTTGGCTGTCATGTTAAATGCAGAGAAGGATTCCTGGACTCCACCAGCATGCATCTATTGGATCCATTGACATTACTGACACCTGGGAACCTAAAGAGGAAGGCCTTCTTCCGTAAGTGGATTTACAATTTTTTGTGCTCTTAGTTTTGCTATCTCAGACCTGTTATTTACTGCTGCTTTCTTGTTATTTTCTCCTGTAGGATTGAGACAAAAAGGCATGTCTCGGTGATAACTATAACGCTTTCGAAGAAGGAGCTGAACACATCCGCAGTTGGGTGAGTTCTTAGTGCTTGATCTGTTTTGGTAGTTTAGGTTTAGTTACCAAGGCTCTGTCTTAAGCAGTAGGCTGTTTCTGGTGCTAATAATATCTTGTTAAATTATGTTGCAGGTATCAGTGTCCGATCCCAGTTGAGTTGGTGAAGCCATTTGCTGAGATTGATTACGAAGGACGAGGTATTATTTACAGTGACCTTTATGAATGTTTGTCTTTTATATGTTTGTAATAATCTATATCTATTTGTTGTAGATGGATCACCTAGAGTCAGAGGAAGAAGAGACAGAGGAAGGGGAAGAGGAAGAGGTGGCAGAGGTAGCATTGCTTTATCAATATTCTTTCCAAAATCTTAGTTTAATTAGAGCTGTTTGTTGATCTGATTGTGGTTTTATGTTTTCTCGGATGTATTAGGGGACGGATATGTGAACGTTGAGTATGATGATGAAGGTATGGAGCCTGAGCGGGTTTCTGGGAGAGGAGGACGCGGTGGTCGTGGAAGAGGAGGTTTCAATCGTCCTCCTCCTTACTACAAAGCTCAACAAGACGGAGGAGATTATGGACGCAACGGTCCTCCTCCACAGCATCATGGGTATGATGATGGAGGTATGGAGCCTGAGCGGCCATCTGGAAGAGGAAGAGGAGGCGGGAGAAGAGGTGGTCGTGGGAGAGGAGGTTTCAATGGCCCTCCACCTTATTATGAAGCCCAACAAGACGGAGGAAACTATGGCCACAATGGTGGTCCTCCACGGGATCATGAGTACGATGATGGAGGCATGGAGCCTGAGCGGCCATCTGGTAGAGGAAGAGGGGGCGGGAGAAGAGGTACACGCGGTGGTCGTGGAAGAGGAGGTTTAAATGGTCCTCCACCATACTATGAACCTCAGAATGATGGGAGAGACTACGGATACGATGCTCCTCATCAGGGCCGTGGTACGATGATGTTTTAGCACACTAATACGTAAATATTAACCATCTTGCCATGAGTTGCCAATGTGAAAAATGTTTGTGGAACAGGAGGTGGACGTGGTAGGGGAGGTCGTGGAAGGGGAGGAGGCCGTGGTGGATTTAACAAATCAAACGGACCACCGATTCAGGCAGCTGCTGAAGTGATCGTTTGAATGGACTTTCTTCTTATTTCTTCATTCTCTTTTCTCTCGTCTCTGCCGATCAAATAACAAAATGTTCCGTAGCATAGTTTCTCTTTTCATTTTGTCCTTTAGGTTATATAATATTGTTGATTTATTTTTTATGGATGTTGTTTTTGGGATTTCTCCAGCTTTTGTTCAGTGTAAGAATTTTCTAGTTTTGTCTGTTTTATTTTCGAGTAATTGGAGTTCATGGTATTTTGCTTGCTCGCACGAGACAATGATATGATCTGCAAATTATACACGTTCTTTGTTTTAATATCCACAGCGATCCTATTATTCTTCGATGCAGTCTGGCATTACATTTTTATCTTTTAACAATAAAAGAGATTACTAGAAAATATTCAAAAGCCTATATTTACAGATATTACTAGAGCCTAACAAAAATATTTAGACAACTGTATTTTTAAGCAATACGCTGTTTGTGTTTTAGATTACGGGAAAAGGCCCACGAGTTTGACAAACAAAAAGGCCCGTATGGGTTTAAAAAAGAGAACGCCGTTGCCGGGTATCGAACCCGGGTCACCCGCGTGACAGGCGGGAATACTTACCACTATACTACAACGACATTTATTGATATATATTGGGTAAACAAAGACAAATCAAGTCTGTAATTCATCTTCAAATCTGATTCATCATCATCACCGGCGGTATCTGCTCGGTGAATTATTTCTGCTAAGCAGCCCTGAGACGGGAACGGGTACACGAAACCGGGACGGGAATCGGTAAACTTAAAATTTATGGATACGGATACGGCATAGATACGGCGATCAAATTATAAGAAAATATAAAAATATCCATAAGTTTAATATTAAAGTTTGAAACATAAATTTAAACAGAAGCAAACACACTTGATCAAAATACTAGACATCAATAGAAACAGCAGCAAACACATTTGATCAAAATACTAAACATCAACAGAATAAGCTAATCCTCTAGTAGCTCATTTTCGAAATCCGGTTCATCTAGTGAAAGGTCAGCAAACTCCAAAAATCCAACATCTTCCATAGAATCAAATCCATCTCCACCAATGTCCCACATCTTGGTCTTTTCAACTTCATATTGATCAGAATTCCTTGATAAAAGTCTTAGGTTGTTGTGGATGAAAACCAAGTCTTGAGCACGACTAGGATTTAACATGTTTCTTCTTAGTGAATAAAAAAGGAGTAAGTACTCCAATTACGCCCAGCACATGAAGATGAAGTAGGCTGTCCAAATAACTTACAAGCCAAAGTTTGGAGTAGAGGAGTTGAGTACCAAAGTTAGCCCACCAACTTTTGGGATCCATAGTAGACATCATTGAAATGCATGTTAAATCTCCAAAAGGACCATTTTTCATCGAGAACAATGCATACTCCTCCATAAATTTCTTGTGATCATCATTGCTTGGAAACAATCTTCGAAAGCACTTTATTCTTTCATGTGAAATTTCTGCATCCCTATGTGGACCTTTTCTTGCCAAATCTTCATTCAGCCAATCATCACTATAAAATCTACAAAATACAGAATATGTATATATATATATATATATATATATATGTCACATGAAAATGAAATGATAAATCATATATTAAAATCATACCTTGGATTTAAAGAATGAGTTAGACAATGTAGGGGAGTGCTACTCTTTGTCCAGCGAGCCACCAATATTTCATTAAAAAACATCATAGAAGGGACTGAATTCAGACATTGAACGCTTTTATCTCTTGTAGATCTCAGCTTTAACCTTCTCTATCATAGAATCCCACATCTCATATACCAAGTGAAGACATGGCTTATCGGTGTCACAAAATCTAATCATCTCATATATAGATCTTGTGAAATATATAATATAAGATACCTTTTCCCACCAGTCATCATCTACAAACTTCTCTTTAACAAAGCTTGCTTTCCCAATGTCACCATCTCTGTAAGTAGACCATTCTTCACTTATAACCATGGCTTGAAGACCCCTTTTGATAAGCTTCAATCTCTTGAGCATCACAATGATTGAGGCAAACCGTGTATCAGCAACCTTAAGTAATCTCTGCGGACAGAACTTACCAAAAATTGCTAGCCTCATGCTGTGATTCATGATGAAGTTTTTTATTGCAAGGGCATCTCCATGAATTTCAGTAATCCAATTACACTCCTCATATGTTTCTTGATTTGCTTCCACATTCCTTACTGCACAGATATTTTTCAAAGCCAGATTGAGAGTATGAACAACACATGGTGTCCAATAGATGTGAGGAAACCTGCCCTCAATAAGATCTCCAGATGCCTTACAATTTGGTGCATTATCAGTGATGACTTGTACAACATTTTGATCACCCACTTGATGAATAACTTCTTCCAACAATTTAGCAATGAAGAATTTTTCTTTTACCTCGCCGAAACAATTCTCAGCCTTGAGAAACATAGGACCACTTCCAGAAGTAGCTAGGAAATTAATCAGAGGTTTTCTTACAGGATCGCTCCAACCATCACTCACAATCGTCACCCATTTTTCCTTCCATGTCGATTTCAGTGGCACTAACAACTTCTCAAAATTGTTCTTCTCTTGCTGCAATAATGTTGTCCAGAGCTTATTATAACTTGGAGGTACATACCCATCAAGCTTACTGGCAGCAGCAAACTGATAAGACCGATGATAGCTAGGATTTCTTGCAAGATTGAATGGCACACCTCCTGTATAAAACATCCTTGCAATTTATTGATCCAACTGATCTCCAGCTTGAACACCAAATGATGCAACGATTGGTGAAGTACAAGATTTTCTCTTCTTAGAAAGAGATTCACACGGTAATGAAACTGCTCTACGTCCTGACTCAGATTTCTTCAGCTCAAATTCATTTTCCAACTTCTGCATTTCAATCTTGTCAGCCATTGTTGATCTTCTACAGATAGAAATCCCCTGCCCTTTCTGTGCAAGTAAATGAGCTTTGACTCTAGAATATGATCCTTGTCGAATCTCACCACGAAAACTGCACTTAAATCTCCATGTTCCTCCTGTTGCTCCTAGCTTCTCCACTTTAGTTACATAATTCCATAGTGGAGGTTCTTCTTTTTCACTTGATGAGTTGGTAGATCCATTACTAGAGTCACTACCAACATTTTCAGTTTGAGAATTCATCTTCTTTATCTATAGGAAATCACAAAAAAACATATGATACATCAAGTGAAAGCAGAAACATATAAACTGACAGTCACATAAACACAGAAAAAAAACAGATACATTGTATATGATATGAATTATTTTCGTGTGACAAGATTACAAGAAAAAGGTAAAGAAAAGCTTATGTGTTTTGCTTGTGATATAAACAACTAAGAGACAAGAAGGGAAGGAAAGTGGGTATGTGTTCTGCTTGCTGATATCACAGACAGAGATGGTCCATGGTCGAGACTTGAGTGTCAAAGAGAAAGAAGATGATGGAAGTGCAAGAGACTAAAGTGAGAGTGGAAGAATCGAAAAGCTATTATTATTTTTAATTACAACTTTTGATCTTTTCAAAGTTAATAGAATAAACACATTAAAAGTTAAAAACATATATGGTTTAATTTTTTACACTTCTTAACACAAAAAGTCAAATGGATACGTTTATTTTCTGCAGAAACGTTTCCGAAATGTCTCCTTCTCTGAACACACGGGTTCACATAACACATATTGGGGATGTTTCCTAAGCGTACCCGAGACGTCCCCCGAAACATCCCGTCCCCCCGACAAACCCGATACGTGAGACGACATCAACTTGTAGTACCCGTGCAACCTAGTTGTTCTGTCAACTCAGTAAGCTCTCTCTCTCTGACTCTTGACTTTTTCATTGATTCAGCTAATCGTTAATTACTTCAATAGATCCCATGTGATCTCTACAGGTTAGTTGCCCTTTCGCAAAAACCCTAATCTGATATATTCTTTCAGTCGAGCAACGAGATTTAAGCAAAGATAACGCAGGACATGGAGATGAAAGATAACAAAACCCCTTCACAATCGATCATTTCCTCAATGCAGCGTGCATGAATCTTTTATTTGGGGTTTCGAGTTTGAAGCTTTCACTCATAAATTTGACATTTTTATTATTATTCCAGATTTGAAGGAGATAGCAACGTCGATCGATACTGGTTCGTATACAAATTACGAAGGAAGTCCGTCGTATTGCTATCTTCGTTCCCTTTGGTTTCTAGGATCCGAACCTCACACTCGCCTTTCTTCCTTTGTTCCCGAATGTAGTGAGGGTTTTTTTAGTTTTTCTGTGCTTTCTGAATTTTCGGGTTACTCATTTGGGTCCAGTTAATAACACTTCAGATTCAGATATTTTTTGTACTATCCTACAAATCCTGTCAGGTATTTTTACATTTCAGATCGATTCGAATAACGGATCGGGTTTATTTGGTTCGGATTTTGGGTTCCGAATTTTATGTCCAGGCCTATGCTTTACCCTCTGCCTTCGTCAAGTTAGGGTTCGTGTTATGATGATTATACTTTGTTGAAATATTGCTATAAACATATTACTAGTTTACTTTTATTAATGTTAATGATGATTAATTGTGGAAGTCGGTCAAGTGGTTTGATTAAGGATTCATTAATGCTTCTACACCAGGAGGTCTGAGTTTTGAATCCTAGTGAAGACGGAATTATGCGAATTAAGGGAGAGAAAACTTACAAAAAATTCTGCAACATGGCGTAAAGAATACTGTCAGATATGGATGCGATAGGGTGATTCAGGTGAGGTGATGCAGTCAGTGACAGGTAAAATCGTCGCTGTAAAATCGTTTGTAATATTCTCATAATTTGTAATAGCATGATTTTGCAGAGTTAAAAAATGATGATTAATTGATTACTACCATAATTTAGAAATAAATATTCATAAACATAATTGTTCATGTCACAAATAAACCATGTCATATTATCTAGAAACAATGACACAAAGAAATTACTTATCAAATAAAGTAACGAAGATTATCTTTTTATTACTTTGGTTTCAACTTTAGGAAAAGAGATTTATCTTTGTTGTTGGCTTCAGAAGATTGGAATATTTCCAACTTCATTTAATGGTGTTTGGGGTTTCAACGCATCTTGAAACGGTGGATCATTGTTAGAACATTGCCATGTGAAATATTATCATTATCAGGCTTATGCAAGTTATAATGTAACTTAAGTCCACATTAATCTTTTAACTACTAGATGGTAAACACCCTTGAATATGAGAAAAATGAAGACAAGACATGTGTATGGGTCATTAAATAATTGATACATAAGTCTATCCCTGCCAAACTAGGTTTCATTTTCTCAATAAAACAATCTCATGTTATATGCTTTAAGTTTACAGGTCTTTGTCGTGTGAGTCATTAAGTTTTCAATAACGAAGGAAATCAGTAATAAATTTCCTGGGCTCTTTGATGGCTACAACTCCCAACTATCTAAGCCTCATCATCAATGTCACAGGCTCTCAAGGTTTCTTGAACCTAAATCAAATCTAAACAAGGTCCTCGAGTCCTTAACCTTCTTGTATCCATATGTTTTTTTTTTCCATAAGTTTATTTATCACTGTTTTATTTATTACTGTGAAATGTAAGAGTGTAAGACGACAAACAACACCATGACGGTGGTCTTCCACAACTTAGAATGGAAATCAACTTAGATTTAATAACCCAAATAACTATTAATTAATAATTATTAAAAGAAATATAATGCGATTTGGCATGTTGTTAATAGCGTAGGAGGAGAGAGCATGTGACTGATGAATCTGCACAGACCAACCTGCACATGATAGTATTGTGCACATTACAAACAAAATAGCTATCTAATATACTTTTTCTTTTTTGAGAAACATCTAATATGCATTTTGTTTGTACTTCTTTTAATATCCATCGACTGCACAGTATATATCTGACAGAAATACACAAACTAATATAGCGTGACATTTTTTTGACGAATAAATGGGAGAATATTTTGGGGTTCTTAATAATAAAAAATAATAATAAAGGAAAATTAATAAAGAGAAAACAAAAGTATTTAAAAACCTATATCATTAAAACCTCATCTGAACTTTTTGTGTCACCTGTTTTATTTTAAGTGGTTTCAATTCAAAAAAAAAAAAGTTTTGATTTATTAAGTTTTAATACTTTTGATTTATTAAGTTTTGCTCTCACATCCAGAGTTTATATGAACGTTTTGGGAAATATAATAATCTCATCTACATATTACAACAAAACAAAGTTTGCAGATCTACTATCTTTTTGACTTATATATACTAGTGTTTGCTAACGAAAAATAAACACATGTAAAAGATTTGCCCCAAAAAATAAAGGAAAATAGAGAAATACACACAGGCTAGATAAAAGATAAGATCACATGTAAGGTTTTGTTGCTACTACACAGTTTACTACACACACTTCCCACCTTTATTTAAACAAGTCTCTCTCCTTCACTCGATCATCATCATCATCATAATCTCTTTCTTCTTCAACGAGTTATAAGCAATGGCAAAGTCTCTAGCTGGATTGGCGCTTCTGGCCGCTCTTTTTGTGGCTGTTGATGGGTTTAGGCCTTCTGGTTTAACCAATGGTCATGCCACATTCTATGGAGGGAGTGACGCTTCTGGAACAATGGGTAAATAAACGCATATAAATACATCTCCATATATTTTCTTAACATTCTATTGGAGTTAAAGTGTGTTCCTTTTGTTGTCTATTCAGGCGGAGCTTGTGGGTACGGAGATCTCTACTCGGCGGGGTACGGGATAATGACGGCGGCGTTAAGCACGGCTCTGTTTAACAACGGAGCTTCTTGCGGCGAATGCTATAGGATAACGTGTGATTACGCGGCGGACTCACGGTGGTGCAGGAAAGGAGCTTCGGTGGTCATTACAGCAACCAACTTCTGCCCACCGAACTTCGCTCTTCCCAATAACGACGGTGGTTGGTGCAACCCGCCGCTCAAACATTTCGACATGGCACAACCCGCTTGGGAAAAGATCGGAATCTACAGAGGAGGAATCGTCCCCGTCGTGTTCCAAAGGTTACAAACTTTAGAGCTCTGTCTAATTTAAAGGTTTAAAACTTTGCGAAACTTCTTAAAAATAAAGTCTCTGTTTTTTTGTTCTGTTCTGGTGAAAAACAGAGTAAGCTGTTACAAGAGAGGAGGAGTGAGATTCAGAATCAACGGAAGAGATTACTTCGAGCTAGTGAACATATCGAACGTAGGAGGAGCTGGTTCGATTCAATCTGTATCCATTAAAGGATCAAAGACTGGCTGGTTAGCTATGTCTCGCAATTGGGGAGCTAATTGGCAATCAAACGCTTATCTCGATGGTCAATCTCTTTCTTTCTCCATTACTACTACTGATGGTGCTACAAGAGTCTTCCTCAATGTTGTTCCTTCTTCTTGGTCTTTCGGACAGACTTATTCTTCAAGAGTTCAGTTTTAAGATTGTTTTGTTTGTCTGTCTGTCTGAAAAGTTATTGGCTGTGGTCGCGCTCTGTGTCTCTGTTTCTTCTCTTCCGGAGCGACCCGCCCGCTTTGTTTTTTTTTCTCTTTGTGGTTTTATGGGATCTGTTAATGGAGAAGATCCGATTCTATTTGAGGAAATGATTATATATAATTGTTGTGTGTATTTGAATGATTCAAACCCGGAAAGATTCTATAGCAAAGTGAGTTTACCATGTACAATTTTAACAAGTGTGAAATGAAATCAGATTCCGAAGAAATTGGCCAATTCATACATTAAACAGAGGATCGTAGTTCCGATCAGTACATATACTCAACCTCTGTTAAATCATATATCAACAAATGTTTTATTCAAATTTTGTACATTAACCAATAATTTTAGATCAGTTCATACATTAATCATCTCTATTATTAAAAGAGAAGTACACTTAGGAAATGCCACTGAGTTTTCAATGTTAATTACACTTCCATGCCACTGAACCTATTAATTAACATTCCTAATTTTTTTTTTGTCTTTTCAAATTATTAAATGCATGTTTTCTCACTCTGATTTTTCCTTAAAAATCGGAAACAACATTTTCATAGAGAAAGAAGTTATTTATTTTATTTTTAATGATTTAATCAATGATAGAGATAAATCACCTATAGCAATAGATGATTATTAATTTTTTTTCTTTAGCCAAAATAAATTCAATATCTAAATAGAATATCTTTGCTGACAATAAGTTCTAACCTATAATCACTCTCAAATATTTAATATACCTATAAAACACAGAAACTTATCCTATAATTACGCTAACTTCTAAAATTTGGTGAATAATAAATTATCTTTACATTTTTTTCCATATCTAAGTAATAAATAAATTGTTGTTTAAAAATGTTATATTAACAATAATGTAATACATATAATTTACAAATACATATATATATATATATTATCAGTAGTACAAAGAAAAAATTTAGTGAAAACAAATATTTATACGGTCACGGGTCAAGCTATAGAAATAAACAACAACATCACAAGATTATATTTTATTCATTTATATTTTTTTTAAAATGTTAAGATTTTAGATTTGGAAAAAATTATGACAAACCTCTATATTATTTTAATTGAAAATTTTAAAATTTATATCAAAATATTTTGTTAAACATTTAATCTTAATTTTTATTATAACTATAAATATTAATTTCCAATCTAAATTTATGTCTAAATATTACAAATATATCATTTTGTATAAATAAAAACCTAAAAACATAAAATAATACCCACCCGGTCGGGCGGGTCAAGGTCTAGTATCTCTGTTATTCAAATTGTAATGGATATTTACGTGGATTTGACAGTGCTTACGTAGATTTTACATTTTATATAATTAATAAAAAAAAATTAATCTGTGAATGGAGGTATCCGGTTCAGACAGTAAATCATGCGCTCAACCACTATACCAAACTAGATTATTGGTTGTGTTATATATTGTTATTATATATATCTAATATGTTCTATTTATATATTTATACTTATATAGAATTAGTTCCACAAACTAAATAAATTCTAAGCAATTGTGTTTAACTATCTTAATTATTGTTATTATGTTTTAACAAAAATCAAAAATTCAAAATAAAAATTATTGTTATTGTGGAAGCAGAAGTAGAGATGTTCCTCAAGCTCTTGCAGTTGCTCTGAGAATCTTTCTTCATGTCAACTCCATCAATACTTCCTTTAACACTTCAATTTTCCTACTTTGCGCAACATCGCAGCTAAGATTCAACATTCAGTTCATTATTATAAACCGTCTTGAACCAAAAAATATCATAAACCTTGTTTGACATTACCATTTCTAACTTACAAGTAGTGTAGGTATAATAAAACAATATATATTTATATTTTTAAGTACCAACATCGATCCGATGTCGTCCAGCGGTTAGGATATCTGGCTTTCACCCAGGAGACCCGGGTTCGATTCCCGGCATCGGAGTTATTTTTATATTTGATGGAAACTTATTATTTGGGCTTCGAGAGACTATCATTTCACTCCCCCGGAAGTAGGGCCTACTTCCATTTTATCTCTTTCTTCTTTTTCTTTGCCCCTCATAAATTTAGCTAAATAGAAATCAAGATCATGTTTTGACCAAGAGAGAAAGAAAAGAGATTAAGATCATGCGATGTCTTTTTGTTAATCATACCAAGGTCCGCGATACAATTTCATCTAAAAACAAAAAAAAAAACATATCTAGAAGTTGCGGTGTATATAAAACTGATCTGATCTCTCGACTAGACATTAGCATGGAAGCAAAGAAAAGAACTTCAACTCTTCTAACTGTAACAGGTTTACACTTTGTCACAGCTTTCATCGCAACCAGTTCCACATAATTTCACTTGCCCTGCAGATTCCAAACTAGACTTGGTCTCAACCATCAATTACCCTTCAATGGGAATCTCTGGATTCAAGGGAAATGAGAGCAAGACAGTGACTAGGAACAGTGACTAATGTTGGTGGAGAAGGTGTGGCTAGGAACACCACCAGGGTTTACCATTCAAGTGACGCCAGAGACACTCCAGTTTATAAAAGATGGTGAGAAGTTGACATACCAGGTGATACTCTCTTCTGCTGCTTCACTTAAACTATTTGGAGCTCTTACTTGGTCTAATGCCAAGTACAAAGTAAGAAGCCCAATTGTAATTAGTAGCGACAGTAGCAACAGCACAAACTGAGTAATGGTATAAAGTTCAGTATGATGAATATGGAATAATAAAACTTAACCTAGAGCAAAATAAAGTTCAGTATGTTACATAGAACTGTAATCTTTCTGCATTAACTACGACATATAAATTCCATTTACCACCTTATTAATATCCATGCAAAATAGACTCCTTAAAGTCAGGCAATCTTGTTTTCACACAAAGGGCATGCATGCATGAGTGTGACCTTCATTCCCCCCATTAAAACAGACAAGACTAAGAACTTACCTAACACTTACTGAAATTATATATGTTTGTGATAGGGAATATATTCATAGAACATTTACGTGGAAACATAAGGAATGAGTTAGAAACCAAACTAGAAGTATTCTAATCCTGTGTCTTGAAGTTCAGGAAATGATGAGAGGCCTCCCAGTCACCTTCATCTTATTTGTGTTTCTTCTTCTGTCTGTGATCCAAAATAGTGAATCTGAAACAAGAAAGTCAGGAGATTATATCATATACATGGGAGCAGCATCCTCAGACAAATCAACAGGCAATGACCACCATGTTGAGGTTCTGAGCACAATGTTAAAGCGGTGATTACTAAATCCAAAACTCTTATGATATTCTAGTTATTATTCATGTTATCAAGCTATCTATAGACAGTTTCTTACTTGCATCAGGAGCGGGAAAACTCCCATGCACAGATACAAACATGGATTCTCTGGATTCGCAACCCACTTATCAGAAGATGAAGCACGCCTTATGGCAGAGCAACCAGGAGTAGTATCTGTCTTTCCTGATCAGATGTTACCTCTCCATACAACTCGTTCATGGGACTTCTTGGTTCAAGAAAGTTATCAAAGAGAGACTTACTTCACTGAAATGAACTCTCAACCAGAGTTAGACGTTGCAGTAGGAGACACCATTATCGGTTTCATTGATTCAGGTGAGTATTTATTGGAGCAATGAGATATATTCCATGTAACATTTAACTAATATTCTGATGGTGAAAATAGGAATCTGGCCTGAGTCAGAGAGCTTTAATGACATGCACATGCGACCAGTACCAGATAGATGGAAAGGCATTTGCATGAGAGGGAAGAAAACAGAACCTGATGCTTTCCGTTGCAATAGGTATGTGAAGATGACATATGTTTGAATCCACCACCTTGTACTCAACGTTGAAAGTTTCCTAAATAGGAAACTAATAGGAGCAAGGTACTACAACTCGTCATTCCTCTTAGACCCGGATTATGAAACACCACGAGACTTCTTGGGGCATGGGACACACGTGGCATCAATAGCAGCAGGGAGAATAATCTCTGATGCATCCTACTACGGCCTAGCAGGAGGAATCATGAGAGGAGGATCACCAACTTCAAGAATTGCTATGTACAGAGCCTGCTCGCTCCTTGGCTGCCGTGGCTCCAGCATACTGGCTGCATTTGATGATGCCATTGCAGATGGAGTTGATATTATATCTATATCGATGGGATTATTTATAGACAACTTGCTTGAAGATCCACTTTCCATCGGTTCATTTCATGCTGTGGAAAGAGGGATCACTGTTGTTTGCTCTGCAGGTAATCTTGGCCCTTCAAGTCAATCTGTGGTTAACGCTGCTCCATGGATGATCACTGTTGGTGCAAGTACTATTGACCGTGGCTTTGAGTCTAACATTCTTCTGGGAGGAATAGAAAACATCAGATTGATCAAGGTAAGCCTTAGTGCTGGGCATATTATCCAGAACCCAAATACCAAACTGGAACCGAACCAAAAAAGATAAAACCACAACCGGGCCAAAATTTACAAAAACCTGAACAGTTCCTATTTCTTTAAACCAAAAATAGAAACTGAACCGAGAACCAAATATTCAAATATCCAAAATAAAATAAAATATAATAGTTCCGGTTTTCGGGAGGAGGATTAGTTTTTTGGTTTTTAAACCCAAACAAAGTCCGAACCATTTCTAATTTAATTACGTTCCGGATTTTATAAAAAAAAATAGAATCCCATCCAAACCTGACATTACCCAAACCGAACCAATATTCCTAAACACCCTAGCCCCAATAACCTGAAACCTGAATAATCCAAATAACTGGATCTGTAAACCCGAATGCCCAGCGCTAGTAAGCCTAAACACTGACAAGTCTCCATAAATTAACAATCCTAAACTTCATTGATATTACAGGGGGCTGGAATAAATATTGCCAACATTGATAGAACTCAGTCTTACCCTATTATACATGCAAGATCAGCCAAGAAGATTGGTGCTAATGAGGAAGCTGCTAGGTAAACAGTTGCTTCTTAATATTATAGAGCAAGTTTTGGTTGTACTAACAAGACAAGACAACTGCAAATGGTTCAGGAACTGTGCTGGCAACACAATGAACATAACCATTGTTGAGGGAAAAATTGTAGTGTGTGACAATGATTATGGTAACCAGGCGATTCAATGGAAAAGCGAAGAGGTTAAAAGACTTGGTGGTATTGGTGTGGTAGTTGTTGATGACAAGACAATGGATCTGTCTTATATTGACCCCTCGTTTCTAGTGACAATAGTAAAACCAGTGGATGGGCTAAAAATCATATCCTACATAAAATCAACAAGGTAAAAAAATAAGATGTCTAAGTTCACAAGCGATTGCATTAATCTATATCAAAATCCACTTTGTAGAGAACCAATTGCAATGTTCATGCCAACAAGATCAAGAACAGGACATGAATTAGCACCATCCATACCATCCTTCTCATCAAGAGGTCCTTACTTTCTTACCAGAAGCATCCTCAAGGTAATATAATAATGCACTTAATTTCACTGCACTGCATAGAGTACTCACAGTTCATTGTAGACTGATTAACTCCATGAGAGACTTGTTACAGCCTGATATTGCAGCTCCAGGGGTCAACATACTAGCATCTTGGCTAATAGGTGACTTAAATGCAGCACCACAAGGCAAGGAACCGCCACTTGTCAATATTGAATCAGGGACTTCAATGTCATGTCCCCATGTCTCAGGGATAGCCGCTCGTCTCAAATCTGAAAACCCTTCATGGAGTCCTGCAGCAATAAGATCTGCCATCATGACAACAGGTAAAAACCAGTTAGGGATTACAGAATCAATCATAACCACAAGTCTTAGCACTATTTCTGTATCTGCAGCCGTGCAGATGACCAACACAGGATCGCATATAACTACGGAAACGGGAGACAAAGCCACACCTTATGACTTTGGTTCTGGTCAGGTTACCATATTTGGACCATCATCACCTGGATTGGTTTATGAAACTAATCAAATAGACTACCTGAATTTTCTCTGCTACGTTGGCTTCACTTCTGTTCAGATCAGAAAGATCTCAAACCACATACCACAAGGTTTTGCTTGTCCTGAAAAAAGCAACAATAGAGATATATCAAACATCAACTACCCATCAATCTCAGTTTCAAGTTTCAATGGAGAAGAAAGAAGAAGGGTGATCAGAACAGTGACTAACGTAGCATCACGCCTCATTGGAGACGAGGACACTGTCTACAACGTGAGCATCGATGCACCAAAAGGGTTAAGAGTCAGAGTGATACCAACAAGTCTACACTTCAAGAAGATAGGAGATGCACTAAGCTACCAAGTGATCTTTTCATCTTCTACATCTACACTTAAAGAAGATGCGTTTGGATCAATCACTTGGTCCAATGGAATATGCAGAGTTAGAAGTCCGTTCGTTGTAACAAGTAAAGCTGATATATAATATGTTTTTTATTATTATTATTCATATAATAAAAGAGAAATAAGGTTTGTTACAGTCTCAATTATTCAAACCAAATAAAAAAGAAAAAGAAAACAACACAACTTCAAGTCACTCAAAGGCCCATGCATGCTCCTCGCGAATCTCAGCTTCTTCCTCAGCTGTGAAGTCTTTCTTGATGTGAAAGTGCGTGCGGATCTCATCCACAGTCTTGCCTCTCATCATATCGGCCACAGTCTTGCACGTTAGGTCAAGAAGTCCAGGGATGTTCAGATAGTTTGAAGCCTACAAAACATATCATCAAAACCCTAACATAATCATGATTAGAAACCCTAGTTGGCTAAGAAAGGGTGACTCACAAGGATGAGATCAAAGAGGGCAGGCTGGTCAACTTTGACGAAATCTTGGTCCCAAGTCTGGAGCTCGGTGTCTTTGTTTGCACCGTAGATATCCTGGTCTCCGGCTTTGGCTTTGGCGGCTGCTTCGACGTGCTTCTTGCAGTACTCGATAACCAAGGCGAGGGTTGCACTGTTGACGTTGGAAAGAGGGACTCCGTTTTCAGTGCAGTCGTCTTCGATCATGTTTTTGATCGTCCCACACTTGAGCGCTACGGTTTCATCGACCTCGAAAGATTCGCCGTCGGAGCTTATGAGGATGATCTTCTTCGACATAGTTGGCAGAGAGTATTCTAGAGAGAGATGAAATGATGAATGAGTACAACGGTTGGTGAATTGGTGCTCTATTTATAGGACCTGATTGTTAAAACTAGAGAATCTTGATTCTATATTAAAGTTGGTTTGCTGTTATCCAGGAAAAGGAATAAAAAACTGTAAATATATACTTCCAAAATTCAATATGAAATTTCAATATTCGGATGATAGGGTGAAAAATATTCCCGTATCTGAAATTTAGAAAAGTAGGAAATTAAAAAAACTGTAAAGTAATTTTTGGAACATAAGGAAAGGTAAATATAATAATCTTTTTTGGTCAAGTTATATATGAACTGTAATTAGGCTGTAAATTTGAAAAATTGAAATTGTACTTAATATAAACCTGACTTACATTGTACTAAAAGAATAAAATCTTGAAATAAAAAGTCCTCTTCAAATTCAAAATAACATGATTTCTTGCCTTGTTTATGTCCAATGTAATTATTATATTGCGAAAGCTGTCAAACTGACATGTGTTCGGATGTGACTAGACGATCTAACTAGAAAACCAAAATCTACTTGAACTGGTCGGTGTGGCTTATCGGCAATATGACTATTGCATTATTCGGTAACGATGGTCAGAATACTTACTGCCCAATCAAGATTATGTATCGGTGCTATCGCAACCACTAGCTTAATCATGAAAGCCACGACGATCATGCGCTCTGAGCTTCTCTCATAAAAGAAAAATAATTATTACTCTCTCCGTTTTATTTTACTTTTCGTTTTAGATTCGTGCAGACGGATTAAGAAAACATTTGATTTTATACATTTTCAAAATAAAAATATCATTACCCATACATCTAACCATATTTCAACCAATAGAAGAATCTTATTAAATAAATTTTGCATTAAAATCATAAAACGACACTTATGTTGAAACAAATTTTTTTCCGTACAACGACAATTAATCTGAAACGGAGGGAGTAAGAAGCAAAATATACCCTAGCAGATCCTAAGACGTTATATTGAAAGTTGTGATACAAGATAGTCTATGATCTTTTAGACTTTGAGTGGATGTGTTCTCACTCTAATGCTCGCATATCCACCGTTAGGTTGACTATCAAAAGCAACCAATAAAGCCATTTCTCAAAAAAAAACAACAACTTAGAATATTCAACTAAGCCAGAAGAGTGGCTACTAGATACACATATACACATCCAATAACCAAGAAAAAATAGCTTATGATACATTCACTGCAGGACTTTCTCTGCTACGTCGAGTTCACTTGATCAGATCAAAAAGATCTCAAAACACATACCACATATTTTGCTTGTCCTGAGCAAAGCAATTAGGGATACATATCTAATATCAACTACCTAACAAAGTAATGGTAGCCTAATGATAAAATATTTGAGCATGGTGTAAGCCCATCTAGACATGTTGGGTTTGATTCATGCTGGAAACAAAGTTGTTACTATTTGCCTAGTTTGTATTTGAATTTCAGTCTATTCAGTTTACATGGTAGTCCAATAACAAAAGATTTAGCTACTCCTAGCATTATTCGTAAGATCTTCCAAACTCTGATTATACGGTGTTGCATCCAGTCCGTTTTGTAACACTAAGTGTGTTCTTCCCGAGACTGTTGATACACGCTATGGTATCACATACGAAAGAAAGAAGATTCAAAAGTAATATTTCCTTAAGCATTAAGAACAGAGTTTTGGTGTTTTTCCTTTTAAGATACTTTAAGTAGTTTTCCTATTATCCGTAGGGTTATGATTTGTGTAACCCTATATAAAGAGATCTAATTATCAATAAGAACTATCTTCCAGCATTAACCTTATTCTCAAGAGAGACTAGGGTTAAAGGAAGCTTTGCAATCATGTTATCTCTGTTCTTCTTTGTTCTTACCTAATCACGGCACCACCAGTTACACGAGCGCAGTCGGCTCGTATCAATTTGGTATCAGAGCCGAACGATCCGATGGGGGACACTGAGGCGCTTTCGAAACAGGTGGCAAAGATTTTGGAGATGATGCAATCGATGAATGCAAAGATCGATGATAACATGAAAACTCAGAATGCTAACATGGAATTTCTACAGGAGAGAATAGTGCGTCAAGAAACTGCTAACGAGAGTCGCGGTAAGGCGATCAAATTCTCACCCGAAGAACTTTCTGAAGTAGAAGTATTAAGTGGAAGTAAAGGGAGCAAGGGGGCGATATCATCCAAAGCTGGTATGAGCTTTACACCAAACAAAGCTGATAAGGACATTCCAGTGAGGACTTGCGGCTTGACAAACGAGGCCAATTATGGGTTCTCCGGAGGGCCATGGCCAAACCGAGCCGTAGGAAGGGAACGAGGGAATAGGAGAAAAGATGGAGGAGGAGACTGGAATGTTAGACCAATTGGAGCAGCACCACACGACTTTCAGCCAAATTTTGGAGATTTTCGAAACTCAGAAGGGTTGATAGAGGGAGGACATTACGAAGCTCGTGAGGACAGAAACAACAACTTTGAAAGAAGATGTGTGAAAGCAGCCAAAATAGAGTTTCCACCATTTGATGGGACAACCGATGCTATGGAGTGGTTACAGAAGTGTGATGATTTCTTTGCAGACCAAAGAATATTCAGTGATGATGCGAAAGTGAGACAAGCAACTTTTGTTTTAACCGGACAAGCGTACCACTGGAACCTCAACTTGCGACGGTTGGTAACGCATAGACTTGGATGGGAGGAGTTTAAAAGGATCTGCAAAAGTCGATTTGGGAAGGCAGATGCAGTAAATCCAGTGGGAGAATTGTCAAATCTCAGACATACGGGAACAGTGGATGAGTACTGCAGTCAGTTTGAAGAATGCCTAAGTCGACAAACAAGACTCTCGGGTGATCAACAACTCTGGCAATTCTGTGCCGGGTTGACAGATAGCTTACGGAAAGAAGTTGAATATCTGCGTCCTGAGACGATTTTTGAAGCCATAGAGTACGCTAGAGATAACGAGTACAAGATTGACAGTGATAAACGCACCAGGACGTTTGGTGGTCATCTTGCTCCGATTACGAAGACATTCGGATCTTCAGCCAGACAGGAAAATCGTGGAGGGGAATCCAAGACCACGAAGCCAGGAGTGCAAAAACCGACGCCATCAAAGAAAATTTGGAAAAAATTAACACCGGCTGAGATGGCGGACAGAAGAGCAAAAGAACTGTGTTTTAATTGTGACGAATTATACGTACATGGTCATGTCTGTAGTCCTGTTCTTTTCTATATCATGCCAGTCGCGGAGGGAGACAACCAGGACGATGAATGGATTGAAGAAGATGAGTTAGAAATCTCACTCAATGCCATGAATGGGGAGCAAACCGAGCAAACCTTTCAAGTGCAAGCTAATATTGCCGCAGGAACAGGATGGGTGTTACTGGATACGGGGAGCACGCACAACTTTATCAAGAGTAGCTTGGTGGAGGAGCTGGGAATTCCGATACACCGGAAATCTGGGAGATTTGTCGCTCTTCCTGATGGTGGGAAATGTCCGATACAGGGGTTTTGCCAAGGTTTGGTAATGTCTGTACAAGGGCACAAATTCAAAACCGACTGTTTTGTGATTCCGTTAAAAGGTTTTGATGTCGTTCTCGGGATCAGATGGTTGAATGCTTTAGGCAGAGTGATCTGGGATGGACCGAATAAAACTGTTGAGTTCAATCACAACTCTACATCTGTGTTATGGCAAAGTGAATCCCAAGCACGTGGGAAACCACAAGTATCCCTTCATGCACTAAAATGTGATGGTGAAACATTAGACGACTGGTTCTCTGATGAAGAAGAAGTGTTCACCACACCCGGGTTTGCTGTATCGCCCATAGCACAAGCGCCAAAACAAAGCATCTGGGCCCTGGCTCAAGTGCCAACGTCGGACTTGCTCGATAATGTCATCAACAAGTTCAGTATGGTGTTTTCAAAACCCGTCGGCCTGCCCCCTAAACGAGAATGTGATCACAGGATCAGATTACTTCAAGGATCCAATCCAGTCGCAGTACGTCCGTACCGCTACCCACACCTCCTTAAAGATGAGATAGAAAGGCAGTGTACAGAGATGCTTCGCAACGGGGTCATTCGTCCGAGTAGTTCTCCGTTCTCCTCTCCGGTATTACTGGTAAAGAAAGCTGATAACACTTGGAGATTTTGCATTGATTATCGAGATCTCAACAAAATTACAGTGAAAGACAAGTTTCCGATTCCGGTCGTCGATGAGTTACTTGATGAATTACATGGGGCTCGATATTTTACAAAACTCGACTTAACCTCAGGGTATCATCAGGTTCGCATGTTCGAAGCTGACATTGAAAAAACAGCTTTTCGCACACATCATGGTCACTATGAGTTCTTGGTAATGCCGTTTGGTCTCGTCAATGCCCCATCCACCTTTCAAAGCCTAATGAATTCGGTGTTTACTGAGGTTCTTCGCAAATTTGTCTTAGTATTCTTTGATGACATCTTAATCTATAGTCAGACGTGGACGGATCATGTACGACACGTTGAGTATGTGTTAGACGTGTTAAAAACACATCAGTTGCTATTAAAAAGGGTCAAGTGTTCGTTTGGAACGCAGGAAGTGGGCTATTTGGGACATATTATTTCAGAGAAGGGTGTCCAAGTTGATCAAAAAAAAATTGAAGCTATTATTAAATGGCCTCAACCAGCATCGGTTCGTGCTTTGCGAGGATTCTTAGGCTTGGCAGGATATTACAGAAAATTCATCCAAGATTATGGGTTCACGGCTGCCCCATTGACTCAACTCCTGAAGAAGAAGGGATTTATTTGGACAGAGACTGCAACAAACACTTTTATCTCCCTCAAAAAGGCACTCTCCGAATCGCCAGTGTTGGCACTTCCAGACTTCACCAAAGAATTTGTTGTAGAGTGTGACGCTTCAGGAAGTGGGATTGGTGCGGTTTTACAGCAGGAAGGTCATCCCATTGCTTTCTTCAGCCGCACGCTAGCAGCTCGACATGTAAAACTGGCTGCATACGAACGAGAATTGATTGGGTTGGCTAAAGCAGTGATTCATTGGAGACCGTACTTATGGGGAAGACGTTTTCTCATACGTACAGACCACTACAGCCTTAAGTATCTATTGGAACAACGTCTCTCTACATCTCCACAAGTACATTGGATCAGTAAACTACTTGGGTTTGATTTCTCAGTTGAGTATCGTTCCGGGATGACAAATAAGGTTGCTGATGCTTTGTCTAGATGTCATGAGAACGATTCAGATGAGGACAAGGAATTACATGCCATCAAAGTTTCTGAGGATAGTATTTTGGCTCGAGTTCGTAGCGAAATTCAGAACAACGATAAGCTTGGTGACCTCAGAGATAAAATCATTCGAGGCGAGGAATCAGAGGTATGGGAAGCAAAGGATGGTCTTATTTTTCGCAAAGGAGTAGTTTACTTGGATTCGAATTCAGATTTGGTCCGAGATGTTATGACTAGTTTTCATAATTTTGGCCATGAGGGTGTCCAAAAAACTATGGAACGGATCAGAAGGAACTTTTATTGGAGAGGTTGGAAGAAAAGTGTCCAAGAATTTGTAAGCACTTGTCAGATATGTCAGAAGAATAAATGGGAAACGCTGCAGCCTGCGGGATTGATGCAACCACTATCGGTTCCAACGAAGATCTGGGCTGATATTTCGATGGATTTCGTCGAGGCATTGCCAAAAGTTTCAGGGAAGACAGTCATCTTAGTGGTGGTTGATCGCTTCTCCAAGTATGCCCATTTTATTGCTTTAAGTCATCCGTATACTGCTGTCTCTGTGGCCCAAGCTTTCTTTCGAGACATTGTCCGACTGCATGGTATTCCAGAGACAATAGTATCAGACAGAGATAAGGTTTTTCGCAGCATTTTCTGGCGGGAACTCTTTCGACTTATGGGTACCAACTTGTGTTTTACAACAGCCTATCGGCCACAATCCGATGGTCAGACCGAGGTCGTCAATCGCACTCTAGAGATGTATCTGCGGTGTGTCACAGGGGATGAACCACGCAAATGGCTTACATGGCTTCCTTGGATTGAGTATTGCTACAACACATCCTACCACACTAGCCTAAAAGATACGCCATTTAGAATGGTTTATGGAAGAGAGCCACCTCGACTTTTAGACTATACTACTGGAAGTTCAAAAGTGGAAGCTGTTGATGTTGCATTGGAAGAGAGAGATGAGTTTTTAGCATCTGCAAGAGAACGTTTACTAAACGCTCAGAACAGAATGAAAGCATCCTATGATAAGCATCATCGCTCAGTCGAGTTTGGCATAGGGGAATGGGTTTGGTTGAAATTACATCCGTACAGACAGTTAACTGTTGCTAAGAAAGCTTTCACAAAGCTTTCCCCAAAGTTTTATGGACCATTTGAAGTTCTAGCTCGTGTGGGAACAGTTTCCTACCGTCTTCGTCTACCAGAGGGTGCTCAAATCCATGACGTTTTCCACATCTCACTACTGAAACCGCACAAAGGAGACAAACCCGTCACAAGTCCTGTACTACCACCGGTTTTACAAGGGCGAGTGTTACCAGCGAAACCAGTGAAGTTACTTCGAGCCCGTACTCATGGTGGAGTTCGTCAGGTTCTGGTGAAGTGGACTGATGAGGAAACAGAGACTGCTACTTGGGAAGATGCCCAGAAATTGACAGAAGCATTTCCAGAAATAGAGCTTGAGGACAAGCTCCTTGTCGAGGAGGAGAGTAATGATACACGCTATGGTATCACATACGAAAGAAAGAAGATTCAAAAGTAATATTTCCTTAAGCATTAAGAACAGAGTTTTGGTGTTTTTCCTTTTAAGATACTTTAAGTAGTTTTCCTATTATCCGTAGGGTTATGATTTGTGTAACCCTATATAAAGAGATCTAATTATCAATAAGAACTATCTTCCAGCATTAACCTTATTCTCAAGAGAGACTAGGGTTAAAGGAAGCTTTGCAATCAAGTTATCTCTGTTCTTCTTTGTTCTTACCTAATCACGGCACCACCAGTTACACGAGCGCAGTCGGCTCGTATCAACTGTCTTGCTTAGATGATATGGCATATTAAAAATATCATCTACCCATCAATCTAATTCTCAAACTTATGGAGAAGAAAGCAGAAAGGTGACAAATGTAGCATCATACCTCACTGAAGGTGAAGACACTATCTCCAACATAAGCATCAATGCACCAAAAGGATTACGAGTCAGGGTGATGCCAAGAAGGCCACACTTCAAGAAGATAAGAGATAAACTAAGCTACCAAGTGATCTTTTCATCTTCTACATCCATAATTAAAGATGTGTTTCGATCAATCACATGATCCAATGGAATGTAGAGAGTTAGGAGTCCATTCGTTGTGACAAGCAAAGCTGATGATAGCTATCACATATATTATTATTTTTATAGCCATAAAGAAAAAATAAAGTTCATTACAGATTCAATTATTCAAACCAAAGAGAAAAGAAAACATATAGCAGCCTGAGTTCAAACCCTGAGTATGCCATTTAGAGTCCTTTTTTTCTCATTAGCTTGTGGTCTTATAAAAGTTTTGACTGGTGCTGCTAGTCTCAGTTTCTTCTTTAAATGTGAGACCCTTTATAATAACAGCAAAAAGATTGGCCATAACGTCAATAAGTTCATAGATGTTCAGATATTTTGCAGCCTGCAAAATATCATCAAAAGATTCAACATGTACTAAAAAACATTCTAAAAGCTTAATAGGCTAAGAACACAAAGGAAAAGAGAACGAGTGACTTACCGAATCGAGAGCGAAGAAAGTATCTTTGTTGAGGTTTCTGACGAAATTTATGTCCCAAGCCTTGAGCTCAGTGTCATCAGCGTTGGCTTTGGAGTGCTTCTTATAGTACTTGATAACGTTAACGAGGGCTGCACTGTTCACTTTTGAAAGAGTGATTCCATTATTGGTGCGGTCATCTTCGATCATGCACTTGATTCTCTGAGACATGAGCACAATGGCTTCATCGACCTCGAAAGATACGCCATAAGAGCTCTTGAGGGTGATATTCTTCGACATAGTTGCAAAGTATCCGAAAAGGTAGAGAGGGAAATGATGAATGAATACAAAGGTTGGTGAATTGGTGGTGCTTTATTTATAGGACCTAATGGTTAACTAGAAAATCGTAATTATATTGTATTCCCCACGTATCACTTGTTGGATTAAGCTTGAGGTTAGCTTGAGATGCAAGTTTTCCAATCCTATTGAGTTTTAGTTATTAAAAGAGATTAGGAAATATCTAATTATGTGATACCTATTAGAGAATGACGAGAGTAGATGATTGGAAGAATTGTATATTGACTCTCATAAGGATGATGGTTTGGGTTACATGTCTATTTATACTAGAGATGTTTCCTAAACTATATAGATACAAATATATGCAAATATCTTATATAATAAATATCCAATATTCACAATAATATTTACGATCTCCTGGATCCTTCTATAATACCTAATTATTTTAGGAATTTTTTGTTGCTATATTATCCTTCGTGATCTATGTGACAATCATTTTTCCCATCGGTCTTAATGGCTTCACACCTGTTAATTTCCGGGATGTGCTCAATGGATCTCTCAACTCGGATTATTTGGTTGGTATGTATCGTTTAAGTGTATTTGTTTTATCAATAAACAGGTTATTAAATTGTGATTAATTTTGTGTATTAATGTATCATTTATATACAGATGTGATCGGACATTTTTTCGAGGTAAGTCATGTTGAGATGATTTCAGTTAATGGAAAAGAGATCCAAAAGATTTCACTTGAGATACGTGATCTAGAGTAAGTTCATATACACGTTATCCTTGCATAGTTGTAATTTATGTATTGCTCTAATTAATTAAAATTTGAAAGTAACCAAGTTACCGTAAATCTATAAATATTTTATTGAGACCTTTTTAAAATGAGTATATGATCTTCTCTTTTTTTTTGATCTCGATCTTTTCATATGAATCAGATATTTACGGGGCTAGGATTTCTTGAAGAATATATGACTGAACCTACTGACGGGAACAATGGTTTTATCGATCATAGAATTCGTTTCTTTCTAGTAGATATGAAGTAAGTATTCAAGATTCATAAATATAATTGTTTTTAATTTTCTAGACATCATATGTGTTGAAATTCTTTTATTTTAACTTACAGTAACACCATCATTAAGTGTGTTGCTTATGGAGCACTTGCTCATGATTTCCAAGATTTATGGAATTCAACAAATGCAAACGTTGTAATCTGTGTTTTACAGTTTTGGCAAATTAATTGGGGAGTAGGTAATGAACTGTTGTATTTTATTTTGTTAAAAATCGGTGAAGCTGATATTATCTGTTTATTTTGCTTAAATGATTTTGTTTCTCATGATAAGGTCGATTCAAGAAGTTAACTAACATTGATGGGTTTTGCAAACTTGTGTTTGAGCCCAATGATGTTACAGAAATCGATATTTTCTGAAAAAGATAATACATTTTGTTTAAATAGTTCTGAATTATAATTTTATGTAGTTTGGTAAGTTTATATTTTTGTTGTTACTCTTTATAGGATTACAAATGGGAAATTTTGAAGATTTTTTTCAAATAAATTGTTCTTTTTTTTTCATTTTCTAAAAGACTTTTTTATAAGTTCTGCATTTCATATTTTATTATTATATTTCTATGTTTCGTTTTATCTTATAAAATCTTTTATTTGATTGTCTATTTTTTTTATCTTAAATCATAACTAATTTTATATAAGTAGTTACTTCCACTAAATAAGTTTCAATTACTCCTAAACAATAACACAAGTTTTTTTTAAAAAAAGAAGAAAAAAAATCTTAATCTAACATTGTATAACATATCAAATATGTCACCCACATTTTTGACTTTAAAATAACTATAGACAACAAATATTATATCTATTTTAGTTTATTCACTTCGCGCAAGACTCGGGTTATTACCTAGTATACTTTTACAAGAAGAAAAAAGTTATGTTACAAAAAGGGGGAAGAAAACAGTTTAATAACGTCGTCACTTGATTTATTCAGAGAAAATTTAGGATATAATTATTTTTTGGACGGATAGAATTGTTAAAAGTTAAGAGTTTAAAGAGAATTTTTTTAATCAATTTTTTTTTGTAAACCATTTTCCACATGTCAAAATTTTATTGGTTGTACGACTTGCGCTTTAATATATAGGGGATAATCGTTGAATACTAACTTTGTTCAACAATCGCCTTGTAAGTCCCCGAATGTATAGTCATGGACCGTCAACATAAAGCTATTGAGTATTAAGTTATGTTTATTGATATATTGGTTTTTAAACCCATTTAATTTACGTTGGCCTTCAATGATATTATCGGTCTTGTAACGCCTAGCGCCTATGCAAATTAAAAATATATGAAATTTTACTATAAAAATATTTTATAACTAATTATTTTTATAAATATAAAATCAATAATAATTTAATTAATAAAATTTATTTAAAATAAACAATTTACTATTAATAACAAATTAAATTTCATCTTCTAATAGAGGTTCTCTAAAACATTTATTTTTCAAAAATGTAGAGAATATATATTTTATTACATTAGCCATGTTTTTATTAATTTTTCATTTTTGTTGATTTTATCTTGTTTTTATAATATTTCTATTAACAAGAATTTTTTTACCCAAAAAAACAAAAAAAAAAATATTATCCATAATCGGCACAAAATATGACATAATTATTTATGCATATATAGTAGTTTAATTGATTGTCTGTGTAGACATTCTTTATATATATATATATAGTACTTTAAAATATATATAAGAAAACATGTTAATTATAAACAAATTTGAGCGTACCTTTAAATATTTTGAGTATATATTATCTTACAGTGGACACAAATTTTATCAATAACAATATACTATATTTTATTTCCTAATACAAATATATGTATTCTACTAATATACATTACAAACTAGATTTTGACCCGCGCTTTTGAAGCGCGGAATATTTTACGATGAAAAATTTCACTAATAATTTAACAAATATTTTGGTTATTTTAAAGAGTGTGTATTTAAAATATTTTTGCATTTAAATCAGTATTTTTAAATTCAACCCGACTGTGATTATACCGGTTAATCCGGAGATCTGACAATTCAATTTATGTTTTTAAAATATTCATATTAAAAAATTACTAAAACCCGAGACTAACCGATTGAACTGATGGATGACCGATATATAATCTAATTGGATTTAAATTGTAATAGTTTCATAATTTGTAATCTTATAATCGAAATTTTAAAGTTCACTATTTTGCAATTTATGAAATTATGACGTTTCTACAAAATTTTAAAGAGAAAATGATAGATCTAAAAAAACTAAGATTAATTATTGTATTATCTGGAAACATTGATAGTAGTATAAAAAATATATTGTTTGGAAACATTGATAGTAGTATAAAGAAATAAGTATATTGTTTGAAAACATGGATAGTAGTATAAAGAAAAGAACATTAGTGACTTAATGTATGTTTAACTATAAAGTATAAATGTGTATTTAATTTAAAAACTTATAAAATAAATGTTAGGTCCAACAAAATGTTTCTGTTTTAATAAGATAGATAACTACCGACCAATAATTATGAACGCAGACTTATATGCGGAAATGTGTATTATATAGACAATATTAATAGATACGGGATATTTTACTTTTTAATGCTATTATCTCGTGAATATTAATATAATGGACAAACCTTTAACAATGAACTACATGATAATCTGCGTCTTGCGCATAGTGAGTTTTTTTTAAATATGATGTATTTAAATATTATAAATAATATCCATTTTCTATCGATACCTTTTTTGCATTTGATTAAAGATGGGTATTCGGGTATCATGTGGTTCAGTTTTGTTTAGTCCAGTTTGGATCTTTGCGGATTCGGTTCGTTTCGGATTTTTGCGGGTTCGGTTTAGATTCTAATAACCCATTTATTTATTCTTAAATTAAAGTTCATATATATATATTTAATTTATAAAATCTAAAAAATAAAATAATATATAACATATAAATTTAAATAATTTATGCCAAAATACATAAACTTCACATCAAAATTAGTTTAGCTTAAATATTTGAATAAAAATCAGTAGACATTTAAGTATTTTGGGTATTTTGAGTATTGTTTACCTATTTTAAACATGTACTTTATTTTTATATATTTCCAAGTATTCTAGAAAACTTAAAAATAACTTATATATTTTGTATATTCTTTTAGATATTAAATTTAAAAATAACTAATATATTTAAGTATATCAATCTGGTTCGAATATACTTGGACACCCAAAAATATTTCGGTTCGGATAGGATTCGATTTCGGTTCTCTAAATACTAAAAATTTAAACTGGTTAAGATTTCTAACCAATTTTGGTTAAAGTTCAGTACTACTTTTCAGAATGAATTTGGTTCGTTTTTTTGGATTCAGATTTTGTCCAATCCTATATTTTTATTGTAACAAAAATTTTAGATGAAAGTGATGGTGGTTCATATTTATTTATGGTATGTAAGAATTTTTAAACCAAAACACATTCTATTATGTATGTGATCCATTTACTTAATCGTTAGGATAAAACCTACGCTTTGCACATGGTGAGCTTATATAATAAAAATTAAAAATATATAGTATTGAAAAATTAAATATGTATATGTGTTTGAAATTTTTAATATGCATACAATTATGTTTCTTTATATAATCATCTATATATTGGGTTAAGAATTTGTAATTGTGGCCCGAAATCTATTTTAAATTTATGATGAACATGATCGATTTGGGCTTAAATTTTTTTTTCACTTTAAAATTGTAATGTGGTCATCAAGTGAATTTTTATTACAAAATAAAGTTCTAAATTGTTTTTAATACTTTACTTTTACATCACTGGAAACCGTTTTAATGGTTTTAGAACCAGAATCTTAGTATTATTTCCAAAATAAAATTACTTTGAGCTTAGTATTCCACATAGTTTTGAAGGATTTCAACTGGACATCTAAATTGATACAGACAATTTTCTTGCTTTAAGTTGTTAGCTTTATATAAATATATTATTTAATTTGAATATTTATTAAATGAAAATTATATTAATACAATTTGATGATCATTTGTATCTTTTTATAACAAAAAAGAAGCCATTGATCACAAAAATTTCAAAGTGAGATTTTAAAATTTCTAATAAATTATGATCGTTTAAAAAATTTAAGATATAAACATATAAGAAAAAATGTAAATTTTTTTTATATGATTAATGTGATTATTTAATATCTTTTAATAATATAAAATATACAAAAGAGCTAAGATACAAAAATTGTTATCAAATATTTATTATTCATAATCATTAATTGTCATATATACGTTAATCATATTAGATAATTCCGTAGCTTTTATTTAAGGAAAGTGCGAAAATTTTCTTTTGTACACTATTTATCAATTTGATAGTTAATTTAATAAAAAATATAATATAAATTAAGATAGACCAACCTATTTTCTAAGAACTCCGAATTTCATTCTAATGGTGACATGTGACTACAAAATAATGTTGCAATGTTCTCAATTAATATATAAGGGATGCTAAACCATTGATCATTAATTTTTAACATAATAAATTTAACAGTTTTAGTAATTTATTTTCATTTTTTTAATTTCAAAATATAACATATACGAAAAAAATCTACATTTTAATTTTATACCTAATCTGATTGTTTAATTTATTTTAATAATATAAAATTAAACAAAAAATGATGGAGGAGATATAGATTGTTATCAAATTTTCATTATTAGAATCATTAATTGCTATTTATATATTAGTCATATTTGGTAATTCTGTAGTTTTTTTTTAAGAAAAGAGATTAAAATATTAATTGTACACTTTAATTAATTTTATGATTAGTTTACTGAAAACTATAATATATACTTAATCGGACCAACATAATTTCTAAGGATTCTGAATTTCATTCTGGTGATGACACGTGGCTACACTTAAAGGTTGTAATATTTCTCAATTAATATATAAGGGATATTAACACCTCTTGATTTGTTTTTTTTTCTTTTTTTACACCTCTTGATTTTAATGCAAAGGTCACGTAAATATCAAATATTAAGGAGAGGTTTACTTTCATGTGGCTCCCAATCCAATTCCAAGGAAACCTAATTTTATTAAACTATATATGATCAAAAGTCTGTAGAATTTTTCTCATCACATATACGAATTCAAAGTAAACAGACATTATCATGTTACATATGCACTATATTGATAAAAATATTATCGTATATTGGTGAAATCATTGAACTCAAAATGAAACAATATAAATGCATTAAACAATTTTGCAGAGATAGTCAGCAAAAAAAATTGTAGAGAAAGAGAATAGTATCATCATCATCCAAAATTAGAACTTTGAATTCCAAGGAAAGGCAAAATGACAAAGCAACAATCATCCAAAAGACAGATATGATAAGAGTCTCTTATTTCAAGCAATTTGTGAACCCAGTTGCAGAATTTTGCGATTCGATTTCACTAATATCACTGCATATGGATGATCTGGTTTTGGTAAGTCTTCTTAAGTATGTATATGTCGTTTTAGTTGAATTTGTTTTGAGTATGTATATATTTTAAACTCGATGACAAAAGCCCAAAAGTATTTCAAAGTTTGTATGTGTTAAACACTCCCTAATAAAGTTTGTATGTTATAATTATTAGGTATGATCGACTTTAGCTAAAAGACTGCATATCATATACCAAAATCTTTATTAATTATGTTTGGGTTAATATAAGTTTTCCTAGAGAATTTATTTTGGACTTACACATTATTAAATCGTTTGTTATACTGCCACGTAAAGTCAGTTGACATTCTAATTAAGTGACATCTAAGCAAGATTCTTTTTTAATTAATACAAATCTAAGGTTATAACTTTTTAAATGTTTCTCAATTAATATATAGAGGATTACCAAGGTTATCAAACGAAATATGTTAGGATGCACTAGACAATCTATCTTATTAAAACAGAAACATTCTGTTGGACCTAACATTTATTTTGTAAATTTTTAAATTAAATACACCTTTATACTTTATAGTTAAACATACATTAAGTCACTAATGTTCTTTTTTTATACTACTATACATGTTTCCAAACAATATACTTATTTCTTTATACTACTATCAATGTTTCCAAACAATATATTTTTTATACTATTATCAATGTTTCCAAATATTACAATAATTAATCTTAGTTATTTTATATCTATCATTTTCTCTTTAAAATTTTGTAGAAACGTCATAATTTCATAAATTGCAAAATAGTGAACTTTAAAATTTCGATTATAAGATTGCAAATTATGAAACTATTACAATTTAAATCCAATTAGATTACATATCGGTCATCCATCAGTTCAAACGGTGAATCTCGGGTTTTAGTAATTTTTTAATATGAATATTTTAAAAACATAAATTGAATTGTCAGATCTCCGGATTAACCGGTATAATCACAATCGGATTGAATTTAAAAATACTGATTTAAATGCAAAAATATTTTAAATACACACTCTTTAAAAATAACCAAAATATTTGTTAAATTATTAGTGAAATTTTTCATCGTAAAATATCCCGCGCTTCAAAAGCGCGGGTCAAAATCTAGTCTAATTAGAAAACCAAAATCTACTTGAGCTAGTTGGTGGCTTATCAGCAATGTAACTCTTACATTATTCGGTAATATTGAGGGTCGACTCAAGATATTCACCATCCAATTACATTAAGATTATGCATGACATTTATAACAAAACAATAAATAATGAAAAAAACAGGTTATTCGGAGCAATGATCTACTGTACTAGATGTTTTTTTAAGAATACTCTACTAGATGTTGTGACGTGTAGATTGAAGTGATGATACAATATATACATGTCTAGCTAGTTCTTATAATATTAATATATATGAGTTGGTTTTCTTGTTGTAGATGTATAAAGCCAAGGGTTATAATTTCAAATTTTGATAAATTTCAGGGTTTACGACGGCAAACCCTGAAATGTATTTGTTTTTTTTGGTAACATGTTAAGCTTACCATTTTCTGAAACAAGAATTACAATGTTGTTGTTGAACAACTTATTACAGGGGGAAACAGAGGAAGAGAGCATAAAAGAAAGACAAGAACAACAAGAAAACAGGACACTTGCAGAAACTATGGAGGGAAAAGAGCGCTAGAGGATAGGTACAGGAGCAGATAAGAGACAGAGCCCTCTCGAGGCGGTGGCAGGGAGAGGAGGCGGTCCCTCATCGAGCGGTCAACCCTTGAGATGATCGCAGCTTCGGTAGATGAGACTTGCCTGAAGATGCGATGGTTCCGTTCCCTCCAAAGATTGTAGATAAGGATCTGCAAAAGGAGCTTAATCACAGTCACAGCACCAGGGTAAGAGGCAATGTGAGGCTGTTCAATGATGTTCAAAACCGCATCAGGAGAAGCAGGTGGAGCAGAGAGCAACCAACCAGAGAAGTGAGCCCATACTCGCTTAGAGAAGTTACACAGGAAAAACAAATGGGCGTGCGATTCTAGTCCCGAGGAGCAGAGGGGACAGGAAGCCGGGACTGTCATCCCCCATGATAAAAGTCTGTCTCTAGTAGGCAACCTAGCTAGCATTGTCATCCACGATATAAAAGAGTATCGAGGAACCGCTTCCTTGAACCAGATGAGATTACTCCATGGCACAACAGGGGATTTTTCCCTCATCAAGTCCCAAGTTGCTTTTAAGGAGAACTTTTTTGAGAAGGACCAGTTACCCGTCCGCCAGAGATAAGTGTCTTGCCCCCTTGCGTCAGAAGGTGGCTGCATAGTGGAGAGAACCACTTGGAGAGTTTCAGCTTCTGCTGAGCGAGCTGGGGGTAGAATCCAGTGTCCATTTGCTGCAGCCACAGAGACAGTTGAGTCAATGGGTATCTGCAAATCCCTCGTTCCTCTAGCGCCAAAAACAGAGATCAGAGGCCCAAGATCAGTCCACCAGTCATACCAGAAGCTGACCGTCTTACCATCACCTAGATTACATCGCATAAGTTCATTCAGTTTCGGCTTCAGCTGCAACATCCTATTAACGGAGGCTGAGAAGGTAGATGAAGTCGAAACTGTCCAGAATCTTTGGCCAGCAAGAACATTCTGCCGCAACCATGCCACCCAAATGGAACCGGACTCAGAGAAAAAGTTCCAGACTCTTTTAAGCTCGAATACCAGCTGGAACTCCTCTAATCTCCTGATACCAAGGCCTCCCTCATTTCTCGGTTTGCAAATATTTTCCCAGCTGACTCGAGCCCCTGAAGCCGGAGTTGTTTTGTTCTTCCACAAAAATGAGGCACACATTGAATCCACAGTAGCATAAAATCTCTTCGGAAGAGAGAAGACTGAGCTCCAGAAGTTCACCATGCCGTATATCACAGAAGAGACCAGGGTGATTTTTCCTGCAAATGACAGAGTTTTAGCCGTCCAAGAGTTGAGCTTAGAAGAGATCCGCTCTAGGAAAGGCTGGAGCGTAGCATAACTGATTTTCTTCGGGCTGAGAGGTAAACCAAGATACCGCGTCGGGAAGGTGCCTTTTTTAAACCCTGAGATGTCACTGATGACAGTAGACTCCAGCGTTGTGTAACCTCCAAAAAAAATTTCTGATTTTTCAGAGTTCATATCTAATCCAGTCCATGATTTAAACCCCGCCATAACACCCTTCACCCCCGAGACAGAGAAAAGAGATCCATCGGTGAACACAAGGAGATCGTCCGCAAAAAGCAGATGAGTGACTCTGGGGGTAGAACATAGGGGGTGGAGACCGAAAGCACCATCATCAACAGCTTTTTCCAGAAGTTTTGAAAGCACTTCCATCACCATAATGAAGAGATATGGCGAGATAGCATCTCCCTGACGTAGGCCTTTCTTCCCCGGGAAGAACCCAGCAAGTTCACCATTAATGGCCACAGAAAATCTTGGGGTAGATATGCATTCTTTGATCCAGGTTACGAAGATAGGAGGAAATCCCTGAGCCTGGAGGACTTTAATGACAAAATCCCAGCAGATAGTGTCAAAAGCCTTCCTGATATCGATCTTGAGCATGCTGCTTCTACTACAGGTTGGTGTCTCATACTTCCGGATCAGCTCTGCCGCCAAGAGGACGTTCTCTCCCAGACTCCGGCCCTTGAGGAATGCAGATTGAGAACGACTGATTGAAGCCTGCAGGATGGGCTTCAGCCGATTGGCGATGATTTTTGTGATTATCTTGTAGACTATATTGCAGCAGCTTATGGGTCGATAGTCTTGAAGCTTTTCTGCTGCAGGTGACTTAGGAATAAGTGTGATGGTAGTGGTATTGAGATCCTTCAGTAGACGACCATTCCTAAAGAACTCAGCCACTGCTGCCACAACATCCCCTCCAACAGTATCCCATGAAGCTTTTAGGAACTCAAAAGAATAACCATCGGGTCCCGGGCTCTTGTTTAGAGGCATTGAAAAGACTGTTCCTCTGATCTCTGTTTCTAATACATCTCTTTTAAGGTAAGCTTTCTGAAGGTCAGAGCACCTGAAAGTGAGCAGACTCTCTAGAGATGCCACTGATACTGGCGAGACAGGAAGCTCAGTGTCACCGAGGATGCTCTGGAAGTAAGACGCAGAGTGTTCCTTGATAGCATCCAACGAACCTAAAAACCTGCCAGAGCCATCAATCAGATAATGAATATGGTTTCTCGAGTTACGCTCAGCAACCGTATTGTGATAGAAGACTGTGTTTCTGTCCCCCACATCTGCCCAGCGGACCCTTGATCGCTGCCTAAAGAACTTGTGCTCTGCATTCTGTAGGGTGTTTAGAACAGCACGCTCTCTATGCTCCTCCACAGCAGCAAATTGATCCGGTTGGGTTAGTAAAGAGTTCTGTAGCCTTTCAACTATAATCGACTGCTCCTTTACCCGGCCTGTGATACAACTGTAGTGAGTCTTGTTCAACCTTCTTAGACAAGGCTTGAGCAGTTTCATTCGCCGAACAAGCTTGTATTGATGAGAACCCTCAGTTTGTGCACTTTCCCACGCTTCAGCAATTGCAGCAGGGTAATCTGGGTGGTCAATGATGTGATGATAGAACTTGAACGGTTTGCGCTGATGTCTGCTTAGAGAGGGAATCCTGAAGAGGCAAGGTGCATGATCAGAGTCTTTTGGGTCAAGGAAATCCGCATAAGAGTCCTGGAAACCAGAAGCCCAAGAGCGATTGATGAGAGCATGATCAATCCTTTTGGAGATAGGATTAGTGTCACTGTTGTTCCACCAAGTGAAAGGGGAGCCTTTTGCCTGGCACTCAAATAGCTCCGCATCCTGCATAACCGCAACTAAATCATCAACTCCCGAATCATCTATAAGCACAGAAGGGTACCCAGAGTGCTGGCTGATCCGGATAATTTGGTTGAAATCCCCCAAGACTGCCCACGGAGAGTTTAAAACAGGCGAGGAGTTATGAATATCAGCAAGCTCATCCCATAGTGCCTTCCGCTCTGCAACGGTATTGAACCCATAGACAAAGGTGACTGTGTAGTTAACATTCTCCGCCATAAGAAAAATCCCGCATGTAACAGCCTGCGCTGACGACTTGTAGATAAAAACGCGGACCGAGGAGTCCCAAACTACTATAATCCGACCCGAAGGATGGTGGTCGTAGTTACCAAAAAATTTCCATCCGATAGGAATAGAATTTTGAATCCGTCTTGAATTATTTTCCTGAATATGCGTCTCTAAGAACGCTCCGAAAAGTGGCTTCTGAATATTAATCCAGTCTTTAACCATACCGTGGCGTCTGTCTCTGTTTAAGCCCCTGACATTCCACGCAAAAAATTTCGACATTATAAATTATATGGATTTTGCGACCTTACGGCCACACCTCTGGTGGTTAACCAGCAAAAACGGATCTTCAGACTCTGCTTCACCAGGATCTTCAGACAGCGAGGGTGATACGTAGACAGCACTATGGATCGTAGCATCTGTCATTGGTGTTTGAGCCAATTGATCAGTCGTCGTGGAGGGCTCAGGCGATGTGAACACAGTGTCTCCTGCAGGTTTATCAGCTGGTATTTCACCTTCCTCCAAAGATCGAGTTCGAGAGGGCTTCCTCTTTTCACCCTTTACTTGTTGTTTAGCACCCACACTGTGACCAGTGCGCCTACTCTCCATCCCACGACCCTTTCGAGAAAGACCTCTCGGCCTCTCCTTTGCTTTATCCCCGGGAGGGCTAACTGATCGTTTTCTTCCTGTCCCACCGTCTTGGGGGTGAGTACGACATTTAGTTCGCAGATGACCGTATTTCCCACAGGCTTCACATTTCATGGGCAGCCAAGGATACGAAACCGATATCTCTACCTCACGACCAGACGTAAACCCAGTGATGATCTTCGTTGGGAGCTCCTTAGTCAAGTCCACTCGAACAAACAGCTTTGCAACCTGGAAATTCTCCTTACGTTCTGTTTCGGGTGCCAATGAGACCGGTTTCCCAACTGCCGTTGCGAGTCTACTGAGGCTTTGTTGATTGAAGAGCAGGTACGGAACATCCCTCATCTCGACTGGTACCACAGCACTGGTGATCGGAGCCTCCTCTGGTGTGAAGTCAGGAGACCAAGGCGCCACAAACATCGGGTAGCCCGCTACATTCCAGCAGGACCTAGTCAAAAGATGCTCTCTGGTTTTAGCATTTGTGACTTTTAACAAGAATTCTCCTTGACCAATGTTGTGCACAAAGATCCTAGGACCTGACTTTGCCCAAACGGCATTAACAACTCCTATGATACGTCCCATTGAAGGCCAATCCCCGTGGAACCGTGCATAAATGAATTCGCGAAATTCTTCCTTAGCAGCAGCAATATTTTCATCCGGAATCAGAACAAAAGGTGCCCCCGAAACATGCTCTGAAGGTGTTCCAAGCTCCTCTAGGATCGCAGATTGTTTAAGAAGACTGGCATAGCTTTTTGCTCCAGAGTGCAGACCCGACAAATTAGCTTCAACAGGTTCTGCCTCTGCGGTAATCACAGGTAAGGGGTCCTCCTGCGAGTCCTTCTGAAGTGTAAAAGGTATATCCTTCGCCAGAGTCTGAGGAGAGAGCTCCCCGATGTCCTTAGAAGTAGGTAGATGCTCACCAGCCGTGAGATTAGTGTCTTCCACCACCGATACTGGCGGCGAGGTTTCGGGAACGACGGATCCAACAGTCAACCCAGAAATCAATTCAGGCACCACTACCACCGGAGTGGCAATTGCAGCATCAGCGCACGAGGCACTGGCGAGGGGAGATGCCTTGGAGATCTTCTTAACCGTTGCAGCCGGCTTCGAGGCTCCCTGAAGACGCGCCATCTTCGAGGATCCTTTCAACAGGTTACGGGACTTTTTCTTCTTTTTGGGAGTCATGGAAGTTAGGGAATCGAGAGAGACAGAAGATGAGGGGGAGAGTTCTCACCGGAGCGGCGTGAGGCCGTCCAGCGGCGGAGCTAGGGTCTGAAATGTATTTGTTGATACACGTACATATATTAACCAAGGAAAATAGCTCATGAGATGTTCACCTAAGTTTTCTTCAACACAAAAATATATTGAAATCTAATAAGCACATAGATTGCCAAATGAATTCCAGTGCCGGCTTTGGAGAGTGCTTTAAGGGAGTTCTGAGGGTGCAAATACAAAAGATTCTCATTTTTTCACTAAATCAATACTATTAAAATAGAAGAACAAAATTGGACCAAACTTGTGTGTAGATTAAAAAAAATTTAAACTATATCATATACAATTATACAACTATATCATAACTAACTAGTAATCATTAAATATAGACTAAATCTAATAATGATGCTTAAAATACTGTAAGACCAAATCTAATTACCAAATAACAACAGCTTTATATATTTCGAATTAAATCATTACAACCTGTTAACATGTAAAACAATTTAAGATAGCATCCTATACATTGAATAATTAGATATGTATCTCGACGCTGAAGAACAAACTGTCCTCTTTTGTTCCTCTTTTCCATTCTATTCCTTTTTTCCATTCCTATCCTCTTTTGATTGTACAATAATCAATACTAGATTTTGATCCGCGCTTCGAAAACGCGGATATTATTTTTCACTTTTATGAAATATATTATTTGTTTGTAATTATTGAATTTATTTATTTTAATAAAAAAATTATAATAAATTCGACACATAGAGTGTCTCTGGTAAACTATGTATTTCTCTAGTTTTGTTTTATTCGCTCTTCAATCAACATATTTATTTGATTTGTTGTTAAAATAAATGATTATAGACTTTAATCTCTGCACCTCCGCGGATGTATATTTTAAAAAATATGATGATATTTGTTTTTCATGTAATTATTAGGGTTTGGCAAAATGAATCCGAGGAACATAACTGATATCAATCCGTAAATATAGTACCAAACCTGAACATAAATTGATTAAATATTCGAATTATTCAAAATTTTGTTAGTTAGAGAACCGAATCGGACCGAAGTATTCGTGTACCTGAATTTATCTAAAAATAGATTTATATACTTATATATTAATTATTTTTATATTTAACGTATATAAAACATCAAGAATGATACTTTTAAATTGGTTTAAAATACTTGAAAATATATATAGGTAGTCAAAAACAAATATCTGAAATAGTTAAAGTATACTCAAATCACCAAAAATACTTAAAATAATTATTGATTTCGTATCCAAAATTTTAAATCAAACCAATTGATATGTTAAGCTTAGGTATTCTGATATATGTTATTTAAATTTATAGGTAATATATTACTTTATTTATAGATTTTGAGAAATTTAAAATATATAGTGATTTAAAACTTTAAAAATAATTTAGATATGTTATCCAAACCCAAACCAAACCTGCAAATATCCGAATCAAACTCAAACAAAAATTTAGAAACATCTTAATAAGACTGAAATCTTTGACCTCGAAAACCCAAAACGCAAACCGATCAGAACCAAACCCGTATGGATGTCTGAAAACCCATCCTTTAGTCATTATTATATATCGTATAATTTCATCATATAATTAATCGTATTTTATATGTACTATTATATAAGTTATCATATAATTAATAGTATTTAATACGTATCATCAGAAAAATAATTACATATATTATATTTTAAAAATTTAATATGAAATATAACCCATAATTTGAGTTGGTATTTCAAATTGGCTTTATATTGTATTTTCTTATATATAAGACAACATTCTTTTATAATGGACTTAATAACGTAAGCTCATTACTTTTTCTGTTTAATATTACTATCTGTGTTTCCAAACAAAATATTTTTTTTAAAAAAGACTACAATCTATGTTTCCAAACACGCCAAATTTTTTTAATACTCTTATCCAAGTATCCAAACACACCGAAATTGTACTTCAGCTTTAATAAGATAGATTATTATAACAGAAGCACAAAGTTGGACCAAACTTGTGTCTAGATAAACTGTTTTTTTAACTATATCCTATACAATTATGCAAATATATTATAACTAACTACTAATCATTAAATATAGACTAAATATACTAATGTTGCTTAAATATTGTAAGACCAAATATAGTTATCAAATAACAACAACTTTATATATTTCAAATTAAATCATTACAACGTCTTAACATGTAAAACAATTTAAGGTAGCTTTCTATACATTGAATAATTAGATCCTTATAATCTCGACACAAAGGAAAAAAAATCCTCTTATCTGTCATTCTATTCCTCTTTTCCATTTCATTCTCTTTCCATTGTACAAAAACATGCAAAGTTCTAGAAACAAATTATGTGTAACTTTGATTCTACAACTTTCTAATGTAACTAAAGTACCTTTTTATGAATGTGTCTTCTTCTAATGTAATCAAACAATTTTAGATCAACAAAACGGATGCATATTCAACTGCCGTGAGGGAAATATGCAACTTCTTTTGTATAACATTCATGGATCATGATTTATAAATTATACAGTTGTATGAAGTTTATAACAAAATAACTATGTTTACAGTCATTAGAATGATACTAGCATTTTTCTTGGCCAATTTAAAATGACCGAGAAGACTCAAGGAAATCTACCATTGATTGGTAACAAAAAGATCAATCAATTCTGGAAAGAAAAAAAGATCAATGAACCTTAATTTAATGACATAAATTTTGGTTGTATTGATAATTTGTTTAATCTAAAACAAAAAAAAAACGTTTCTAAATTTGTATATCTTATTAAGGTCTATGTATATTCAAAAAACAAAACTAATGGTAACAATCCTCAGTGAATATAGGAAGTAACAAATCGAAGTAGATATATTAACTAATAATCGAAATAAATGGACAAAAGTTTGTTAACAAATGTAGAATCACAGTTAACAGAAATTCTGGTACAATATATAAAGATCCATAAATATCAGACATAAACTGTTAAAATTAAGAAGATAATTTATTTTGGATAAACAAGTACAATTAACTATATTTTAAATTTGAAACCAACATCTAATATATAAATGATCAACCTACATATAGTTACCGTGAATTTATTAGATATTGCAAGAGTTTTTAATATAATTTATTTTCATTATTAAAATCAACTTCAATGTAGATATCTTTATAAAAGATAAGATATAATAATACTATGTAAGATAAATATTATCACAATTTTCTGTTAAAATCGGATCATCCAAATATTTAAATGTAGGGAAATTGTGCCCTATATACATAAAAAGCACAAATTCACTAGTTAATTAGACTCCCTCTCTCTTCTACTTTCTCTTCCTATTTCTTTCTAATCTCTTTCTCTCTCTCAAAATCTAATTCTCATTTTTGGTTATTTTCCAAGTAAGCCTTTACATGTATCCAATTTTTTATTCAAAAATCCAAAAATATGATTTTTAACCGACTTATTCCAAATTATCTGAAATATTGAAGCGAACGAAAACCATATTGAACTCAAAATTTTATTGGTTTTCTAAAATTGTTATACAAATCAAATCGAATACAAAAAAATCAAACCAAAACCAAACCTAAATCTATAATTAATCGAACAATTCTTATATCTCTTAAACTTAAAACCACTACCGAACCAAAACCGGAAAAAAATTGGAATATAATCAAAAACTGAATACTCATACCTGAACATATTAGTGAACAACCAGACGGGTTAAAATATGTCAAAAAAAGTAATTACGCGCTTTGAAAGTACGGTTCAAAATCTAATTTATTATTATATTTGAAGCTCTTAAATTATTGATCCAGCTTTTTAAATCATTATCAACATGAAAAAAATATTATATGTCAAAAGGCGACCTCACTTTTCAGCCAGACCTGATGAAATCATACATGATTTATTAGTTGATGGTAACATGAGAAAAACTAAAACACAGAGATGAGCACAAGTACTAACACCACGTGCGAGACCCAAACCACAGTTCATGGGCCTTAATTAATATCTACATATAAAAAATCACACTTATATAGTGACTAAGCAAGGTTATTGCTGATGACACTGACGATGTTGGGTAGAACGGATTTATAGGCTTTTTCAGAAGGATGTGCGAAGTCCCAGAATACGTGGCTACCAGAATCTAAGCATGGAATCGGAGTCATCACCGAGCAACAACATGGTTTAGCCGTTCTAAACCATGAAATATATTAAATTTTTTAAACTATAACCCTTCGTTTTATATATCTACAACAAGGAATAGTTAGCCAGTGTTGATCAAGTTACCATATTTACTAGGATTTTTGATGACGTCAAGAAGTGAGTTATACATATCAATGTAGACGAATTTGCCATCTGGGAGACTTTGTCTGAATTTTACGACCAAGTTTGCTACCTTTTGATTATATATCTTAGCACCATGGTTAACATGCGGAAGACATATCAAATCTCCGCTCATTTGTCTCGCCCCTGGCAAACACCCTAACGGTAACGTTCCAAGAACCGCAAATTTTCTCACTCCCATATTATATAGATTCTGCATTGATTGTCATATTAAATAACTTAACAATTTTACAAAATTTTGACCACACCTTTCATTTTATAAATATAAAATTTTATTTTATATTTTGTATATAATCATTTTTAGATATTACATTCATGTCATTTAAAATAGATAAATAGATAATATATAGTTCTAACAATAATAATTTAATATACGTTATCGATTTTATCTTTTGTAAAAAATATTACATAATTTATGAATTTTAATCATTTTAAAGGTGAATTATATTTTAGTCACTTTAAATGGTGAATGATATTTTATCTATTATTTAAATAAAAGTATTTTTTCAAAATATATTACCAGTTTAATATAATTTGTCTATGTAATTCATTTATTACTTCTATTTTAATATAATATAGACTATACTTATAATTTTATAAAATTAGCATATAATTTTGATTATAATAAAATTTTAATTAAATTAATTTATAATAATATTATACTACTAATTACAAAATTAATCAGTAAATTAATTAAAAATGTTTAGTTTTTCAAAAATATTTTGTTAGATTTTTTTCTCAACAGATTTTGTTATTACTAAATTAATTTAAAATTTAAAATTTAAATAGATTTGTTATTATTATCCTTATAATTATTTAGAAATGTTATACATTAAATAAACTAATGTAAATAATTAAACAATGTAACTCAATATATGGACCTGTTGACAAAAAAAAATATATATATATATATATGGATCTAGTATGACTATTTTATAGTAGATAAAATAGTACTTTTTAATACAGAAGATTTAAATAACAAGAACTATAACCCAAACATTTTTAGATTGTCTTATATACCTGCACGAACGCAGTTTTCCAATCTATGAGCTGATCAGTGTATGTTTCGATATTGTATCTCAATTTCTTAGCTCGAGTTGCAAAAAATGTGATAGCAATATCATTATTTCCAGCAGAGATTAGGACCACAGCATTGGCTATAATCTCTTTAACTTTAGCGGCATCTCCAACTTCTTGGCTTAATTTTTGTATGTAACTTTGGAAGTCTTTCAGCTGATCTTTTACCCATATTACGCCTTATAAATGAGTCCACATAGGTTTTATTTTTAACTAACGTTACCATAAAGGATAATTTAATCAAGATCATTAACTTTTTAAATGAAGGTAATAACTATTTGTTTTGTTTAGTTACCTGTATAGATGCAGTGAATTTGTCTAACCCTGAACCACCAGACGCAAAGCAAACTCCGGTAGGAAGCTCACTACTTTTAAGAAATGAGCTACGGAAAGCAGGTACAAGATTCTTTATCCCTAAACCCTCGGCTACATATACACATATCATGATGTGTTCAAAACAATACACATATCATGACATTTCATTTTTTAGAATGTAGCTATGTATAACTGTTAGATTATAATTTATACTCCATTGTAAAATAATATTTTAGAATTTGTTTGATTATGAGTTGGATAAAGAACAATATACCAACTAAATCCGATAGTACTCTTCCGTTACCGAATCTTCCAGTAGGTGTATGATAAGGAAAGTTGCGTCCGTATGGCAAAAAGTTGCTCTTCGACACTGTTTAGCATATTGTTTTTTTTTTTTTTTGCTAAAGCTATCCTTTTAGTTTAAAAGGTTTCAGTTGCAAGTGAGAGAGTACGTGATGTCATTTTTTTTTGGTGAAGTCATCCAACGTTTAGCAACTTTGGCATATTGTTGTTACCAGTATCGAGAATCGAATCTCCAAATGCAAGAATCGCTGGAAATCTTCCAGTTTGTATAGCATGAATACATGAAAGCCATAAAGAAAATGATACTACTAGAAACTTTGTGGATCTACAATCCATCTCAAAGAGATTGCTAATTAAGTACTCCCTCCGTTTCATATTATTTGTCGTTCTAAGTCTTTGCACACAGATTAAGAAAACATTTAATTTTACATATTTCCAAAATAAAAATACTATTACCAATACACATCGACCAATATAAAAATAGAATAGAGAATATTTTCAATAAAATTTTGTATTGAAAACCGAAAACGACACTTATTTTGAAACAAAAATTTTACTCTAGAACGACATATAATTTGAAACGGAGGGAGTACGTTTTTATGTTTTAATTTTTTTTAATTTTTCTAGCTGTAATTTTATATTTTTCATATTAATTTTTAGATTATCGGTTTACATTGATTTATACACAATTGGAGGATTGAGAGAGTTAATCGAGTCCCTCAAATAATGGTATGAAACTTGTTTATTTTGTGGTTAAATGAACACTCCCCACTTCTATCATTAGACTGATTTTATATTTAGTAAACCTAACAAATCAGGTCTTACCACTCATTTTCATTGAATTATCGGAGTGATTTACACTACAAGAATGTGCAGATTTAATCATATTGATGTGGTTACCATTTATGTTATATTGTTATATATTCAACTTGATTATTTCAAATCAGAAATATTATGTTTATACACTAAACCTATAAAAACGACACTTAAATGAATGATAGAGGGTGTAATTCAATTACAATATTTCAAAGAATTTAAATTCAACAACAATCTAATGTTATTCAGTTAATAATTCTAAACCATGTTTTAAATATAGTGGTCTTGGATCTCTTGTAAATCATAACTATAAGATTTTTAAATTTGATGTTATCCATGCAGATTTCAAATATTTTATAAATATGGGAAATCGGACTGTATGCCAAGAAAAAAACATAATTCATTCGCTAACTAAATGACCTATTATACCAATACACCTCGTATCTTTTATTTAATAATGTCCTTTTATGCTTGTAAGCATCTGGTTCAACCTGAAAAATAATAACAATTTACATTAGTGATTATTTTTGCAAAAAATAACTCGTGGCTCTTTGATATTCCCTCTCCATCAACTGTATCAAGTACAAAATTCTTTTCTTCAACGCAGTAACATGTACTATATCCATTAATGTCATCAGATACACTTATCTTTTGTCACTGTGTGGCCCAAAATTGATCGGAGAAGATGAATATATTTTGCTTATTGTGTTCTATTCTATTTTATGTATATAGAATAAAATGTAAAGAAAATATGTATTATGTCTGTTCTATTCATATTATGTAATTCAATATATTCTGTTACTATACTATTTTGTTATGTTTCTTTCCATTTGACGATTACTAAAGAGTGTTCTATTTCGTTTAGAAATATAGTTTGTAGTTTGCTTAAGTTTTAACTATCATAACATGTTTTTGAACCTGTAAAATCGTACTATAATATATATTGAATAGTTTAATATTACATAATATAATTTAATATTATATATATTTTAGATTTTGATATTTGGGTTTAGGGTTTAGTAATTAAGATTTAGAGTTTAATATTTAGAAGGTGAGGAATTATGGTTGGAGTCATCATTAACTCTTCTATTCAATTATATATATTTCATCATTTCACTAATATATACTATGCTATTTTTTTGTTATATTCTATTTAGGTTTAGAGTTTATATTTGAGTTTAGGGTTTACTGATTAGAGTTTAGGGTTTAGTATTTAGAGGGTGAAGGGTATGGTTGGAGTTTAGGGTTTAACTTTTTCCATGTAATCATAGACAATTCATAATTTCACCAATATATACTATTTTATTTATTTTGTTCCGTTCTGTTTGGGTTTTCGGTTTATATTTGAGTTTATGATCTATATTTGGGTTTAGGGTTTACTTATTAGAGTTTAGGGCTTAATATCTAGGGGTTAGAGTGAGACTGAGATAAGGTTTAGTATAGATTGGAATTGGGATATGTTTAGTATTAAGAGGTTGTAGCTGGGACTATAATCCTACACTACTTCGGTAATATAGATACTAGGTATATATGTATGTAGTTAATAAAAAAATATGTGGATGACTCCACCAAAAAAAAATGACATCACGTACTCTCTCACTTGCAACTGAAACCTTTTAAACTAAAAGGATAGAACCAAATCAAATGAGACACAAATATCTGACATTTAATTATGTCAAAATCAATGTTACGTATCTAATTTATCTTTTAAATATGGCTATTACACAAATAACTCCTATAAAAATCTAGTGTATATATTTTTTATATAATCTAGTGTAAATCTTAGATAAACATGACTGGCTCGCTGAGGAAATCGTTTGATAAAAAACAAAAGGCTTACATGACTATCTCAATTCTCAAATGGTGTTTGGATTATTAGTCGCAGAAACCGCTCATGCCTACATTATTAATACGTTGCAAAAGTTGTCCTTTTGGTTAGATTAATAATGTAATAAAGACAGTTATTAATCAGATATAACGGAGGTATTTTTTAACAAGTTTTTTTTTAATGTTTCATAAGCTCTCTCAGTAGGGTGGGCACCATCCCAAAACAAATAAGACGATGTATTGGGACATATTTTTGATGTCTTCTTTTTGCAGAATACACCTCCTCCCGTTAATCCGATTTTGCAGCACGGTTTCTTTACCTCCTCAAATCCTGCATGCAGATAATTTTTCAAATTCATATGATTAAATATTATAATCAACCTATATGGATAATAATAATATTATTATTATTTTTATTATTATTATTACCATAGTGCGCAGGGCTTTCTAGTATTTTACTGAAGATAGAGTAGATGTCCATGTAAATCATTGTCGAATTTCGTAGGGTTTCCGACAACTGGCCCAAAATTATAGCGAGCTTGGAATTAAAAAGCTGAGCAGCATAATTTATCTCTTCATCACATATTTTTTTGTTTTTAACCCTTTGTGATGGTGTACAACCAAGCGGTGGTGTTCCTATCACTCCTATACGTCTTGCTCCAAATCCATACAGTTGCTGCCCAAATATTTGCATGTAAATTTTTGTTTCTTGATTTAAAAACTCACATCGCTATGAGTTTTCAATACTAGTAATACGTACCAAAACGAAACTGGCAGCAGAGTCAGCCATGAAAGTGGTGAAAGAGTCGACGTCAGTTTTAAGGTGTTGAGCACCAATTCCAAAATATGTGTAAATCAGATCGGTGCCTCCTGCGACCACAATGGCTACTCCGTTGGACACTATTCGTTTAGCCTCTTTTTTTCCTACTAGCTTCTTCAGTCTCTTTATGTAGTCTTGAAAATATGACAATTGGTCCAACATTGGTATGACATCCTGATTACATGATTAAAAGTTATAAGTCAGTGTATTAATAATAGTTAACTTTGCAAGAAAATAAACAATGAATCTAGGGGATTGTCGATTCTATCTTAATTTACCAATGATTCAGATGTTTCAGGATCGAAGCCAGCACCACCCGAAGCAAAAGAGACGCCCGTAAGTAGATCGCTACGTTGTAGTTTGTTTTGTTGTAGTTTCTGGTCTAAATATGCGGGTACTATTTCTTTTACTCCCATATATTTGGCTAGTGGAAGCAGGAAACAATGAGAAAAGTACTTAGAGGAAATACTTAAAACGAGTTAAGGTCCATATCAAACAAAAAAAGACACATTGGGCCAGAATTTGGCACAAAAGAAGATAAAGGAGGAGAGAGAGAGAGAGAGAGAGAGAGAGAGAGAGAGAGAGGAGAGAGAGAGAGAGAGAGAGAGAGAGAGAGAGAGAGAGAGAGAGAGAGAGAGAGAGAGAGAGAGAGAGAGAGAGAGAGAGAGAGAGAGAAGAGAGAGAGAGAGAGAGAGAGAGAGAGAGAGAGAGAGAGAGAGAGAGAGAGAGAGAGAGAGAGAGAGAGAGAGAGAGAGAGAGCACGTACATATAAAATCAGAAGCGACCTTTTCCGTTGCTGAATCTACCGGTGGCTACTCTCGAAGGAAAATCCATTCCATAGGGGCGATAGTTACTTTTTATCTTTTGTCTTTTAAATTATTATTATTCCTGTGTCGAATATCGAATCCCCAAAGAAAAACAGCGGCCGGTATGGTTTTGTTTTCTCGCTTAGGTGGTAATGGGGCAGGTGGTCTGGGTTTTGGCGATGGAGTAGGTGGGCTAGGTTTTGGCGATGGAGTAGGTGGTGGCACAGGTTTCGGAGCTGGACTAGGTGGTTTAGGTGGTGGGGGCCTGGCTTTGGTGATGGAGCAGGTGCTGGTGGTGGCTTTGGGTGCGGTTTTGGTGGTTGAGGTGGGCATGGAGACGGGGCAGGTGCTGGTGGTGCTTTGGCTGAGGCTTAGGTGGTATTGGTGGACCATGGAGATGGACCAGGGGCTGGTGGTGGTTTTTTGGTTGAGGCTTAGGTGGTATTGGTGGACATGCCGGTGGACAGGGGCTGGTGGTGGCTTTGGTTGAGGCTTAGGTGGTTATGGTGGACATGGAGATGGACCCAGGGGCTGGTGGTGGTTTTGGTTGAGGCTTAGGTGGTATTGGTGGACACGCCGATGGACCAGGCGCTGGTGGTGGCTTTTGGTTGCGGCTTAGGTGGGGGCATGGAGATGGACCAGGGGCTGGTGGTGGTTTTGGTTGAGGCTTAGGTGGTATTGGTGGGCATGCTGGAACCAGGCGCTGGTGGTGCATTTGGTTGCGGCTTAGGTGGTATTGGTGGGTGTGGAGATGGGTCTGGTCGTGGACCAGGCTTTGGTGATGGGCCTGGTGGTGGGCCAGCATCTGGTGGTTCCATTGGCCATGGATATGGCCAAGGCATTGATGGCCAAGGTATTGATGGCCACGGCCAGAGCCGTCGATGGACTATTTGGGCATTGGTCGTTGTCACAAAGAAGATACAAAAGGATACGAGAAAGACAACAAAACGAAATAGAGCGAAAAAGAATGGACCATAGAAGATTGCTTCATGCTTTTACTAAAAGTAGTAGTAAGACAATTTCCATTTAATTAAGCAATTTCAACCGTCATGGCAATATGAATATCAATCTACGTGTGCCTATGTATATATAGGCATTACGTAAACTAGGGCATGCAATTTATGTGGCGTGTTGAAGATGCTTGTGTCACACGGCTTCTCATCACGCAATTTTGAGATACCCTTGATACCTATATTTCAATTTTCCAGTCGGAACTTAACTTCTCTTAAACTATCTTTTGTGGCTTCTCGGAGCTTAACTCTCGCTTAAGTATTCTTCAGTGTTAGAGATTAAACCAGTCTTTTTAAAACTGGGACCGTCTAGGATCATTATGGTTCGATCGGGTTTGAACCGGATCTGATCGGGATTGAATTGAATTAAATTGAATTTAATGATATTTTGTAAATAATATGAATATTCTTACAAAATAGATCATATTAAATAAAATAAATATTAAATAATCATAATGTTTAGAAAAATTTAAAAATAACAATTATAATGTAACAAATTTATATTTTGATAGTTTAAGTGTAAAATCAATAAAAGAATTTAAACTTTATTCTCAGATCTTATCACTCTAAATCTTACACCTTTTGAAAAATTTATATACACATTAGGTGAAAGTTATATTTTGAAATATAAATTTCACAAACGTTATGTTTCAATTATTAAAGTCTTCAAAATAAGTAATCATGAAATAAAATTTAAACCAAATGAGAAGCAGACAAAAGCAATATCCTGACGTGAATATTAAACTTTGTGAATCTTTTATTTATGAATTTAGAGACATCAAAAGAAAAAGACGAGAGATGATACTTTATTAATCTTTAATAAATTCATTAGTAAAATTTTGGTTTATATATGAGCTGGAGTTTAGCTGGTTCATTGAGTCACTGTTTCCAGAGATTTTGATGGTTTGATAGAAATTTTTAACCGGTTCAATTTTATTGGGTTTTGGCATTGACCCAACCCAAATTATTGTTAGTTTATAGTTCAACCTGGTCCGACTGCCGCTTCGGTCCGGATTTAAAAACACTGGATTAAACCCAAAAATATCATTAGTTAATTTGATTTTTGGAGTTAGGGTTATGGCTATGTAATATTCCCACACAAGACAAAACTTAGAATCAATAGTGTAATATTCGACTGTGTCTTAATTAGGGCGAAAGTTGGGTTGGCCATTTTAAAGATTTCTGGCCTTTAATATGATTTAACCTTTTTAGTTATAATTCTATTTCGACCAATCAATCTTCTCTCTTTGTAATTCAATTAAGTGAAACAAGAAGGATAATGGATTTTCTTTATTGAATTGAATCATCACATAAACAAACAAGAAAGCGTTGGTTGTTAGAAGAAGTTCAACAGCACTTTTACATTAGCCCTGTTCTTTTCCCAGATGCGGCCTCAGCGTTGAACTGCAAGATATAAAATGCCAGATCTACAACAACTTAAAACAAGAAATAAAAAAATACTAGTATTTGAGACTAGCGATAGGTCGGTTATGTATGGAAGTCGCTAATATTTACAGAAACGATTAGTGGCGACAGTCACCGGGGGCAACTTCATAAGGACGCTGCAACTAAAATTCTATGTCGTGTTTGTTAATTTTTAGTCGCAGAACAGTAACGGGCGTTAAAAAGGACAAGATTTGGGTTTACCCCTATGGTGAATCTTTAAATTCACCACCTCATTAATAACCAATCAAAAGTCCAACTAGATTAATGATTAAAAAATATTAAATATTTTTTTCAAAAACTAAAATAATAAAAAAAAAATAGTGTCAATTTTAATAATGCTAATGTCACTATCTAATCTATAAACTCAAACTCTATACCCTAAATCCAAATTCTAAACCCTAAATTCCAAATTATAAACCCAAACTCTATACCTTCAATCCAAATCATAAACCCTAAACCCAAACCATAAATCATAAACCCAAAAACTGAACTCTAAATCCAAACCTATACCCTAAATCCAAATCCTAGACTCTAAACCCAAAACGTAAATACAAAACTCAAACTCTATATCCTAAATATTTCGATTAGTACTGATGTTGTTTTTTGAAATTTAAGGTTAAAATTTTAAGTTTGGATTTAGAATTCATGGTTTGGGTTACGGTCTAGGGTTTGGGTTTCGGGTCTACGGTTTGGGTTTAGAGTTTATGGTTTGGGTTTATGGTTTGGGTTTAGGGTCTAAAATTTGGGTTTAGCGTCTAGGGTTTGAGTTTAGGGTATAGTTTTAGGTTTAGAGTTTAGATTTTTTGGTTTATCATTTATGGTTTAGGTTTAGGGTTTAAAACTTGGGTTTAGGGTATAGAGTTTGAGTTTATAATTTAAAATTTAGGGTATAACTTTTGGATTTAGGGTATAGAATTTTAGTTTAGGGATTAAATAATGACATTAGCATTATTAAATATGACATTATTTATTTTTTAAATTATTTTATCATTAATCTAGTTGGCATTTTGATTGGTTATTAATGAGGTGGTGAATTTAAAGATTCACCATAGGGGTGAACCAAGTCTTGTCCCGTTAAAAAATGAACATGGTTCTGGTTTATTTAAATTAGGCGCAGCTTCTATATTTTCAAAGAGGAAACAGTTTCAATGATATTTTTCCATTCCCATCATACCATACTAAAAGTTGACCTATAAATTAATAAACAAAACTTAGGTTTATCTTTTAGGGTGAAAATTTTAATTTACCTCACTTTCTAAAATTAATTGAAGTGTCACATACATAATTAAATATAAATATTTTTTTTTAAAATAGCTGAAAAAAATAATATCTATTTTAACGACGCTAACACCACCAACTGAACTCTTAAATCTTAAATTCTAAACTTTAAATCTTAAATTCAAAACCCAAAATCCTAAATCCAAACTCCAGATTCTAAACTCAAACTCTATAGCCTAAACCCAAATCCTAGATCCTAAACTCAAACCATATATTTTTAACCTAAATCTTAAACCGTAAACCTTAAATCCAAACTATATACCCTAAACCCAAATCCTAAACCTTAAATCCACACCCTATATCGTCTAAGTTCAAGGTTTGTGTTTATAATTTACGGTTTAAATTTAAAGTTTAGGATTTGGGTTTAGAGTATACGGTTTGGGTTTATGGTTTAGGATTTGGGTTTAGGGTTTGAGTTTAGGGTGTAGGATTAGAGTTTAGGGTATATGATTGGTTTTAGGATCTAGAATTTCGGTTAATGATTTAGGATCTAGGGTTTAAGATTTAAGATTTATTGTTTAGGGTTTAGTTGATGGCGTTAGCGTCGTTAAAGTTGGCGATGCTCTTTTCTTTTAATTATTTTTCTTTTAATTTAGTATTTTTTTATTAATAATCTATGTGACACTTTAATTGGTTCTGAAGAGTGAAGTGAATTTAAAAATTTACTCTATGGAATGAACCTAAGTTTTGTTGGAAATTAAGCCCTCCATCTTTTTATTAATTCCTAGTTCCATGTTAATATTATACATTATACCAAATAAGTACCAAAAGAAACATTAAACCAAATGAGTTACACCTTTTATTTAGCCAAATTTTATCACAACAGACACATCTTAAATCTATTTGTCATAGAAAGGGCTCATGTCAGTCTCTATAAACTTTTGGTTAAAATTCTATAAGCTCTTTCCGTTGGATGGTAACTGTCCCAAAACATATAAGAAGATACATTGCTGCACAGAAGTGATGTAAATTGGTTGCAAAGCGGGCCTAATTCGACCAGCCCCGTCCCGCAACATCCTCTATCAATCTCATCAAATCCTGCAAATTTCCCCCCAAAAATGAAAAAAATAAATAATTTTATGCCCATTCACACGCAACAGAAATTACCATATTCTTTTGGGTTTTGGATCATTTGAGCGAAGAGAGCGTAGACATCAATATACACCAAAGTGCCATTTTCCAAGGTCTCAGCCACAGAATGCAAACTTCTGGAGAGTTTGGTATTGAAAAGCTGAGCTGCAACGTTTACTTCATCAGCACACTTTCTCTTAAGTCCCCCTCTTGCGGTTCTTTGTATCGGTATACACCCTATTGGTGATATACCAATGAATCCTATCTTTCTTGCTCCAGATTCATATAGTTGCTGCCAAATTTTGATCACTCTATATTCATTAGGTTACTTTATCTGGCGCGTATAATTTTTAAATTTTAACGTACCATAGCGAAACTTGCAGCAGAGCTAGCCATATAGGAGGTATATGCATCGATGTCATATAATAATTCTTCTGCATGTGTACCATAGTATGTATTAGCTAGATCATCGCTGCCCGCAACCACAATGGCTAGACTTTTGGATATTATATGCTCCGCTTTCTCTTTTCCCACAAAGCCTTTCACTTTCTCAATGTATTCTTGAAAATATGTCAACTGGTTTGACATCGGTATCGCGCTCTTAGGTATAACATTGGTAGCACATGAAAACAAAATGTAATCAAATGAAATTAGGTTTTAAAATTAATTAAGGATCGAAGAGGTAATTAGAAAGGCGAAGGATAGTCCGATGATATTACTACAACGATAGGTGTCAAAGGATCGAAGCCAGAACCACCTGAAGCAAATGATACACCAGTGATGAGATCTTCTTGGGTTAGCCCTGGCTTCAAGTATGGCGGTAAAGTTGGTTTTACTCCTAAAAATTCCGCTGTGAAAGTAAAGACCAAACAAGATCAATTTTAGTAAGAATGTTTCCACTGAAAATACAAAAAATATTGCAATTCCATCTTACGTAGTTAATGCATGAAAACATTTTACGTATAAGTTTTATGTACTAACAATTTCTATTTTTAGAGTGCCCTCAAGCCTCGGAAAGTGAGAATTGTTTTTAAAAAAATTAATTGGTCCTCATTCACATTTCATGCCTAACTGCCAACACTTTCTATTCGAGCTGGAGACTCCTCTAGCCTATGGAAAAGGGCAGGAGAGGGGTTTAATGAGGCTGAAGATAGATATCTTTTAACTAGTGGAGGAAGACCAATTAAACAAATCCAAAAATTTAAGATATGAAATGGACCAAAGTTAGTGAAATAGGCAAATGCGAGTCGCAATCATTAGTTATATAATCTTCTTTGTTGTTTACTAGGCTTCTTTATTAAATCTTTTTCTATGGGTTGTTTTTCAACTTTTATTTTGTTGCATATTTTTCAAACTTATGGATGAAAATCCATATATTGTAAAAAAAAATTAATGTTATTTATGATTAAATTGAAAAAAAAAATTGGTCAAAAAATACTCTATTTTTACTATCGTAAATGTACTAAACTAAAAGTAAAGGCAAACAGTCACCTATAAAATCAGCAGGGATCTTGCCGTTGCAAAATCTACCGGTGGGACATCCATGTGGAAAACTCATGCCATAGGGGGGAAAATTAGCTTTGACTAATGTTGAAATGTAATCGTTATTTCCTGTGTCTACGATTGAATCCCCAAATGCAAAGATCGCAGGAAACGTCGTGTTGCGTGGCCTAGTGGGCGCTGGTGTCGGAGCTTGCCCTGGACTTGGACATGGACATGGCTTTGGCTCTGGAGCCGGGGTCGGCCCTGGACTTGGAGATGGCTTCGGCTTTGGAGCCGGGGCTGGCTTTGGACTCGGTTGTGGAACCGGGGCTGGCGTTGGACTCGGCTCTGGAACTTGTTCCAAATTTCTCGCTGAAGCAACGAAGAAGATATAAAAGAGTGGGAGGAACAAGACACATCGAAATAGTTTGGAACAAGAAGGCGAAACAACATTATATTTCATCATATTGGTTATGTGTTCTTACACGTCTGACAAGGAAAAAAAGAAATTGTTATGAAGCTCCGGAATATAAAGGAGTGTTAAGACAAAAAAAATAGTATGAGTGGTTTCTATTCAGATAAAAATAAATTTCGGACACAAGCATGCGGTTTTGATGGTTACAAGAAGAAGATACTTGTCTTCTATGGCTTCTTCTCATTCACACATTCCGAACTTTCCTGATATTCCGTAAATCATCACTAGAAGTCTCATTCTCGTTTTTGCATTATTTTATATACACTACTTAGCAGTACTGTTTCTATCCAAAGAAAGTAAGAAAACAGAACATGGTCCCATTTACTATTTATAACAACTCGAACAAGTGATCACAAAACACGAGCTCGAGCTAGGAAGAAGTATCGAAAATAACAAGTGATCACACAAACATGAGCTCAAGAAAGAAGAAGAAGTATCGAAAAGAATACTGAGTTTGTTGAAGTTTTATAATACTTTAGGGTTGAAATTTCTATTTACCCTATTTCTCGCACACATGTTATAGACGTGAGTCATGACTATAGCCCAACTGCACATAATAGGATACAAGAGAGGAAGTGGTTTGTTTGCATACAAACGTGAAACCAAATTAATTACGTTGGACTGCTGCGTTTAAACGTTTATCCTTTACTAGCAGACTCAAAACGCTAAATTTGAAACAATCAAACATATAATCGATTAGGTTTCATCTGATTATTTTGCCTCTTCAACAAGGCCATGATACAAAACTATAACTGGGTGCTGTTGACCTTTGTTGTCATTGTCAGAATTATGGACTCTATTAGCCCTTCGATTTTCGAAACCAAACCGAACCGAACCGTCGGATTTCGATTAACCAAAATTTTGAAAACCAATTCCAAAACTAACCGAAATTAAATTCGATTCAGATCGGTTCGAAAGTCAGGTATTTTTGGTTTTTAATTTATTTTCGAACTAATCGAATCTTTATGATACTTATGGAACAACCAATTTTTTGGTTATGTTAGGTTATTTTCGGTTATTTTGGTTTAATCGGTTACATTTGGTATTCAATTATGACCTGAAAAATTCAAGTTTATCAGCAAAAATAAATATATTCAGAAAAAACCAATATGTAAGCTCATCTTTCCGCAATCTAACAAAAAAAACAAAAGTCCAACGTTCTTAATATATCTCTTTGCAATACACACTTCAAAGAAACATGATTCATATAATTCAAATTATGTTCCCCTTTGATTATTGTAATTTTAAAAGCAACAAAAAACAGAGAATATGATTATCAATGCGCACTATTTTGACAAACCCCGCTGACGCGACCGCGTCTTTCGAATATGATAAAATAATTCGAGATAAAATAACGATAAATAAATAGTAACGCAGCGGAAATAATAATAATAATACGGATAATAAACTCCACGTCATGTCATAAAGTCAAATCCGAAAATAAACATCCGAAATATAAATAACAACATAATCCCGAAGGCTGAAATAAGAAATAACATAAACGATAGAAGTCCAAAGGCCTGAAGGCCCAATAACGATAAAAGATAAAACGATAAACGATAAAGCCCACGAGCCCAAATAGTAGCACTAGTCCGATATGATCACTCCTGCTCATCGGTCTCACCTGAAAGGGGAAAGAAAGAGGGGTGAGCAACAGGGGAGTCGCTCAGTGAGGTATGGGATGCTAAACCGCAAACCACTGACTCAGTTCATAGCACTACAACTATGTAGGCTTAGCTCTAGCATGAAACAAACACGGTGTCTAGTACACCACACATAACAATAAATAATGCGCTAATAGCACACAGCTAATCTCTGCACCACGCATTTCCTTATAAGGATATAACCATATACTCGAAGCGTCGCTAGTACAGTCTGTCTCTGTACCCCCGCCCACCGTAGCGTCGAATGCAAACGTCTCTGCACCACGCCCCAAACAGTAGCGTCGAAGCTCAAACGTCTCTGAACTCACGCCCATATCACACCGTAGCGTCAAATCTCGGACATCTCCGAACTCACGCCCATCACATAGTCCCTACTCATAACTATGTATATACATATATATATAACCGTGCTCAGCAACATTCAATTCACAAAACCGTTGAATCCTCTATTAACCTAGTTCCGGTTTAACAATCAATAGTAATAATAATCAAACAAGACTCGCAAGCAGACTCGATTCATAGAGACGGATCATGTTTCGAAACTAAACTTTTCATAATGGTAGTACTAAACTAGTTCGGGATTTAACGGAGAAGCCCTCACCTTAGCAAATGAAGAGAAGTGATGTCTATGAACTCCAGCTGCTCAAATAGACTCCAAATCTGAAATCAGATCGAAATTCCGAGTCAGAACGCCCTTCGAACGGGTGAAAACGGGTGTCTAAGGAAAAGTCAACCCGCTGGTCAAAGGTCAATCCGGTCAACCCTTGACCAGAAATCAATTTGATTAAACCAATTGGTTTTCCTTAACCGATTTCAAATTGATTTTAACCAACGGTTTACCCTAACCGAAATTCAATTGATTTTAACCGATGGTTTACCCTAACCGAATTTCAATTGATTTTAACCGATGGTTTACCCTAACCGAATTTCAATTGATTTTAACCGTCCGGTTTACTCTAACCAACCCTAACCAAATCGTAATTGATTTAAACCAGTCAAACCGACCGGTTAACCGAGTCACCGAGTTGACTCACCGGTCGACTCAGCCGAGTTGGCCGAGTCGCCGGCGAGTCACCGGTGGCGGTCAACGGCGGCGACGGCGGAGGGCGGCGGTGGCTTACCGGCGGAGGACGGCGGAGCGGCGGCGGAGGACGACGGTGGCCGGCGGCGGAGAACGGCGGTGGCCGGCGGCGGAGACGATTTCCGGCGGCGGCGAAGCGGTGGTCCGGTGGTGGCGGAGACGATTTCTGGCAAAACTTTGGAGGGTTCGTACGGCTTCGTCCGAGCTCCGATTGCGACGATTCTGGTGGCTATGGATTCGTCTCGACGAGAGGAACACGATGGTGGTTTTGCATGCACGAGATTCGCAACGGTTAGAAAGTTATGGACGATTTACTAAACGCACGAAACTAAACTCAAATGCATGGCGGTTTCCGGCGCTTACCGACTACAACGAACGGTGGTGATGAGCTTGACGTGGTCTTGGCGTGCGGTGGCTCTGGCGATGACTCCTGGTGGCTCAATTGCAAGATTTCTCATTCCTTCTCTTGAACTCTCTCTCTCTCTCTTTCTTTTCTAACTTTGTTACTTCTTTTTCTTGTTTCTGAGAAAACAAAGCTGGATGGGGTATTTATAGGCAAACACTTGGATCTTTAGTATTGCTTGGACCTTAGCCGGCTAACAAAATTCCTGACCAAAAATTCGGGTCGTTACAATTCTCCCCCACTAATAAGGAATTCGTCCTCGAATTCGAGTCATCTGTTGACTGCCCCAATATCAATATAACAAACATCTGAATAATCAATCTGATATGTCTCTGAGGCTTCCTACTGAATCCCAACTCTTTTTCAACGAACTCTGACAAAAATGGTCGGTATTCCCTGAAATGCTTTTACTTGACGATCAATAATCTCCACTGGCTGATAAGTTGCAAACATTCTCTCTGAAGTCACCTGGCGGCTACTACAAAATAAGCTCTGGCTCTCTCACGATTTTTCTTCAAAGCAAACACATTGAACACGTCTTAGAAGTCTGATATCTCTGCTGATAAATCCAATCTTTAATCAACTGTTCCAATCCGCTCCACAATAGTATATGGTCTTGAATACCTCGGTTTAATCTTTTAACTTCCGAATCTTAGATCATCCTTGAAATTTCCTGATTTTTAGTTGTAATCGATTGTCGACCTGAAACTCCAAATCCTCACAGCGTTTAATTGCATAACTCTTTTGAAAGTCATGAGCTTCCTTAAATCGCACTTTGAGCATGTCCATTTGCTTTACTCTCCTTTGAACATTGATGGTCCTCGAACTTGCTGCTCCCCACTTTTGTCCAAAAAGTGGTGTATGGTGAGGCTTACCATAAAGAGTCTCATATGGTGTCCACCTAATACTCAACTGATAGCTGTCATTGTAACCAGAATGTGCGAGAGGTTGATGTCCTCAAGCTTTCTTCCCACTGTAAGACACAAGCCCCGAGCAATTCCACTAAAGTCTGAATGGTCTTTTCTGTCTGGCTGACCATCTGCGGGTGATAAATCGTGCTCAACTAAACACTGTTCTAATCGCCTTCTGAGAAACTCTCCAAAATGCAGACATTAACCTTGCTTCCCGATCTGATACAAAGCTGGCGAAAACTCCATGTAACACAACTTATCATTTATGTATGTCTCCTTAGTTACTAAGAAATGAGCTTACTTGGTGAGTTTATCCACATGATCACCAAACCTCATTTCCACTCTGGCGAAAACAAGCTCAACAATAACATGACATGCATCTGATCCTCAACATAACCATCTGACACCCCAGACTCTTCGATGAAATGTAGCTACAACTTCTTTCAGACCTGCCAAGGATAATAATGCTTCATATCTTTGCTCCCTTCGGCGATATTCGGGTGGGTAAAGAAACGCGAGTGATGTGTTTGTAGTAAGATCCTTCTTCTTAACAGCTTATCGCCCAATACATAAACTTTGTTTCGATACAAACACATCATGATCGAAACTGTATGATATCCAAAACTCTCAACCTGATCTGCTTAATTAAAGCCATGTCGCTAACCTGTGCTTGGTGTACTCTCTACAGTAAATCTGCATGTCTAGTGCTTGAAAACCAGTTGTATCCTCCTCTGCAGAAATGCACATAATCCCCGAACTTGCAAGTGTTCCAGTAAGTTCTTGAACCTTCTTGTTTCCTAAAACATTGCTCATGTGCCTAATCAAGGCATTTGCCACTTGGTTGACCTTACCAAATGACACGTGATATCCAATCTGTAGACTGTTACCAACTCAAATTATATGTACTGTCCAAAGTAAAAGTTTTAATGAGTGAAACTATATTTTAGATACTGATGATTCCAATGAACCTCAACTTCCTTTTCGCACAATTACCGTCTCCAAACTTTAATGCAAATACAATTGTTGCTAACTCTAAGTCGCGCGTAGGATGATTAGCCCTGAGATATGTCCAAGCTGACGACAAACATAAATACTTAGTACACTTCTCTCTATGACGGTGATGGCAACGGGGATAACTCGGTTTCCCATACTAGCTTTCTGCTCACTTCTGGGACTATGATGCCCTTCTAGATTTAGTCTAATCTGCTAAAAGAAGTTCTTGTCTCCCTGCTAGACTTACCTCCTGATGAGTAGCTTTATCCACAAAATCTTTCAATCAGCAGTAATTGACGTAACAACATCTGGTGTGAAGCTCTACTCACATCTCATCCAAAATTCTCTAATCAGTTCTCCTGCTGAAATGCCACCTCTAGAAAATCTTCAAAGCCTACTGATATCAATCTCATATCCTGTGATAATCATGGTTCCCTGGTTTACATGCTTGATGGCTCTCTTCTTCCTATCCATAACTTCCTTTGCAAAGTACTTTATGTCGACTCTTGGATAAAATCTGCAATGGTAACCCCATCATGTCTAATGTGACTCCATCGTACTCCTTTGCACCATGCTAGTGCATCTACACGCAAATACTGCATAATCAATCTAAGAAACAACTCCGATAGGCACTCAATAAATTTATGGCTTATGTTTCAAACTCAATCGCAAAATCGTTTCCTCTATCAAGTGATGGCCTTACAAAACCTCAAATACATCCCTATATTCTGCAATAACTAGAAGGTCATGCAACTAATGTCGTCCATCATCCTTAACCATCGAAATGGTCGCCAAAATCCATCTGCCTTTCTATCAATAACTCTTCAGCATAAAGCAATAATAACAACCTCTACTCTAAGAATCTGAACTCTTGCCCTCTGACAAATCAACAGTATTGATACCATGATAACCAATCCACCTTAAGAAAGATATCATAAAACTCAGCTCCAATTCTGACGATTCTTGAATAACTCTACCTCTCTATGTACAACTAGTACAACTCCGATGAATATAATTAGCTCCCAATGTCCTATGCCAGTTTTTCAAACTGTCACATTTCTGAAATGATAAACACAGTCAAAAACTGGTAAGCATGCCAAGTGTAGCTCCAATATTAACACAGCGCAAGTTGCCGCACCCTAATTCAAAAGCGATCTCCACGAGTTTATAAACCCCTCCAAAATAATCACAATACTCGTACTCATACACAACACATGCCAACCAATGGCTCAAACCTCACATCACATAGAACTCACGTAACAAAAACTCGTGAAACAATGGCTTGAAGTTAGGGTAGTGGCAGAATGTCACATATCCACTCGTGGACAATCTCCAAACTCGTCTGATAAGCACCTAAGCAATCTCGCAAAACTATGAAACCATCCATCTGTTGAACATATGGCTAGAACCATGTTAATTTGAGAACGGATGACGATGACTTTACTCATCGACATAAAGACAAATTGGGTTAGAGGAGCGATACCGAACGGAAGGGTGCTATTCATTTTCACTTTAAAATTCCCAAATCCCCAGAACCATTTAAAACCGATTTAAAACCGAATAAAAACCGAGTCTCCAAAGATCGCCATCCCGGGTCGGAGCCGGGACGGAACACGGCTCTGATACCAAAACTGACGCGACCGCGTCTTTCGAATATGATAAAATAATTCGAGATAAAATAACGATAAATAAATAGTAACGCAGCGGAAATAATAATAATAATACGGATAATAAACTCCACGTCATGTCATAAAGTCAAATCCGAAAATAAACATCCGAAATATAAATAACAACATAATCCGAAGGCTGAAATAAGAAATAACATAAACGATAGAAGTCCAAAGGCCTGAAGGCCCAATAACGATAAAAGATAAAACGATAAACGATAAAGCCCACGAGCCCAAATAGTAGCACTAGTCCGATATGATCACTCCTGCTCATCGGTCTCACCTGAAAGGGGAAAGAAAGAGGGGTGAGCAACAGGGGAGTCGCTCAGTGAGGTATGGGATGCTAAACCGCAAACCACTGACTCAGTTCATAGCACTACAACTATGTAGGCTTAGCTCTAGCATGAAACAAACACGGTGTCTAGTACACCACACATAACAATAAATAATGCGCTAATAGCACACAGCTAATCTCTGCACCACGCATTTCCTTATAAGGATATAACCATATACTCGAAGCGTCGCTAGTACAGTCTGTCTCTGTACCCCCGCCCACCGTAGCGTCGAATGCAAACGTCTCTGCACCACGCCCCAAACAGTAGCGTCGAAGCTCAAACGTCTCTGAACTCACGCCCATATCACACCGTAGCGTCAAATCTCGGACATCTCCGAACTCACGCCCATCACATAGTCCCTACTCATAACTATGTATATACATATATATATAACCGTGCTCAGCAACATTCAATTCACAAAACCGTTGAATCCTCTATTAACCTAGTTCCGGTTTAACAATCAATAGTAATAATAATCAAACAAGACTCGCAAGCAGACTCGATTCATAGAGACGGATCATGTTTCGAAACTAAACTTTTCATAATGGTAGTACTAAACTAGTTCGGGATTTAACGGAGAAGCCCTCACCTTAGCAAATGAAGAGAAGTGATGTCTATGAACTCCAGCTGCTCAAATAGACTCCAAATCTGAAATCAGATCGAAATTCCGAGTCAGAACGCCCTTCGAACGGGTGAAAACGGGTGTCTAAGGAAAAGTCAACCCGCTGGTCAAAGGTCAATCCGGTCAACCCTTGACCAGAAATCAATTTGATTAAACCAATTGGTTTTCCTTAACCGATTTCAAATTGATTTTAACCAACGGTTTACCCTAACCGAAATTCAATTGATTTTAACCGATGGTTTACCCTAACCGAATTTCAATTGATTTTAACCGATGGTTTACCCTAACCGAATTTCAATTGATTTTAACCGTCCGGTTTACTCTAACCAACCCTAACCAAATCGTAATTGATTTAAACCAGTCAAACCGACCGGTTAACCGAGTCACCGAGTTGACTCACCGGGTCGACTCAGCCGAGTTGGCCGAGTCGCCGGCGAGTCACCGGTGGCGGTCAACGGCGGCGACGGCGGAGGGCGGCGGTGGCTTACCGGCGGAGGACGGCGGAGCGGCGGCGGAGGACGACGGTGGCCGGCGGCGGAGAACGGCGGTGGCCGGCGGCGGAGACGATTTCCGGCGGCGGCGAAGCGGTGGTCCGGTGGTGGCGGAGACGATTTCTGGCAAAACTTTGGAGGGTTCGTACGGCTTCGTCCGAGCTCCGATTGCGACGATTCTGGTGGCTATGGATTCGTCTCGACGAGAGGAACACGATGGTGGTTTTGCATGCACGAGATTCGCAACGGTTAGAAAGTTATGGACGATTTACTAAACGCACGAAACTAAACTCAAATGCATGGCGGTTTCCGGCGCTTACCGACTACAACGAACGGTGGTGATGAGCTTGACGTGGTCTTGGCGTGCGGTGGCTCTGGCGATGACTCCTGGTGGCTCAATTGCAAGATTTCTCATTCCTTCTCTTGAACTCTCTCTCTCTCTCTCTCTTTTCTAACTTTGTTACTTCTTTTTCTTGTTTCTGAGAAAACAAAGCTGGATGGGGTATTTATAGGCAAACACTTGGATCTTTAGTATTGCTTGGACCTTAGCCGGCTAACAAAATTCCTGACCAAAAATTCGGGTCGTTACACCCGCACTCGATGGTCTCTGATCCTGAGATTGGAACCTGGACCTTCAATTCAAATGGAAATGATATTATAATCCTATACATAGTATCAAAGAGACATCTCAAAAACGCAAACTTCAAATATCCAATCTGGCTCAAGTCCTTATATAGACATGCTTTAATTAACTATTAAGATGATCAAGCAACAATATTCATGATCTAATTTTGATAGATACCTAGCTGTTTGACACTAGAGGTCGAATGCATAGCAGTTCTATCTTCACATTTTATAAAATAAAGGACCTCATGAGTAGAGGATAAGTCCTACAATTATATCAAAGGAAGAGATCGCATAGATCCATGGTAAGATTGTTATGATCATACACACTGACACAAGTGATTATATCTACGAGGATCACCATGTACTGTTTTTTGTTCTATAAAACATAGGACCTCAAAATCATTCAAAAAAAGAGGTGTTACTACAGGAAATGTGGGTATTAATAGCGTCAGTTAAACGCTATTAGTTTCTTACCATAGCGTTTTCTTAAACGCTCTCACAGCGCCCGTTATAATAGGTCCAACACTTTCTATAGCGGATCTGTCGTATGCTATAGTTAACTGAACAACGATAGCATCGTTATCTATGCAATTGTTAAGTCTTATAATAACATGTTATAATTGTTATTAATACTCATTAATCTAAAATTACCTATAGCAATTTGTTATACAAAGATAGATATGTTTCGTGTTATTAAATCGTTTTATTTACCTGAATATTTAATATATATATATATATATATATTGATATTCTTTGATAACAGATCGACTCTCCCTTACTCTCTGCTCTATCTGCTCGAAGAAGTCATCGTTACGGGTTGAGAAAGATTGCTCCTATCTGATTACGTGGTTATCACGCCTAAGAAGATCAAAGCCTGCGTACTCATCCTGTCTGATTCATTCTTCGGTGATCAGATCTCTCTTACCTAATCGACCGGCCCTTCCTCTGTTCTCTCGTAACAATCAGATCTCTCTTCTCTCTGCTGGCTGAACGCTCTGCAAGTCGAACGGATCATACTGTACTCTCCAATCTAGACTAGCGTATCTTTGTACGGTAGACTCGATGGTTTCAGACAAAGGCAAAGGGGTGTTGATCGAGGATGACGATGATGAAACAATACAACTACCAGATCATGCCGATGAACAACTCATTAGTGAGTATAGCTTGTCTCTTATTGGCAAGATTTTGAATCCAAAAAAACAGAATGTGGAGCGATTAATCGTTGCTATGCCGGAACAATGGGGTATGTCTGAAAAGATCACAGCCTGTGACTTGGGTAATGGACACTTTCTGTTCAAATTTGACAGTGAGGAAGATCTTAATTCGGTCCTCAGTCAAGGACCATTCCACCACAACTTTTGTATGTTTGTGTTAGTCCGATGGGAACCGGTGATTGACGAAAACTATCCATCGATGATACCATTCTGGATTCATCTTCCAAGGGATTCCTCTGCATCTGTGTACTCACAAAAACTTAGAGGCTATTGGAGATAAGCCTGGGAAATTGGACAAGGTTGATGCTCCGGAAGGGAAAATACGAGTTGAGATGAACTCCTCAAAGCCTTTGAAGTTCACAAGGAAGCTTCAGACGAGAAACAAAGAGGATATAATCATCAAGCTTCACTATGAAAAGCTATTCAAGCATTGCACTACATGTGGTCTTATGTCACATGAAGCATCCGACTGTTCGCTGAAGCAGATTTCAGAGCCTAACCTGCAGGCACCAACTCGTGAGACATTTTTTGATCGTGTGCGATCAAACTCAAGCATGGTTGATCAAATGGGAACTGCAAGACCCTTCCATGGTGATGAACGACTGAAGAATGAGACCCCATATAGGTCTTACAAGGAAGAAACAAGGCCTATCTCCCGTGTGCAACGGTCTACTCATTCTAGCCGTGTCAACCGAAACACCAGCAATAGAGACTCGAGGTACAACCCGTACTCTGGTGATCGCAAGCAGGATAAACCAAGGAACTATCACGAGGCCACTAAAGAGCGTATATGGAAGGAGAAACAGCTTAAGCCTTTGATGATAAATGATCAATCACCTAGAGCTACGACATCAGGTTCAGCTGGGAGTGGACCTAAATCCCGATCAGTGATAACATGTTTCATTGAACCTAAAGTTAGAACACCCACTACGGAAACTCGTGATGATAGCAAAGTAACTTTAAGAGCTAACTCGGCAACGCAAGATCATATCTCAGAGGCGGAGGCTTCAGCGAATGATCTAATCCCTCCATATAATGCTTTGAAAATTGCGTCTCTCACTGAAGATGACAATGAAAATGAAGATGAGGAAGGTGCCGATGCGGACATGGAAGAGCCTCTGGGTAATGAGCTAATGGTAATGGAGGAAGATGATTTACTGGGTGAAGATCTTGAGTCTATAAAATCCATGGATATGGAAACTACCGGCCAGAATAACCAAGAGACTTCAATTCTTATGATTGAAGCGAATGATAAGAATGTAGAAGAGGAGAATGCAATTGATAAAACATTAACTAGGAGTCTTACACGTTCATTGACCCCGACAGTGCAAGCAGAGAGTCACCGACGTGCATCACCAAGGATTAACGCAAGAGCAGAAGGCGGGAGTGGCGCTCGTGGAAGAGGTACTGCGAAGCCAGCGAGTTCGAGGAAGCTTGCAACGAATGTCAGTAGTCAAAAGAAAGGTATGGTGGATGCCAAACATCCGTCCCACCTTCATCAATGAAGACACTCAGTTGGAACTGTCGAGGGATAGGGAACGACCTCACAGTTCGACGCCTCACGGAGATGTGTCAGAAGCATCGCCCAGGACTCTTGTTCCTTTCTAAGACGAAGAATAGGAAGCTGCTGTGCAAAACATTCAGGCTGACTTAGGTTTTAATAGTTGTTTACCGTTGAGCCTCTTGGCCAACGTGGTGGTTTAGCTTTGTTTTTTATGGATGAATTTCAAGTTGTTGTTTTATTTTCGAATAATCGAATGATTGATGTAAAAACAGTCATTAATGGAATAAATGTCTATATGACATTCGTTTATGGTGATCCTGTATTAGAAAAGAGAGATCAAGTATGGGAATGTCTTACGCGTTTTTCCTCAAATAGAGATGGACCTTGGTTCATGATTGGAGACTTTAATGAAATACGAGGACACCATGAGAAAGAGGGAGGAAGAAAAAGATCTGATACATCATTTCTCTCTTTTAATCAAATGATATCTGACTGTGGAATGTTAGAGTTTGACAAATGGAATCAACTGTCATGGGTTGGAAAACGAACCAATGGGAATGTACGCTGTCGATTGGATCGTGCTCTTGGAAATGAGGAGTGGCATGAAAAATTTTCACATACTAAAGTACAATACCTCAGAATGTGGGGATCGGATCATCGTCCGGTCCTGGCAGACATTCTTACCAAGAAGCCAAGAAGAAGAAAATCTTTCAAATTTGACAAGAGATGGATAGACAGCGAGGAGATTGGTCAAGTGATATCAGATGGATGGAACTCTCTTGAATTACCTCCCAATGCAACTATTATGGATCATATATCCAGTTGTCGGAAAGCACTCAGCCAATGGAAAAGAGAGACATAATTAAATACTGCAAAACAAATAGAAGAACTCAAGACAAAGATCGACAATTTATATTCTGATGATGCGGCTACAACAGAGGAGATAGGAGCAGCACTTAAAGAACTTACCGAAGCTCTTAAGGCTGAGAAACGATACTGGAAGCAAAAGAGTAGGATATTCTGGCTCAGAGAAGGGGATTTGAACACGATGTTCTTCCATGCTATAACGAGACAGAGAAGAGCAAGAAATAAGACTACTAGTCTTTTAGATACTTGATGGAAATCTAGTAGAGGATGAGGAAAAATTGGTAGCCATTGCTACCGATTATTTTAGGAAGCTCTTTGAAACATCCAACCCAGAGCTCATTGTTGAAGCCTTAGCCTATGTCACAACGACAATCTCGGATCAAATGAATACAGACTTGACAGCCCCTGTTACAGAATGGAAGATAATATTGGCACTCTTTGCAATGCATCCAGAAAAACCCCCCCGGGCCTGATAGTATGACGGCCCTCTTTTATCAAAAGTTTTGGGATACAGTGAAGGAAGACTTAACCCGTATGGTTAATGAGTTCCTATTTGAGGGTGTAATGGCCAATGGACTTAATGATGCAAATATTTGTCTTATCCCAAAGAAAGACAAACCAAATGAGATGTCTCAGTTTAGACCCATCAGTCTTTGCAATGTGAGCTACAAGATTATTTCAAAAGTATTGTGCCAGCGATTGAAGAAAATACTCCCAGATCGGATATCAGAAATCCAGTCAGCCTTTGTTGTTGGGCGACAAATATATGATAATGTTCTAATAGCCCAAGAGATGTTTCATGCTCTTCGTACAGACCCTGGAGGAAGAAATAGAAGAATGACAATAAAGACTGACATGAGTAAAGCGTATGACCGTTTAGAGTGGGACTTCATTAGTGCTGTCCTGCGCAAGATGGGATTTTCAGAAGTTTGGATTGAGTGGATAATGCGATGTGTTATTTCGGTGAAGTACCATGTCTTGTTTAATGGCCAACCAAGAGGAAATATAACCTCACATAGGGGGTTGCGTCAGGGAGATCCTTTATCTCCTTTCATTTTCATTCTATGCACGGAAGCGCTCGTTAGCCTTCTTAATCATGCAGAGAATTAAGGTAAGATAACGGGAATGCGTATTTCAGGCGCAAGCCCCCCGGTATCACACCTACTCTTCGCTGATGATAGCCTTTTCTTCTGTAAGGCGGAGCCCCATAAATGTGATGAAATCATGAAAGTTCTTAAGACATATGAAAAAGCTTCTGGACAATGTATCAACTTTGACAAATCTTCATTGCTCTTTGGCAAGAAGATACCTGGGACAGTGAAAGAGTCTATAAAACAAGCAACGGGAATTACAATTGAAGGTGGAATGGGGACATATCTTGGTATTCCTGAGGACATTAGTGGATCGAAGAGGAGACTATTCGCGTTTTTGAAGGAAAAATTACAACATCGGGTAAATGGATGGACATGAAGATGGCTAACAAAAGGAGGAAAGGAAGTACTTATAAAGTCGATCCTACTGGCACTACCCACTTATGTGATGTCAACTCTATTGCTACCATTACAGACTTATCAAAACCTTGCTAGTGCCATTGCACAGTTCTGGTGGAGCTCAAACCTCCCCAAAAGAGGTATCCATTGGGTAAAATGGGAGAATATCTGCAAACCAAAGGAAGAGGGAGGGATTGGATTTAGATTGATCCATGAATTTAATTTGGCCTTACTGGGGAAACAATTATAGAGATTAGTACAAAATCCAGATTCTCTAGTCGCTAGTCCTTCGAGGAAAATACTTCTGATGCAGTACGCCCTTGTGTATAAATAATGTGGACAAGCCTTCTTATGGATGGACAAGCATTATGGCAGCAAAACCACTAATACTACTGGGGATCAGACAAAATGTACACTCAGAAAATGAGATTCGAATTTGGGAAGATCATTGGATTCCGACAATACCAGCAAGGCCAGCGAGACCAATAGCACCACCAATGGTACATCCAATGATGTCAGCTCGAGATCTTATGTCAGGAGAGCCAAAAACATGGGACTTGGGGTTACTTAGAAACTATGTACACCATGAGGATATCCCTCTGATTCAATCTTTGGCCATAAGTCAAAATTACCAGAGGGATAAGTATTGCTGAAGCTATACAAAGAATGGAATGTATACTATTAAATCAGGATACTGGGTGGCTGGAAATATTCTCAACACGATGGAAGACCCTGGGGAACCAAGCATAAAATCACTCTAAGCACATGCATGGAAGTTACATGCTCCACCTAAGTTAAGACATTTTGTCTGGCAAGCAATATCTGGACAATTAGCGGTGACAAGTAACTTAACACATCGCCATATGCGATGTGACAATCATTGTCCTAGATGTGGAGCAGAGGACGAAACTATAAACCATGCATTATTTGAGTGCCCACCAGCGCTACAGACATGGGTACATGCTGCGACACCAACTCCACCATTGATATTCCCAGCCTCGAGTCAGTACACGAACATAGACTATCTTTTCTGGAGGAAAAAGGAATTAGAGGACCCACAGTTGGATAGAGATCCATACCTCTAGATTATGTGGTTTATTTGGAAAGCAAGGAATGATAAACTGTTCCAAGGAATTGACAGAGACCCATTGGAAACCGTCAGACATGCTGAATCAGAATGCTACGCTTGGTTTGAGGCAAACAATAACCAAGAAGATCTTACTGTTCGACTGCCTCCTGCACTACAACCGAACTCTGAAAAATGTTTGGTAGATGGTTCATGGACACATGACACACTCTTTAGTGGTTATGGATGGACATGGAAAACGTCAGAGGGAACAATACAACTATTGGGAGCAAGGAACCAACAGCGAAGATTATCACCCATTCACTCTGAGCTTGAAGCCCTTATATGGGCAATGGAATGCATGCTTCAACTATCGACGTGTCAGACCTTTGGCACCGACTGTCAGGATCTAATCTCAATGATTCAAGACCCAGGAGCATGACCTAATTTCTCAACTGAACTAGAAGAGCTACTGAAGCTGAAGAGCAATTTCCCGGAGTTCTCAATTATTTATATTCCTCGTTCTGAAAATGTATCGTCTGATTCTTTAGCTAAGATAGCAAGATCCTTTCATAGGGATATGTATTACATTGGTTGTTCTATTCCGGTCTGGTTTCCCAGACCACCTCAAGCTTGAGTAATAGATCAGCCGTTTGATGTCAAAAAAAAATATAAATTGATTTTATAATTATATATATTGAGGCTTCACGGGCCTACCATCAGCATGAGTATGTCCCGCAATCCATACCTTACTTCTACTCACCTTTTTCGGGTCTTGACTCTTTTTTTTCTATATAAAATACATACATATATCTCAGTACACAGAGGTTTAATTTTTCTAATAAGCTATACAATATATAGATGTTTGAATACTAATTTTACCATATCATAAGCTAAACGAATCATTCCTTTGCGGCTGGTGGTATGAGGAATCTGATTTTTTTCTCAACTCTCGATACCTATTACTTATTTCATACAATATAAATATGAATGTGATTAAATCTATAAAACATGAAATAAGACATAATTAAATTTATAGAACATGACATATAAATATGGATAATTTACCGTGAAACTTCAGGCAGTCTTGCTCCTAACACAAGTGTTCCACACTTGAATGGATGGGACGTTGCTGGGTTTTAATTCTAATCTCTCAGCAGCAGTCTTCGCCGCCCGTACTTGTGATACTAGCCTTGACTTCCCAGCCCTCCACAAGCTTCCCAACTGCTTGAAAATAACAGCTTTCTGCCACTCTTCTTGCAAGTTAAACCTCCCCTGCATCAAAATAAGCAAAGTTCAAACATGTTTATAATGTCATATTGTGGTTCAATAAAGCATATATATACAAACCTGAATTTCTTCTCACATTGTTGCTTTAGTCACTGCATCAAGTCTTCTCCAATCAGAAAGTGTTACCGGAACATGTTCCCTCACAAGAGGACCAAGAAAAGATGATAGTGTTACTGAACCAGGTCCAACATGCTCACCAAAGTCAGTGAATGTGACCGCGACTTTTTCATTAGGATTTTCAGCCACTCTACGCATCTTTGTTGGTCCTCTTTTATTTTTTTCTTTCACTTCTTCCCCTGGTAGCTCAACTTCTTCGTTACTAGGAATCTCATAATCTTGAGCATTCCTAACTTCTTTGGTCCCTTCCTCACTGAGAACTTCATCTTCTACCATATTAGCAGCTTCTCCTTCATCCTCTTTCTGTTCCTGTCCTTTCAAACAAGCTTCTCCTTCTTCTTTATCATCTTCAGACCTTGCCTTCTCAGCTTGATCAGCCACATGTGTTATATCTTCTGGTGTTACATCTTCCGGTGTTACATCTTCTACCTCATAATCTCGCGGAACATATTCTAATGTAACATCTTCTACCTCATCATCTCGCGGAATATATTCTGGTGTAACATCTTCTAGCTTATCATCTCGCGGAACATATTCTGGTGTAACATCTTCTACCTCGTCATCTTGAGCAGCCACTTTCTTGATTCTACTACTTCATCTCGTTGGCGTTAGAACTAAAGCCTTTGTTGGGGCAGCCACTTTCTTTGTTGTTCTTTTCTTCACTGTTAGTGTTGGATCTACTACATCCAAACCATGTTACGTCTACTCCGGCGAGAACCAACTTGTCCTCCTCCTCTTGTCTTTGCCATTTCTGAAACTGATAAACGAAGAAATGCATGTTCAAATCGAAACTGATAAACTGATAATATGAAAATCAAAATCGAAAATCAAAAACAAACTAAAAATCAAAACCGAATTGCATGTTCAATTCAAAACTAAAAATCGAAACCGAAAATCACAAACTTTCACATGAATCAAAATCAAATCCCAAAATCGAATCGTTTTGCCAAAATCGAATCCCAAAATCACATGAAGAAACAATATCAGTCGATGAGATATAACACTCGAGAGTTTCTGAGAAACATACCTGCTGAAGCTTCGATTCGAGAGAACAGTCGGGAGCTTCTGAGAAACAGTGAGAAAGTGAAGAGAGTGAAGAATGATCTAGAGTTTAATGAATCGAGGCGTATTTGTTTACTCAATTTTTTTTGCTTTCAAATAATATATTTTTACATTTACGATAGCTAATATCTTTGGATCTGCAATGGTAAGGCAGCTTCACTTACTTAATTTACGCGGCTAAATTCTTTTCTTTTCCCGCGATTACAAACATAGCGTTTCAGTTTAATAAACGCTATTAGAAAGGCCAGTGTTGGTATACAATAGCAGAGCTGTAATAAACGCTATACTACGACGCTATTAATACCCACATTTCCTGTAGTGTGTAATCAAAGAATCTAACCTGTAAGTGCACTGTTACTGTACATGTTGGACAAGCTACCTCTTTCATCTACCTTCAAGAGCCTCCCAGAGCCTTTCCTCGAACCTATTGAAATCTTATATATCATTCTCAGTAAAACCATAAATGGCTAGAAACATCTCATCGAAACCAATGAACTAATATTAAGCATAAAAAATTACCAGATGAAGACATGCGATTCTTCTCTATTTCCTCTTGTGGCAAACATATCTGCAAAATCATAAACCAAGTATATAAACTCCAATTCCTGCTGGTTAAGTTCAATAAAGAAACCCAGGGATATTAAATTCACATGTAACTTTCTAGCGAGGTCTCCATAGCTCTGCACACTTACGTTCCTGGTAGCAGATTCCTTGGCATTACTCAACCTTTGAGACACTTCTACCTGCACATAAAGAATCATATTCATACTAAGCAGCATCACTTTTAAAATATCAAAAGCTACTCTGACATAGAAAACTTACTTTTAACCACGATTTTCAGTTTTAAAGCTAAATTGCATTCTCATAATCCATGGACAAGATTCCTAAACCTAAATCGCATTTTCATAATCCATGGACAAGATTCCTAAACCTAAGAAAAAAATGACCAGAGCATACCATGCACCGGTCGCAGACATGGACTTGGGGAGCATTTTCCTTTGCAGTTAAAGCAATCCTACTTTGAGTACACTTGTCATAGAACACATCACCAGAATTCCTGCAGTTATATCCAAAGAAACCAAAAAATCATACCCAATGATCTTTCTCCTCATTTAGAAGTTTTATAATGTTCATCCAAGCACCCAATTCTTTCTTCTTCTGAGTAGAATATTCGACTAGCTTTGCCAAGCCAAGACGGGAGGCCTGCTACTTCCTACAACATCTTTGGCTTAAAATCCACCATAAAAGAATATATTTTATAAAGAAACCCAAAGCACAATGAAATTAAAAAACGCAGGCCTAAACGATACAAAATATGCAGGTCTAGGAACCTGAAACATTGCAGTTGTTCAGAAGTGTGTTGGTGGTGTAACTATTTGATTGCAGTCTGATATGTTTAACTTTTTAGACCAAAAAAGCATAATAGAGGAATCTAGTTTGTGGATAGAAGGAAAAAAGATGTGACTCTTACTCCTGCAAATAGCAACACTAAAAACGCTTTACGTCGCATCTTGTGATGTTCTCAAGAGGACATATCCTCAATGTTAGACTAGTACTTTGATGAAGTATACGAAGGCCAACCAAACCAGTATATGCTAAACAAAATAGACAGCTGATTAACTACAAAAAACAGCTAACATAACACAAAACCAAAACGATTTACTCAAGAGCAGAAATATATACCTCACAAAGAACATCAGTTGTGGTCTGTCTGCAGGTTTATGATGTGAAACTTGTGGACACCACCAGTGGCATATTTCTGCATATAGGCCTTGGGGACAGCTCTGACGATCTTGGCAGAGGAATCTCTACCTGAAGACATGCTAGCATGAGATCTGATGCTGATCATAGGGAGGATAATACATGGGATGCGCGGTGGATTGCTGAAGGAGGAGATGCATGATCAATGTTTTTCCCATAAGGAGGATCATTTGAGAGTAATCAGCGTCGTAAACTCCCGTAAATATTGCTTTTGAGGCGTACGTGTTCCTGTGGAAGATTGGTCGGATTAGTGATGTCGTGAGATGGGTTTGGATTGGGATTATGATTAAGATTAGGGGAAGCGTTTGGATATTGAGGTTACTGATGGTGATAATATGAATTGTAATCTTCATGTTGCATCGCTTATCGACGATAGTTCAATTAGGAGGTTGTTTGTTTCACCATTTGTCATTTCCATCTAGATGATTCATTTGTATGATATATCGAGATGATCCATTCAGATTTTGTGACTGTTTGTTTGTTCATCCAGATAACTCATCTAGATGAATCATCGAAATGGATCTTATGTTTGTTTCTTTATTTTTATTTTCATCCAAATGAGTTTAGTAAAAAAATTACCAAAATACCCTTGTGTTGATTTAGTCATATATTTGATATTAATTTTAACTATATTACATTTAATTATTTAGTCTAATATATTTACATTATAATTATTTCAAAATTAACGAGTTTTTTTGCGGTTTTGGCGAAAACCCAAGTTTTTTTATTTTAGCGTTGATTTTTTCGATTTTGGTGAGAAAACACATTTTTGTGGTTTTGGCGGGAAACACATTTTTGGAGGAAGAACGCGTTTTTGCGGTTTTAGCGGGAAAACACGTTTTGCGGTTTTGACGGAAAACAATATTTTTCGGTTTTGGCGGGAAAACGAGTTTTTCGGTTTTGGAGGGAAAACGAGATTTTTATTGATTTTGGCGGGAAAACTAGATTTTTTCGATTTTGGTGAGAAAACACGTTTTTGCGATTTTGGCGGGAAAACACATTTTTGTGGTTTTGGTGGAAAACACACATTTTTGCGGTTTTGGCGGGAAGACAAGATTTTCAGTTTGGTGGGAACGAAAATTTTTGGTTTGGCGAGAGAACGAAAATTTTTGGTTTTGGCGAGAAAACAAGATTTTTCAGCTTTGACGGGAAGACGAGATTTTTGGTTTTGGCGGGAAAACGCGTTTTGTGGTTTTGGCGTCGAAACGCGTTTTTGCAATTTTTGCGGGAAACCACGTTTTTGCGATTTTGGCGGGAAATATATTTTGTGTTTTGGCGGAAAAATGCGTTTTGGGAATTTGGTATGAAAACACGTTTTTGGCGGGAAAACACGTTTTTACAATTTTGGAGGGAAAACACGTTTGTGTTTTGGTGGAAAATTGCGTTTTCGAGTTTTGGCGTGAAAACATGTTTTGTGATTTTGGCATGAAAACACGTTTTTGCGGGAAAACACACATTTTTGCAATTTTGGCGGGAAAACACGTTTTGCAATTTTTACGGGATGCGTTTGGCGATTTTCGCTTGAAAAATTAGTTTTTAGGTTTTCGCGGGAAAACACGTTTTTGTGTTTTGTCAGTTTTTATGTATGACAAAATAATATTATATTTAGATTTCCAATTTGTGAATTACGTTAGAAGCATAATAGACATTATACCATTTTGAATGAACCATCTTCAATCAAATGATCCAAATTGGTTCATCCGAATAGTCTATGTGGATGAATTACACTTTTAGTGCCTAAACAAACAAAACTCTATTTTCATCCAGATGATTTATCCGGATGGAGAAACAAACAGGTCCTAGATTGATCGGCGAAGATAGAATTTTGGGAAAATTGCCAATAGAGAACAAAAAAACAAGGGTGTTGTCCATTTGGTATAATTTGTTTTTTGTCCAATTTTTCTCTTTTTTACCCTTTGTATTTTTAAAAACTAATGAAATAAATACTTTTGTGAATCAAAAAAATATTAAAAATATAAACAATTAATAAAACATCCATATACACAAGCTAGTATTTTTTTTCTTTCAAAAAGTTGATAAATAAAATTTTGAAAATACGTTCTACTAAAGGTAGAATGTGTCCTCTACGAAAAATGGTATAGTAGGAAACGATTTCTAAAATAAACATGTTCATCTACTTCTTTTAGAACCCACATTCTACTATTTACTAAATTTCTAAATAAGTGGAATGCGCATTCTACTAATCGTAAAGCTATCTATTTTTCGTCCGAATGCATCTTCTACTTTTATTAAGTATTCTAAATTTTGGGGAATGTGTTTTCTACAATGTACTCTTACGTCTACTAAAAGTAGAAAGCGTGTTCAAGATTTTTGTCAATCTTCCAAACTTTTAGAAGGCACCTTATACGGATAAGAGTACCTGATTTCTACGAAAATTAATGAAAGTTTCAGTTAAGAAAATATTTTAAAAATCTCCTAAATATATTTTAAATTCCTAAAACGTGTTATTTTCGATTTTACTTGTCAAAAATAAAAATAAAACGATTCTCCCTTGTCTTCTTCATCAATCTATGATTTTTCTATAGTTTTTTCTTGATTTTTTTCACAAACTCTTGTTCTCTATGATCTTAAAGTGAAAACAAAGATGAAATATTGTGACTATTAATGAGTTTTTTTGCAGGAAGTAAATGGAAACAGGGAACCAACTTTTTGTGTGTACTTTGTAGCTATATTTTGCTCACTGGCTATGTATCTCATTCATACATAAGCGAACCCACTTTCTATGTGTGTAGAGCAGAAGACAGAACATGAAGTCCTTTTTGTTTCATCATCCTCATTTTCTCTGCAATATTAATAGTTCTTTTTATCTTTCTTGGGCAACAACAATACACTGGAAATCAAAATTTCAATAATCATTATGTCTTACAAAGCAAAAAAGATGAGCAAAGTACATAACGTAGAGGGTAAAAAACCTAAAATACTAAAAAAAATAAAAGTTTGAATCCCACTGACCACATCCCTTTCCAGCATCTATCACAGGTATACACATCGCTTATTAGGGTAGTATTTATTCATATTATTTTTAACATTTTTTTGTCTTGTGAAAACCTTTTTTAAACCTTTTTATTATAATTAATTAAGATTTTAATTAATTTCATTTTAATTTGTTATTAATTTACTTAATGAAAGGTTATTTTGGGATTATGAAAAGATTTATACCATAAGGACAACTATGTGATGATATTATACCAAGAGGACAACACCTTTGTTTTTTTGTTCTCTTTTGGCAATTTTCCCTAGAATTTTTGTGAGAAAGAAAAAAATAGATAGAAAGTCAAGGGAATCTTTGGTAAATGGTGCATGTCACGAATTATATTAAGTTTTTGAGAAAATTGGTACCGATGTCATAAATTGGTACTCTAATTAGAGACTTGCACCTGATATGATATTATTAATTTTATTCCGAAAACAACCCTATCGACATACTCACAAATCTTTGACCTATGCATAGCTGTGTCAAAGTGTTAGTAGTGGTGTCAGCCTACTAGCTATAACCTTTTCTTCTTATCCTAGGTTCTAGCTATCTTTTCCCCTCTTATACTAGGCTCTAAATCTCTCTTTCTCTCGGTCTCTCTCCCTCCCTCTCTTTAATATTTCAAAAGAAAAAAATTGTTGTTAATTATCTTTCTCTCCACTGTCGTTGATTTCTAAATTGAAAAGAAGCGTCATTTCTGATTTGTCTGAATTTGTTCTTGTTTTATCTTTTTTTTTCTATTTTATCCTATGAAAATGATTTCTACCAATCTGAATTCAAATTAGGTTTTATTGTTCTATTGAAATTATTTTATGTATGTGTTTGATTGTTCTCTTTCTGGGCAGAGAATGGTGTAATGACAAAAACAAAACATAATAACTTTTTTTTACACTGGAGAACAGATGGATTCCAAGCACATGATTATGCTTTTATGGTAAAGTCTCTCTCTCTTTCTTTATGAAAAAACTTTTTTTTTTGCTTGAGTGTATTCTTTTTCTAAGATTGAGTTCAATTGTGCCATTGATTCGAATCTCCCGGCTTATTTAGGTTTTTATCTTGTCCATTTTGATACTTTCCGAGTGGATGAAATTGCGGACACCGTCATGGCACTCTTTCTTGAACTCCTCCGGTGGACGAACCTGTCCTAAAACAAGTTGTAAGTAGCGAATACATATTTTGTTAGATGATACATTGTTTGTTAGCTTATATATATTTCGATAACAATTATGTATAACCAAGTTTTTACTTATTTATTTGATTTCATTTTATGTTTAGTTTTATCAAATTTTGCATTTTCTACTCTTTGGAAAATATATTTCGTTAGTTATTAAATAAAACGTTGTTACTTAATAAATAATTGGAAAGATAAAAAAAACTTTTATTATTAATTGATACATGGTTTATTAATTAATACATAATTTGATAAATTGTTTGTCAGTTTATACACTATATTAATACATGATTTGTTAGCTGATAAATGAGTGGATATGTGGTATGTGAGTTAATATTTTTTTTTGATAAATAGATTGCTAACCGATAAATGATTTGGTAATTGATACATGCAGTGTTAGCTGATGAGTTCTAGATGAGTGAATCATTGTCTCAGATGAGTTCCTGAAACACAACAAAATCTTTTCAAATTCTCCATCGTGGTGTTTATGGTTAAGAAATCACTGATCGAAATATATTTTTGGTTAGCTGCTACGAAAGTGTTATTAGATGATACAAGTTTGTTAATTGCAACAAAATATTACAAAAGGTTACTAAATAAGTGTTGTTAATTGATACATGGTTTGTTAACCGATACATGATTTGTTAACTGATATATTGTTTGGTTTTGTTAACTGATACATGGTTTATTAACCGATATATGGTTTGCTAACTGCTACAAACTTGGTTACAAAGTGGTGGTCGTTAGATGATTGACCTTATTCTCAATATGACGAATAGCATGAGCTTGAGGAGTGAGGTATAGATCGTGATGTAAATAATATACAATTAGCTCCCACACCAAACAATATATCAATTATCAAACTATTTATCAAATAATATATCAGTTAACAGAACAATTTCAACTAACAAATTATGTAACTACAACAAACAATATTATTTTTTAACAATCTGTTATGCGATAACTCTATGCGTTAATGTTAAAAATATATTTAACGGGTACATGATATCTTAACAATATTAGTTTGTATAACTTGATTGTGTTTCAACCTTATATATCCTAATATAATTTTCTTAGTAAACCGTTTGGCCATTCAAATTTGTCTCATCCAATTTTTGCTTCCCTCAAACCATCTTCATGAATGATTATTTCTTATTTTCCTTCAACACAACATTTGTGATTGACATATGTTGCATATGTGGAAGTGAGGCCGAGAAATCTGATTGTGATCGGCAACGGCAAGGCTTTGGCTGGTATCAGTGGAGTCACAGTATGGTATATCTGTGATTGGTGTCAGTCATATGAAATGCTTGTTCTCTGAATCGAACCCAATTGATGTTAAACATCTGTTTCTTTCAATATCTATTATCAATTTTCTATTTAGCCTTATCAGTTAAGTCTTTTTTTACTTGATAAATATCAACAATAGCAGCTACAAATAAAATTATCATTACCAAATTTGGTAACAACTAAACCGTTTGTTTAGACACTAAAACGCTTATCTTCTTCTACACCACAATCATCACCACATTTATCTTTTATTTCTTTATCATAGCAATCTTTAGCAACTTTGATTCATAGATTCCATTATTTTATGTCAAACATTTCTATTACATACCTGAAGAGACCAAAACCGTTTCTCGTAAGCATAGGCTCACGCGTGCGTCTTTAAATACAGACCTTACCTTCGCCGTTTTATTTCTCATCCATTGATTCCTCTCTCTCTCTCTCAAATTCGAATCGAGAAAGAAACAAAAAAAAAGAGGATAGGGTCTTCTTCTCCGTCTCTCTCTGTTCGATTTCAGATTCATTTCGCGCCACACAGGTTCTTTAGGCGTGGTTAGGATCTTACTGTTATACTGTGTTAAAGCGATTGGATATTAGGATGTCGCGATATTTCACATCTCCACCGCCAGTGTATGCGAGGAACTGGGCTAAAGGTTAGAACTTGGTCGAATCGACTAAAGTTCGTCCAGCACTCAGTTCTGTGTGTTCGTTCCCTTCGTCTGAACATTAAATATCCTAAAATTTCTTTATAACACCTCATGATTCTCAAAAGGGTTCCATATATGTTTGTGATTTATTTTTGTTAAATCTATCTATCCGCTTGTAGATCTGTTGTGAAATTAAGCTTATATATATATTTATGAATTGCATATTGCTATTTTATTAATATATATCATGTCTCTTTCAGACAATCTTTTGTGAACTTGTCTGATTTGGTCCCCAAATATTAGTCAGCACAGAGAGAGAATGTATGATCTGACTATTATTTTGTTATTGAGTGATGTGACGTACCCACAATAGTGTCTAAGAGCACCTTTATCGAGGTATTTAGCTGAGTCTCTTAGTATTAATAGCAATTAAAAAAAAAAGAAAATTTGTGATTAATGGGAAAGAACGTCTCTTAATTAGGCCTTATAAAAGACGGTCTTTTGAGACACGTGTTGGCCAAATAGCTATCATCTCTTTCTCTCTCTCTCTCAACAAAATGCTCTTCATCATCAAAAGTTCAAAGCTTTCTAATTTGTGGATCTCTCTGTCAAAGGGTATCTGTGTGTGTTTTTTACAGAGATATGGAGGAAGATCAGATCGTGATGTTCGGCGTTCATGAAACGCTGAGTTCTTTTATGGATGCAGCAATTGAATCTGAAGCAAAGAACAAGAGGAAGTAAAATTGCAATAGAGGTCGAAGTTCCAACAATGGCGGAATCCACTGTTAAGCTCACAACCAAAGACCTCAAATCTCTTCTTCAACCAATCACCAACGTTCTTCCTCGTGGTCAGAAACTCATCTTCAAAGGTTCCTCCTTTTTCAATCTCAAATCTCTTCTTTAGCTATGATGTAGAGTAAATTACCATGCTCTCAAGTTCACTGATCCTATATGCTTGCCTTCTCGGGATGTTATTATGGTGGTGGTGATAAGGAAAGGAGAGACCTTGCAGCAATCAGAAGGAGATGGAAAACATTAGATGTGTTTCTGATGCTTTAACTTAGTTAGTAAAGAGATCTTCTGCAAATCTTATTGATAGTTTCGTGTTGTGGTTTTTGTGGTTACTGGTTGTGTATATATATCGCAGTATGCTTTCAAATTTACTTTCTGTAAGTTTCATTTGTGATTAGATCTGAAGGTTATACAATTGTAATGAAACTGTTTGGTGTGTGCTGTCAAAGAACACTATTTCTAAACTCTAAAGCTTTTCATTTGATATTTTTCCTGGAAACTGATGTTGCTTGATATTGTTGAATTCATGGAAGTGCCCTTGTGATGATAATGACATCCAAGGCTATGATAAGTCTAGGGTAACTAGATGAATAAAAATCTTTAGCAGGTACATGTTGTTTACTTTGTTGTTGCTTACCATGCATCTTCTGCTCTGTTATGATATTTAGTGTTGTTCATAGCCATACAAATTGTAAGATGGGTCTTACAATGTTGAAGGCTCTCTGTATTCAATTGGTTTAATGTCTCACTTAGATGCTGGTTCTCGTCTTGTTTCAGAAGTTCTTGAGTTAGCTGGAAACGCAAGCAAACATCTGAAAGTGAAGAGGATAACTCCACGGAATTTACAGTTGGTGATCAGAGGAGATGAGGAGCTTGACACGCTCATCAAAGGAATCATTGCCGGAGGTGGTGTGATCCCACACATCCACAAGTCTCTCATTCTTACAGTGGGGACTAGTCTCAGTTGCGGTGGCATTACACGCTTGATAAACAGATGGCTAAATGCACCATCACAATACGTATTACCTACCTTTGATGAATGATATTATGTTTCATGTTTCCTATAAATAAGAGACTTGCAATGGAGACAAAAAAGTGTCAAAGTTTTTAACTAAGTCTCTTATCCAACTTTACTCTTTAAATACTATTAAAAATTTTTTAAGAGACACTTAATCAGTCTCTAGGATAATGATGCTCTAAATCCTTTATTCTAATGGATTATAAAGATACAAGTAGTACCTAGTAACAAGGTGCACCGCAAAGAAAAGAAGGAGAGCAAGAAACATAAGAACGTGAAATCAATTAAACAGCTATATCTACCGACCAAAAAAGTGTCTGATGAGTCTGAACAGCTCGAGAGAAGTTGTTTGACAGAAAAGAATGTGAACAATCACCACGTTGGTTATTCATCTGATGGTAGCCAAAACAGTAACAAGAGAAGAAGGGAAGCTTCTCCTGCTAACATCAAAGGTTTGTGCCTTTTTTTTATGTCAGATTGATTTCATTTTCTTACCCTTGTATAATTGTTCTGAAGCTGGTTGTTTAATCATTTTGCAGCGACACCTGCCGTTAGTAAGCCTCTACGGATACGCTTTGTCTTCAAGAAACCTTCTAAAGAAGCTGAGGTTTTTCTTCCTCGAGAGGATCGTCTTTGCTCCACTTCAGGGACTGATCAACCTAGCATAGTATCAAGTTCTTCTGTCTCAGCTCATGATGAGAATCTTGTTTCAACTTCTCTTGAGAATGACAAGACTGCAGTTCCTTCTGAATCAAAGAAGAAAAAGAAACATAGGATTAGCAAAGAAACTCGGTACAGTTCATTGTTTGATGAACCGGTTCTTCCCTGCATTTTGATGGAGGTAGATGATGATAACAACAGCGATGACTGGCTTCTTGGTGCAAGGCGGCATAACAACGCTCGTATGAATGAACAAGACATGGTATCTAACATGCACAAGTCAGGAGATTCCTGTTTCCCTAGTCCCCAGTTTTTGCCTGATGTGGAGATTTTTTCATTGCCATACACAGTCCTGTTTTAGTCCCCCCCCCCCACCCAATAATTGTTTTGTTTATTCTCAGCTTAGCCTTAGGCCTTAGTTTTGTACAGTTCCACTGATTGTAACAAACACAAGTATCAAATAATACTTGAATGTAATCTGTATTCTAAACTTGTACATTGAGTTTAAAGTTTTGGATTTGAGTAAGTTGTTAAGAGTTCTCTGATTAGGCAGCACGAGAACGATCCCAACTAGGATCATATCGTATTTCTCAACCAAATCATTTGCACATACAATTGTTTGCAGACGCAGTTAAGACAATAGCTTGAAAGCAAAAACAATATTACTTGGTAGATTCAAATGTCAAAGAGGAGAGAGAGATTAGACTACATAGCATTAGTAGAACTACACACTATGAACTCAAACGATTCACCAGCAAAGAGTACACAACAACACAGCTTCTTTTAAGCAACTATACAAAAGCTTACTGTCACATTAAAACGAGGACGAAGTCAAATAGTGGAAATCATCAGTTCTTCATCTTTCCAGTTCTCTTAGATATTAATAAAATAAATCACAAGAAGGCGCAACGGTTCTTTTTCTTAGTCTTCTTCTGTTTTCGTGGCTGAAGAACCACTTGTATGGCCGCATCAAACACTGACTTCACATTCTGCAGAATCATCCAACAAACGTAAAGCCTCATCACATGAAAACAAAGGAGAACCAGGACAAGCAATTTTTGTATTGTCTTACCTGTTGTGTCTTTGAACTACATTCAATGTAGACCGCAGACCCAATCAGTTTCTTCAGCTCCTCTCCCTGCATCGTTCATAACAATAATAGAGCCATGGTTTCGTCATCATAGCCGAGACTAATAACAGCATCAAGTACCTGGTTTGTAGTAATGGGAACTGCACCGGGATGATCTATAAAGAATTTCTTATCATCTCGAAGATCTGCAAATCCCCAAAAATTCACAATCTCGAACAACCTTTGTAAGCAAAAACAATAGCAGCAGGAAGGAAAGAGAGTGTTGATACCAAGTTTAGTACCAACGAGGATAATGGGAACACCAGGAGCATAATGCCTGAGCTCAGGAATCCACTGTGAGAGAGAGAGGAGCAAAATCAAATTAGAGATAGACTAATGTTTCTTTCGGTAATCACAAGCTATATATTAAGAGAAAGAGATGCAAAACACCTTCTTGGCGATATTCTCGTAGCTAGCCTTGCTGATGAGGGAGAAAGCAAGAAGGAAAACATCTGCGCCACGGTAACTCAGAGGTCGTAGCCTGTTGTAGTCTTCTTGACCTGTTTTCAAAAAAAAAACCAAGTCAAGGTCAAGTAGACCGATTGTTCCAAACGGTTTTTAAGAAGAAAAGACTTTTGTTACCGGCTGTGTCCCACAAGCCAAGGTTGACAGTGTTGCCATCAACAACCACATTAGCACTGAAGTTGTCGAAAACAGTTGGAACATAGTCCTAAAATCATAAGTTCACACATTTTATTTTAGATCATGATCAATGCTTTGGCCATAAAATTTAACGAAATCAGAAAAAGATTTTTAAAAAAAGAAGTTGAAATTACAGTAGGGAAAGTGTTGCTGGTGTAAGAAATAAGCATGCACGTTTTTCCGACGGCGCCATCTCCGACAGTAACACACTTTATGAACCTTGACACGCTCATCTCTGCCGCTAACTTGAGAAACGCCTTGCCGAATCGTGAAAAATGTCCCAATCGAACTCGCAAGCTTATGAAATTTGAGAAGCTAGCCCCGAAAAACAAAAAAAAAAAAGAAATGGTAGAGAAGAAGAAGGAAGATGCGCGGTTGATTGATGACTTTGAGATGATGATAAAACAGTTCAATACAGCTCCCACCTCCCGTATAATATTTGATATTTCTTACTCTTATCTATTCAAACAAGTATTTTATTACTCTCTCCGTTTCACAAAGAGTGCCACTTAGACACTTTTCACACATATTAATAAACTCATTAAAATGTATTTATGTTTTCATTAATATCACATATCTAACCAATAGTATTTTAGATAAATAGTTTTATTTATAAGATCAATACATTTTGCAATCAATTTTGAGTTGAAAGATTGTATAAATTGCATTGGTATTATAGAATGACAATCTTTGTGAAACAAAAAAAATGAGTTAAAGTGACACTTAATATGAAACAGAGAGAGTATCAAAATTTGAAAATCTTTTTTTTCTTTCTTTATTTTCGCGGATTTGAATTTTGAATGAGAGAGGAAGGATCTATCTGTTTAATGAAAACAAGAAAAATGCAAATGTCATAAATTTTTTTGTATCATTATATTCGTAAAATATTTAATACATCTACCGAGTTCATGGTATTGCCCAAAAAAAAAATCAAATAAAATGACGTAGGAGAGACTTTATAGTTTATACAATGGTATAGCAAAATATGGAGAGGCAAAGGAATGAAATCCATAATCATCGGATTTGGCAAATATCATCATCAAGAAGACAAGAACGTGTCACATATAGAACATGATTATTGCAAAGGTCCTTAACAAAAGTTCTTAATACACATATATGTATATGTATATATTATATATGTATATATAATTGTTTGTTAAGAACTTTACGGAAACCGAAACTGAAAGTTTCTTAATTAAGAAATTTTCGGTTTCGGTTTCCGTAAAGTCCTTAACAAACAATTACATACGCATATATAATATATACATATACATATACATATACATATGTGTATTAAGAACTTTTGCTAAGAACCTTTGTAATAATCATGCTCTGTGTTACGGCACGATTCCTAAATATCAAATTACTTTCTTTCCTTCTTTTAATTTTCCTCAGTTCCCTTCGGATTAGGAAACATAGGCGACGAGAGTCCAAAGGGACGTGCCTAACTTTAACTAAACCAAACAATAACGATCCACCACGTCACTGAGTGTCCCATCAGAGAATCATAATCATAAACACACCAGTTGGTAGCTTCGTCGTTAAATTTGATGAACGATAGTTAGTATTATATCTAGGACTTTTTGCAAAAGTGACTCAAAACTTGAAGTCAAACATAAAACTAACCTTTTCTTTTGACTCATTTTTTTTTGAGTTTTTAACCCCACACCTCTATTTAATCTACGAAAATACCATTAACTTTTTATTTTTTTTTGTTTTTCGAAAATGGCTTCTTTACTGTCTCAACCTCATATTCTTCAAGTATTTACAATATTGCCACTGCCATGAATAGTGGGAACAATCTTGTACGAACTGTTTGGAGCTTTTAATGCCCTTTAATGCACGTAAATCTCTTTACACACTCTCTGTTTCAATTGTTATGAACTAAAAACAACATTTCTTTCACTTTCTCTCCATATTCATCCAAAAAACTCAAGCTTTTGATTCAAAATATGGGCGATGGTTGACAGAGCCATATTTCTTTCGTTTTGACTTACGGTTGCTTTCGTTTGAGGTTCTTGGTGGTTGGAGAAGACCATGTGTGCAAACGAAGTCATCTCACCTAGTTTAAGGTACGAATTTGAATTTTTTTCAAAATCTGTTCGCGTAGAAGACTTACAAGTAAGTCATCTGTATGTAGAAGACTTACTGATGAGTCTTCTGGTCAAACGGACGACTTAAGATTGTTTTTATTGAATGAAGATTCAACACATGCTGAACTTGTTGCAATGGCTCAAGAAGATTATAACCTGGACATGAGATCAGTGACTGTGGAGATTAGCTACTCATTACCAGCAGAAATGATGATGACTCCAGGCAGTCCTCCCATTCATGTTACAAGTGATAGACAAGTTCGAAACTTGCTCGAGATACTCAAAACGCATAGAGTATGTCTTTGTGTATCAAGCCGCAGCAAGGTGGAAACGATTTCAGAGAAAAGAGAAGAAGCTGGTGAATGGGAAGAAGATGTTGGTGATAATGATGAAGCTGGTGAATGGGAAGAAGATGTTGGTGATAATGATGAAGCTGATGAATGTTTTGAAGATGTTGGTGATAATGAGTCTGTTGAAGATGAAAATCAAGATGGGGAGGAGGAAAATAGGGAGGAGGATGCTGATAACACTATTGTTTGTGAAACGGATCAGAATGGTGGGGATTACAGTCTTTATGGAAAGGTTCAAGATGAGGACGAGGAAGATGATGATAATATTTGTTTTGAAGAAATTGAAAAGACATATGCTAAGACAAATGCTATTGAAGGAGGAAAATCGGATTGTACCAGCATCTATGTCAACCAGAGTTTTGTTAGCAAGGATGCACTGCTTTCAGAGCTGCGGTTGACAGCAGTGAGGGGTAGGTTTTCTTTCAGAATATACAAATCATCAAAAACTCTCCTTGTGGCAACATGTCGGGTTAGCGGTTGTGGATGGAAGATCAGAGCGAGTGTGAAACATGGGCCAAACACGTTTTGGGTAACAAAGTATGTGGAAAAACATTTATGCTCAATTGGAGACCGAATCACTCAGCGGAGATACTTTACTCCAAAGTATGTTGGTAGTCTTTTCATTGATCGTGTTGGAATCATTGATAGGATAACTCCACAGCATATCACTGATGCAATGAGGAACATGTTTGGCATGACGCTTGATTACACCACTTCATACAGAGCACTGTTATATGCACAAAAATTGGTGAGAGGATCAGCAGAAGAAGGGTATTCGCGTCTGCCTTCATATCTCGAGCAAATCTCCATTGCAAATCCTGATTCTATCACGGCTATAGAACTTGATTCTAAGAAAAGATTTAAGTATCTATTTCTCTCTTTTGGAGCTTCTATCAAAGGTTTTAAGTATCAGAGAAGGGTCATTGTGGTGGATGGAACTCACCTAAGTGGAAAGTATGGAGGTGTTATGTTAGTTGCAGCCGCACAAGATGGCAATTTTCAGATATTCCCATTGGCTTTTGGGATCGTGGATGCTGAAGATAAACCTTCTTGAGAATGGTTTTTCACAAAATTGGCTAGTTGTATATCTCATGACAAGCCTCTGGTGATAGTCTCCGACCGGCACGCGGCCATTAAAAGTGCGTGTGAGAAGGTGTTTCTTTGGGCAACCCGAGGAATATGTTATTATCACCTTCAAGATAACATTGTCAAAAAGTTTAAAGGGAAACATCTCATGTACTTGGTGAAAGGGGCTGCTTATGCGCACACGGTTTACGATTTTGACCGGTACATGGCTGAGATACGGAGTGCAAACCCGGAACTTGCAACGTATTTGGAGAAGGCTGACGCCAGGCTATGGTCAAGGGTTTATTGTAAGGGGAACAGGTTCAACATAAAAACAAGCAACATCGCTGAATCTATTAATTCCGCACTGAAGCGAGCAAGAGGATTTCCGATTCCGTTCCTGCTGGAGTTCATAAGGCAGAAGTTAGGAAAATGGTATTGGAAAAGGAGACAAGATGCTTTGAGTCTCCCAACTGAACATAGCCGGGGTGTTGAATACTTGCTTGATGTTCGATCATAGATAGCGGATACGATGACGGTCGAACCAATTGATGGATGGCGTTTCTTTGTCAAAGGTGGCAAAATGGACTGTGTGGTTGATTTGGAACATGTAAAGTGTGATTGTGGTGTCTATGGAGTGGAGAAAATACCTTGCTCTCATGCTATAGCTGCTGGAACACATGCTAGTTTGCATATCGCCACACTTGTATGTCCACTTTACTCAAAGAATCATCTGTATGCAGGATACTCGGAGAATATATATCCTATCGTGTCATAACATATTGAGGAACGAGAATGCTTTCCTCCAAACGTAAAGCGTGGTCCGGGGAGACAGAAGAAATCAAGATGGCAATCTTGGTTGGAGCTATCTAGGATGAGAGGACACAAACCCAGGAAGAAACACAGGGCACGGAGATGCTCAAACTGCAAGGAAACTGGCCATACGAAACCACAATGTACACAACCAGTTGACTAGTTGTCCAGACGACCTAAATTTAAGTCGTCCAGTCTTGATTACCCGTCCAGACGACTAATTCTTAAGTCGTCCAGTGTTTCGTCTACCAGATAACCTTCAAGACGACTAAATCTTAAGTCGTCCAGAAGACCTTCTACTATCCCTTCAAGTGTATTTTTTTAGACGACCTTTTACTAAGTCGTCCAGTGTATTTTATTTTTAGACTACCTTCTACTATCCCTTCAAGTGTATTTTTTTAGACGACCTTTTACTAAGTCGTCCAGTGTATTTTATTTTTATACTACCTTCTACTATCCCTTCAAGTGTATTTTTTTAGACGACCTTTTACTAAGTCGTCCAGTGTATTTTATTTTTAGACTTATTTGTAAGTCGTCCAGCTGGAAAACCTTCCAGGCGACTTATTTGTAAGTCGTCCAGCTGGATCCAGACGACTTATTTGTAAGTCGTCCAGCTGGAAAACCTTCCAGACGACTTATTTGTAAGTCGTCCAGCTGGAAAACCTTCCAGACGACTTATTTGTAAGTCGTCCAGCTGGATCCAGACGACTTATTTGTTCAAAGACAAGTTCAAATACACAAGTTCAAATACAAATGCACAAATCTATACAAAGACAAGTTCAATAGAACGAAAAACCTTTAGAAAATCATACACAAGTTAGAAAATCTATACAAAGACAAGTTCAAATACACAAATCATACACAAGTTCAAATACAAATACACAAATCTATACAAAGACAAGTTCAAAGCCATACACAAATCTAATCATACATGCCCACGAACTTATCACCATCCTCATTCTCTTTCAAATGCTGATCAACAAGCTCCGTCCATATAACCACCGCCATATTATCCCTCATACTCTTCACATTGGACCTAGCAAAGTCTTTAGGGCTAAAGGGGACCCCAAGAGCATGACATTCAATGTACTTTAGAGCGTACAGGCCACAATCACCATTGTTGGCCGTGGGTACATCTTTCAGCCGTCTCTCATATGTGTATCGCTCCAACCCGTATTTGGCCCTTTCTTCGTCGGTGTTTGCGTTGACAACAAGCAGATAAGGGACCATCTCGAGAAAAGGCTCCATTATCTCATCCCATGCTTCTGGTATGGTACATGAAGGTATGCTGTCCCAGACGACTATGTGCCTGTTAGGGATCGATATCCAAATAGCAACCCAATGTTTGTTGTTCAAGTTCACTGGCGCATAGATATCATCAATGTCCTCCCCCCCACTTCTTGTTTGATTGGCAAAATGAAGGCATTGATCCGTCATAAAAACTCGACGCCCCACCAGGTAGCATTCTTCCTAAACCTTTGTGATCAGGTTGCGATGCTTTGAAGAACAGATACTGTTCTCTCCAAGACTGGTCAAAGTTGTGATCCAGGAAGCACATTCGCTCGCTCCGGAAAGCTTGTGGGTTCTCCTGATACCTCTGCCTCAGCACATTAATCCAAGCATCCATATGCTGCATATAAAATAATACAAGTTAGAACCTTCCAGACGACTTTTATTTAAGTCGTCCAAACCTACCAGACGACTTATTTGTAAGTCGTCCAGCTGGAAAACCTTCCAGACGACTTATTTGTAAGTCGTCCAGCTGGAAAACCTTCCAGACGACTTATTGGTAAGTCGTCCAGCTGGAAAACCTTCCAGACGACTTATATATTTACAAATCTATACAAAGACAAGTTACCAGACGACTTAAAGATAAGCAGAAGACTTACTACGTCTTCCAGCCATCCTTTGGGTGTCCGGAGGATGTGATACCACCAAGTTGGTGCTGTACGTGGTTTGTCCTCATGCTTAGTGAAATAATAACTGCAAACAAAAAAGCAATCAGTTTTGGTAGACTAAATCAAGCTATTATGGGTAAAGCAATCACTTACGGATCAGTTTTCAACCAATCAGCGAGCTCCTTCATCTTAGGTCTGTTTAGTGTGGGAAATGGATTACACTTTGCCACTCTAAGGAGTTTTTTTCTCTCTGCTGTATAAGGAGATATCTGCGTGGGAGCAGGTTTCTTCGTTCGTTCACTCCTTGCACGCACAGAAGCAGTGGGAGCTGTTTTGTCCAATACAACCAGGCTCGGTTCTGAAACTGGAACGCTTAGATCGGTGGAAGCGAAGCTCGGTTGTTGATCGTTGGAAGCGAAGCTCGGTTGGTCAGTGGAAGTGAGAGGAACAATCTCTTTGGAGGTGACACCATCTGCTTTATCCTCCGGCAAGATCTTATATACCGAGATCGCCTCATCTGCTGTATCCTCCGGCAACAATCTCTGCAATAAAAGTTGCACACAAGTTAACCCTGGACGACTTAAATAAAAGTTGTCTGGACGACTAGTTGATACTAACCTCTTTGGGCAGAGGAGAAGGCTGTTTCTTTTGAGGAGAAGGTTGTTTCGTTTGAGGAGAAGGCTGTTTCTTTTGAGGAGTAGGCTTTGCCTTTTGAGGAGTAGGCTTTGCCTTTTGAGGAGTACGCTGTCTGGTTTGAGGAGTAGGATGATTGGTTTGAAGTGTAGGCTGATCCTTTTGAGGAGTAGGCTGGGTTTGAGGAGTAGGCTTTGCCTTTTCAGGTGTAGGGGTAGGCTGTTTGTTACTAACCCCGGTTTCTTTGGCTTGAGGGGTAGGATGTTTGTTACTAACTCCGGTTTCTTTGGCTAGAGGGGTAGGCTGTTTGTTACTAACCCCGGTTTCTTTGGCTTGAGGGGTAGGGGTAGCCTGATTGGTGACACCAACCTTCTTCTCCACAGCTTCCAATCTATCGGACATCTTCCTAATCTCCCTGATGCACTTCTTAAACCCATCTTTCATCATGTCAACTACGTTAGAGGTGTAGGAGTTGAACATATTTTCCAACTCCTCTCTGGTCACCCAACTAGCCTCTTCTCTAGCCTCTCTAGCCTCTTCTCTAGCCTCTTCTCTAGCCTCTTTAGGAGCCTCTTTAGGAGCCTGTTTACGAGCTTTTTTCCGAGGTCTCTGATTGTCTTCCTCCTCCTCCTCCACCTCCACCACAACCATCTCTTTGGCTCTTTTCGATGGAGTCACAACCTTACGTTTTGTACCAGTGACTTCCCAGCAATCCATGGTCCACTTCCACGGTCTCCGATCATACATGACTTTAATGATATTCTCCGCGGGCACGTCCTCAACCTCAGAGTCCCATTTTGGCCACATTTCACTAATGTCCTTCTCAACAAAGTTGATCACGCGGGTCTGCAGTAAATAGAAGAAGAATCGAGTTAGATATTTGAAACAAAATACTAAATAGACGGCTTAATTATAAGTCATCTACTAAGTCGTCCAGCTGGACGACCTTCCAGACGACTTATTATAAGTCGTCTACTAAGTCGTCCAGCTGGAAGACCTTCCAGACGACTTATTATAAGTCGTCTACTAAGTCGTCCAGCTGGAAGACCTTCCAGACGACTTATAATAAGTCGTCTACTAAGTCGTCCAGCTGGAAGACATTCCAGACGACTTATTATAAGTCGTCTATTAAGTCGTCCAGCTGGAAGACCTTCCAGACGACTTATAATAAGTCGTCTACTAAGTCGTCTAGCTGGAAGACCTTCCAGACGACTTAATTAAGTGAAGATGGAAAGGTACCTGACTCAAGATAGCAGCTTTCATGAATCTGCGGCCTCTGCTGCCATCGTAAGCCAGAATCGGTGGAAGCGGTGGAAGCGAACTGTTTAATCTGGGACTACCAATACTAGCACCCATTCTCGGCAGAGCTGTGTACGCCCAGACCTGAAGAACTTGTATAAACCCATCCACGGTGTAACAGCCAGTAATCTCTTTGTTCCACAAAGAGTCCATCAGCACCTTAAACGAGACTCTCCCCCATGGATAATTCTCAAACCATTCTAAATCCATCACTAGCCTTGCCAGAGTAGCTCGTGTAGCGGTTGAAAACTTTCTCCCTTCAATGAATCCAGTGAAGATGGAAAGGTACGCGAGCCGCTTGCGATCTTCCATGGACCAATCCCCGCATCTCTTCAGTGCATCTATTATCTGATCAGTAGTTGGCCCAGCTTCCAGATGAACTCCCATCATCCCCCAGAAAGAAACCATCTCTGGGGTAACATCACATTTTGGTGTGTCAAGGTCCTCGATGTACTCGCAGTTTAGACCAGTGATCATTTCAAACTCTAACAGTGAAAATCTCAAAGGTTCTGGACCAACGAGACACCACATCTCGTACTTCTTCTTAATGTCCAGCTTTAAACAGAGCATGTGGTGAACCAGCCTTGAAGCCCAACCAAATCCCTGCTCCTTGAACTTGATGAAAACTCCCAATCTCGACTCCTTGAGCTCTTCAAATTCTTTCTCAGTGAGAGCTCCCTTAAGAGCAGCATGCAACCTGTTGTTATCCGAATGATACGAAATGCTATGCTGGGGTTCTGGCTCTTCCCCTAATGTGTATAACCTACGGGGGAGTTCTGGAATATCCATCCTTTTTGTCTGCAAAATAATCAAAGACAACAATAGAAGTCAGAACACAAGCTAAATCAATCACGCCTTAATTGTTACTCCAGACGACTTAGTAGACGACTTTAATATAAGTCGTCTGGAAAGTCGTCCAACTGGACGACTTAGTTGACGACTTATAAAAGTCTTCCAAATGGACGACTTATATTTAAGTCGTCTACTAAGTCGTCCAGTTGGAAGACTTTCCAGACGACTTACTTACAAGTCTTCCAGTAGAAAAATTTCAAGCGGACCTGATTAGTCGCAGAAGGAGTTGGAGTACTCGTCATTGTGGCTATAGATCTGAAAAAATAAACGTGAAACGGTGAGAATGAGTAAATTTATAGAGACAACGTTTTATGTTCATCTTTTCCTCGAGATTGATGACTTACCGGCGTTAGGGTTTACAGAGAAACGGCGCTACGGTTTACAGAGAAGAAGCGGCGGCGCTAGGGTTTAGAAGAAGCGGCGGTGCTAGCTAGTGTTTAGAGGAAGCGGCGGTGAGAACGTTGGTGAGCACGGTGGCGAGGGCGACGGTTTGTTCGGAAATAGTGGAAGCGGGGGCGCTAGGGTTTAGAGGAATCGGCGGCGCTAGGGTTAGAAGAAGCTGCGGCGACAACGGTGAGAATGAAGTGAGATAGATAGCCGACGTTGAGAACGATGGTTTGTTCGGAAATAGTGGGAATTCGAATCGCCTTTGATATCGCCGGTGAGAGAGAACTGTTAGGGTTTCTGAATTTCGCGGAAAATGAAACAAAAAAAAAATCACCTTATATATTGGGTAAATAATCCGGTTAGCTTTAAAAGTACATTGGTAAACTTTAAGGTTTGGTCTAGTTTAGACGACTTATTCTGGCTGATAATGTACATCAGACGACCTAATATTTAGTCGTCTGTGCGCAGAAGACTAAATATTAAGTCGTCCCAGACCCTAAAATGAACCCCTAAACTAAAATAACTAAATTAACTTACTAACCACGTTATAAAATCAAATTATACTTCAATAGTGTTTACTATACACAGAAATGAACACGCTTAGGTAATTTTAAAAATTTTCAAAAACGGTTTTAATGCTTTCCAAAATCTAACCCTAAGAACACATACAATACTACAACATATGTTGATGAAACATAAACTAAAGAATATCATGACTCACTACTTTCACTCATCTGGGCTGAAAACAATTGAAATTTGTTATATATTAATTTATATCTCTTAAGACATATGTTAATTACATAATTCCAATTTTTCACTTATCAAAATATTTTTTACAAAATTTTTAAATTATGTTTAAGAATAACTGTCCAGACGACTTATTTTCAAGTCGTCTAAACAGACGACTTGCGAGGAGTAGAAACGTAAAAAAAAATCTATTTTTTTGTTTGTTCACAAGGAGATAGTCGTAATTTCAATAGCCTTTTATGTTACTTTTGCCTTTGACCCAAGTTGGGGTATTCTTTTGGGTTTGACTCCAAGTTTTAAGTCACACTTGGCAATTCTCCCTTATATCTATCGACTTTTACCTATGATCAATCCAATCACATTGCGTAGACAAAAAGTCTATACTTGCTAACAAAGACAAAGTCTTATATTCACTCCATATTTGTTTTTCATGATTTATATTTTGTTTCATCGATGATTTCATTTTTCTAGATAAAATTTAATATCACTTAAAATTTGTAATCAATTATTCCTTCTGTTTCAGAAAGATGGATGTTCTAAATTTTTTTTTCGTTTCACAAAGATGTATTTTTCATATTTTAATGTATTTTTTGTTAATTAATAATGAAAAACTGTGTATTTTAAAAACATTAATTGCATTCCTTGAAATTTTATTGGTTTAAAAATATAAGAAATATAAAATTACAAAACTATGCATTAATAACTAATTTTAATGTGTTTTTTAATAAATATGAAAATCTTAAAATATGGATTAATTTGAAACAGAGAGAATACAAAATAATGTATGTTTTTTTATTGGTTGAACTAGTTTTATTTAGCGTTATTTTTATATAACTAGGATAAATCACATAAAATTTTATATTTTTTTAATCTTTGTGAAAAACTTTAAAATCTATTTAAAATGATACAGAGGAAATATTTTTTTTTTGAAAAAATGTAATTTGTATTTCCAAACATTCGTATTATATGTCTGTTGACTTTTTTTAATGTCTGTTGACTTTTAACCATAAACATTCAACTACTATGAACGTAGTACATTTGTACAAAGTGACAACATTATTATATAGTAGTAGTTGTTTGTATAAACCACTCATATACTTCGAAACTGATTGTATGCATGTGCGGAGGTAGAACGAATTTACAACTAATAATGATTAGAGGAAGTGATTGAGGAACTAAACAAAGAATATAAAAGAGAAGTGCGGTAGATACGAGTAGGGGTGGGCATAGAGCGGATATCCGAAATTTTAAAGATATTTGTGATCCGATCTATTCTATACGAATAATCAAATTTTCGATTCGATTCGATCCGTAATCTTTCAGATTTTTGGTGTTATGGATATCTGGAAAAATCAGTATATTTTACTGGATTTTTGATTTGATCCGTCGATCTAGTAAAAATTTTTTTTTTGAAAATATTAAAAGAAAAGTAAAAATTTTAATATAAAATAATAGTATTCCATTACAAATTATTTAAGAACTAAATATTTTTTTTAAAATAATGACCTAATAATTAATTTAGTAGATAAAATAACTAAAATTTTATATAGAGAAATAAAATTATATATAATTTTATATTTACATGTATATGCATGTGTACATTACCGATCGGATCGGATATTCGTTTTTTTAAAATGAGTATTAGTGATTTGCTTCTTATTTGACGGATATGTATTTGTTTTTATTCATAAAGTTACAGATATCCAGATTTTTAAGATCGAATTGAAACGAATAATGGATCAAATCAAATTTTACGGATATTTTGTTCACTCTGAGAGGTGGGCACAAATCAGGTATCCGGATTTATGAAGGTATTCGTGATCCGATCCGTTTTCTACTTATAATCAATTATCTGATCTGATTCGATCTGCCACCATCTGGATATTCGGTGTCTCAGATATTCGGAAAATTTTAGATTTTTGACAGGATATCTGATTCGATCTGTAAAAATAAATAAATAAATTCAAAATAATATAAAATAATAATATTTTATTGCAAAAATATTGTTTTTACTTTTTAAAATTATACAACTAATATAAATAAATTTAGTAAATAAAAGTACTGCAAAACTTATATACAATATAATATTTATATAACTTATATATAAATATCTTTAAATATATGTATATATATGCATATAACGGATAGGATATCCATTTCTAAAATATTAGTATTTGTGATTTGTTTTATTTTTATGAATATTATATTTTAGTATTTGTTTTGATTCGTAGAGTTACGAATATCCAAAATTTTCGGTTCGAATCGAATCGGATAACGAATCGAATCAAAATATACAGATATTTTGTCAGCCGTAGATATGAGAACCAAATCATTATATCGGAAAAGTTAAGATTACTACACATGCCTATCATTCATACCAACTATTCACCAACCAGTAATTAACCATCCCACCTTTTATTTATTAACTAACTCAAACTCAACTATATTTAAAAACTAGATATGAGCCCGTTGCGTTTCCACGGTTTCATTTGATGTTTTAATTTAATAGAAAACATAAAATAATAATCATTTTAGTATAGTTTTATGATTGATTTGCATATATTGTGTGAGATTTATTTTATAACTAAAAAATAATTTTCATACATAAGTTCAAGTTAAAATTTGTATTTTATAATTATGGTACATAGATGAATTGTTATCAACTTTCTATTTGGATTAGAAAAAACATTATACCTAAATTTTTGAATTGAACCCAACTCAAAATAAGAAATTGGATGAAAAATAAGAAAAATTGAAAGTCGAATAACGCCAATAAAGTAAATGATAACATTATACATTTTTATGTACTAATCTAATGTTTTGTTAAATAAGTTTTTAAATTTTTATTTTGCTAGAATTTGTTTTAAAAGGGGAAAATGTTCTATTTTGTAAATATCTTTTTTGGTTATTTACAATAAAAAAAATAAAAAATAATATTAAATACTCTTTTACATTTTTGATTAGGATTTTAGAAATAGAAAATTACTGTTATATAACCTTCTACAATTATCTTCTCTTTAGAATTTTAGAAATAAATAAATTGCTATAAAATAATTATTTCTTGTTACTAAAACATAAATTCAAAATTACTCTTTTTACAATTTCTATTAATACTAATTTTACACTTATTTTTTAAATAAATAATTTTACTATCTTGTTCATCATCAAATTCTCTATTAAAAATTTATCAAATAAGTTTTTACAGTTCTCTTTTGGTTATAACTTAAAAATATGATACAAATCTCTTTTGTTTAGGATTTTGTTTTAAGAAAAAAAGGAAAACAACTATCAAATATTCTTTTACAGTGTTTTAGGGATTTAGAAAAAGAAATTAATATTACAAAATAATTTACAATTATATTTTTTCTAGGATTTAGAAAAATAAAATTACTATGAAATAATTATTTCAAGTTAATATTAATTATTTTGCCATTTTTAAAAGTTGCCATTTTCAAAATTTTTTTTTTAAATATTACTAATTTTTTTTGTACATTTTTGAAGTAATGACAGATTTTTATTGATACATTCACAATCTAATTTTTTAATCGACGCATGTTACTGTGATATCGAGTGAAATATTTGAAGTTATTTTTGGTTTATAAATTTTTAACACAAATTATTAAAAATGAAAGTTAATTAGTTATAAGAAAATAAAATTAATTTTACATTTTATTTTATTTAGAATTTTGAGAAAAGGAAAATTAATTATTTTATAATTATTTTTCTTTAAGATTTTTATACACATAAATTGGTTTTTATAAAAAAAAGTTATGTTTAGTTAATTACATATTTTTCTTATATGTACAAACACATATTCATCATATTCACACATACTCATGTACAAACAACCTCATAATTAAAAAAAATATGTTAGCATCGTAAGATGTAACAACAATGATTAAAAAAAATTGAGTTGTATAAAGAAATTTAAAGAAAATAGTAAATACTCATGTAATATATTTCACATAAATACTATTGTGTTTTGTAAAAATAATGTGGAAACTAAACCTAAATATAGATGCGAAATATTTGTAGGTTTTGTCATAATTGTTTAACATACAATCTCTATAATATTATTTGAGAAGTCAGTTTCTACGTGTCGCGCTCACGTTAACTCTCACAATGGTTGATTACACGGATACCTTAATGAATTAAAATTATTACAACTAAACATTTTTATTGACTTTTTATTTAATTTCCTTTTTAAAATTTTCCAAATAACATATATAATAAAAATGAAACATTTATAAAGTTTAAAAGCAAATTTGAAAACGAAAATATATGCCTATATAATATGATTTCATTAAAAAGGAAAGTTCACAAAATAGTAATATTTCATTTTAAAAAATAACATAAAATATACTTTTGAAGTAATAAAACACTTTATTTATATCTATATTTTCTTAACAAAAATATATATTTGTATATAATGTGATTATATAAAAGAAATTTTCACATAGATAATCTTGATATTAGAAAAATAAATGTTATTTATTTTAAAACATTATTTTAAACAATACAATTTCGAAGTAACAGAAATATTTTAATATATCTATATATTTTTGTTAGATGATTACATACAATAATTAAGTAACATAAAATATATATGTTTCATTCACTAAAAATAGTTTATAATTAGTATTATTGAAATGTTTTTATTTATTTCCATATATTTATTTGACTATAATATCTTTCAATTACAGCAAAAATATCTATAAATTATATTTTACTTATATAATATAATTTCTCAAATACAATGACAATTGTTTACTGTTTATTTTTAAGAGATATTAGAAAATGAAAAATAGATTTTAACAGTAAACATCTTTTGATCAAATAATTTCCAAATATTTTTAAATAAAATAAAACGATATAATTTAACAAGGTAGATATATTATAATTATCATTATTAAATTATATGTTTTCTTAATATAAAATTTGATTTTAAATTTTATGTTTTTATGTTTGTTGAAATTAACATAACCATAATCAAAATACAAAAGAAAATTTGAATTCAGATTTTTAAGATTATTTATAATAAATTTCAGTTTACCATTCAATAAATCTAAGTCAAAAAATTATTTAGAATTTATAAAATATTTTAATTACTGTAGATATTGATATGTGTTCATGAGCTCCCAAAAATATATGAGTTACTTATGAATGTAACTTCCTATTGATCATTGATAAATATATAAAAATACATCCACATTAAACGATAAATAGAAATAATTTGATATGACTTAACTATAGTAAAAATAATTATATTTCAGTTGAATTTAAAAGAATATATGCAACTTAATATACTCACAACATGAGTAACTCGACTAATCCAACTTATATCTAATAGCATAGATTAAACTACAATAAAAACATATAATTTTATGGTAATAATTAGTTTTATAAATATAAACTATAGGATGATTTAAAAGATATTAACAAATGAAAAATAAAATATTAATCAACTATTACAATTTAGTTCTTTTGTAAAATTTATATGTGTAGGCATGAGACTTCATAATATCATCGTTATATTAATTTATTTAATTTGAAATCCGACACTTTAGTTTTTTCTCTTATTTCATTTTAAGCACAATATATTTTAATTTATAAATAATCATCCTAAAATATATTTACTTATATAAGACAACCAACCAACCAACCTAAATGCAAATAATAAAATTAATCAAAAATTTAATATATTTAATATAAAAATATTATAATTGAATTCAAAGAAATAAATGTAAACCAATATATCCAAATGATAACTAAATCGACTGTAAAAACAATAAAACTGACAGCATATAAAATATCTAAAATCATATGTCTAACTAAAGTAATATAATATTATTAAAATAAATTATGTTTATAATTATAAATTAATTTTAAATTAAAAGTAAATAGCAATTAATTATTATAGTATATTTACTTTATAAATATTTACATCCGTGCATGAGTACGGAAAAATCACCTAGTTATATATTAAAAAGGAAAATTAGTTAATTATAAAAAATTAATAAGAGTAAGAGCATCTTTATCAGCATATTTCAATGCATCTTAGAGCATTATAATAAAAGAAAAAATTGAAAAAATGATGAAAGATATATATCTAAGGTATTAAACAAGAAGTGTTTTGGCTAGGTTCTTCCACTTATTCCACTACTAAATATTACTAAACTTTATCTCTTACATTATTTTATTAATTTTTCACATCTAAACTATATCCTTCCACTTATCCCATTAAAGATGCTCTACAACATATGTAACAGTCTTAAAAAAATTTTGACACATGTCACAATCATGTTAATTGGTAACTTTAAAGAACCAAGCTTTATATAATAAGATTTTATCATTGAATAAATAATCATAATTATGTAAAATCAGTAACGAACAAGAATGTACAAAACTTAAACGTAATTGGAGTATTGGGTCTGCAAAGTGCAAGCTAAATCAGAATGTTTATTGGGTCTGCTAATTAAATAGGAGTACCAAAAGATAAACAGTTGTCCCAGTAATTTCCATGAAAGCCCATGTGAATTAAGATTTATAGTACGCTTAAAAGTAAGTCATCGGTTAACGAATCTAGAGATGCTACTACGTACAGCTCAACGAACTCGAAACCAGAGAAAAAGTGTTCTGTCATCAGCCAGCCCTCTGGAGAAGGAAACACAAACCTTTGTTATCAAGAAGAAGTTCTCCATTGAAGTTCAATCTGAATCCGACCATTCTTGGAATCAATCAGATGATATTTATCATTGATTCTCCGGTTACTCACAACATCACCAAGATTTATCACCACATATCCAAGAGTTTCCTGATATAGAGAAAACGAAAACACTCAGTCAAGTTTTTGTTCTTGTTCGAAGATCTTCGGATGGATTATAAATATCTTGATTTTGTATTATACCTTAGGATGCATATTTAAACCTATTCGTGAAGTAGTACTTATGACTTCAACGTGAAGCTTATCGTTTATGGGAGGCTCATCTAATGGAAACTGAAAATCTTCATCCCATCTTGGTTCTCTGTTTTTCTTCACACGCTGCATATCAAACCAAATGTGTTTCAAAAACCTGGCCCCAAACTTTTTTAGATTCATCTTAATATTTTTTTTAACAATTTAGGTACCATGCCAATCTGCATGTAATCTCTTTAAATTTTAGGGGCCAAAACAAACGTTTCATCCCGATGTGGCTAGAACTAGCCATGCAAAAACCCTAAAGTTAATGTTCTTTGCAGTTTTTGATTTTGCGTTTAAGAGAGTTTTTTGGTACCTTTGTTTTACGTTCTTCTCCTTTGAACATCAAACGAACAGAAGGGTTTGTGTGATATTTGCCTTCTAAATCTTCAGCTTCGTGAACAATAACCACAAGCAATCCACCACCAGAAGGTGTGCCTTCAGGTGCTTTCTCTACTGCATTTGGATCCTCTAAGTTGTCTGGAATGTCATCTTCTTTAAAGGGTTTATATTCCACTTCAACAACGAGTTGTCCGCGGGATTTCTCGCTAACTGGTTCATTTGGTTCCATGGATTTTAAAAGCTCAAGTGTCATGAGCTTTGGTTCCTCTGGAGTAAGGTCTTTTAGTAGGATTACATTCATTCCTATCTTATCATGTTTACCAACCTGAGTTTGGTCAAGAAGATAGAAGAATAGCAAATCAGAGATTACTAAGAATGTGAATATTAGTATCAAAACAAGAGTTGTTGTTGCTTTTACCTGTTCCCAATCATAAACAATGAGCTGCAGTTCTTGGCTCTCTGGTTCTTTGACAACTAAATCGAACTCTTCGTTCCACTCAGGGTTTAGATTGCTGTGTTTGACAACTGTCTTCTTACCAGGAACTTTGTCTCCAGAGAGTGTTAGTTTCACATAAGGGTCTGATCCACCGAGAAGATCTTTCTTCTTAAGCTTTATTGCCTTGATGACTTTCACATTAAGCAATCCAACAGGTTTCTTCATTGCTCTGCATATTCGATATTTGTCAAATACTGTAGTAATATAAGTAAGAGTTCAGTAGAAAAACTTACTTAGAAGGATCCATTATCTGTACATTCAAAGTCTTTGGCCATAGGTACATGTTTGCAACCTGGTCTTTAATGAGTTCCTACAATAACAAAAGAAGCCAGAAACGGTTCTTCTAGAGTTTCAGGTCTGAAAATGAATGTTTGCGTGGATGGGAAGGAATAGAAACAGCCTCCAAACCATCATACCTGGACAAATCGGTACAAGCCAGGAATGGCCATTACGTCTGCACCAAGTAACTTCAATCCAAAATCTACTTGTGGCTGCAGCAGAAATCACATTTTAGACTCTCTATGTGTGTTTAAGGTGTTATTCAAACAAAAAAAATTCTCCATTTGTGGATTAGACCTTATCCATAAGGGAGACAAAAATGTTGGCAAAACAAGGGAAAGATGGGACCAGTGGCTTCAGAGTAATCCTAGGAGTAGCAAACACTTGCAGATCAACCACCTGATGATGATACAAACTTGCAAGTAATTAAATATGAAGAGGCTTTTCTTGTCGATAAAGCTATCAAAAACTAACCTGGACAGTTGCTTTTAACCCAAATGCTGTGGCTGCAACAAGGATATTAGGGTTCCCTGCCCATTTCACTGACAACTCCATGATAATTTCTTTGTCATCAGTTGCATAAACTTTCATTCCTGCAAATGAGGGGGACACTCAAAATAAACAAAAAGGAAGAAGAATCTTGAAAATAAGATTGTGTATCTAATGAGTGTTCAATCAAAAAGAGGAGAAACCTTGGAAAGTTGGTGGTAATGAACCCAAAGTGAGCATTTCAAACTCAACTGAATCTATTTTGTAGTTTGGTATTTGTTCCGCAATAATTGGTTTTGAAATTGACTTGGCCATGTTGCAAATAGCCTGAAAGCGTTGTAAGAAACATTGTTTATATTTAAGCAAACAAAAAAAAGGAAACATTGTTTATAGTAACTGAGGACTAAAGGCAAAAAAACATGAAGCTATTGAAGAAGAAGAAAACTCTACCTTGTTCATATAAGGCCACATATGGCCAATGAGCTTGTTAAGCCAATCAATCTACAGAGAGAACAAAGAGACTTTGTTTCAACTTTTTAGACCATATATATGTAATATCATTTAAGTGAGAGTGTCTAAGAGGAAGTAGAAAAACACGTACACGATCAAAATCTGGATTTTTCACCCATAAAGGTATTTCAGGGAACATTTTTGCTATAGTCTCGGAATCTAACTCCACCAATGGCTTGATCTCAGGATCCTGATCAGAGATTTAACAAACAATAGAAAAGAACAACTAATGAACATTATTAAAATTAAGAGAGTTCAGTTTCAAATTTTCTAACAATGTTAAAATTAATCCATTGAATTGATCACTCTTTCCCATATTGTTTCAAAAATCGAGTCTATCAAATCACACACACGTATTTTTTTGAAGAGACAAAAAGTGATCGTATGATATTGTGCATGCAAAAATTATCAATTTCTCGAAACCACCATCGAAAAAATGTAAATAGGCACGGTGTGTTGCATTTAAACGGGAAAATAATTGTAGGTTAGAGATGTGATTAAACAAATTAAAATATTTGAGAAGAAGATTTGAAAATGCCTGAACGTCAGTAGACTGGTGATAGATGAACAAGTAGTAACCGATTACGATCCCGACCGTCGTCCCGAATCCGAAACCAAACGCACCCAATATTGTGCTGATGATTCCCATCTCTCATCAAATTCAAATCTCCTGGAGAGGAAATAAAATAACTCTTCCTATTCTTCTTACTTAGAACCACGATGAAATTAAATCTACAAAGAGGAAAATCACATTGATGAAGGGGACTTTAAATATAAATTAATACTATCGATTTACACTATAAACATATTTACTATTTTCATCACTTGATAGAAATTTTATTTGAGATTTTTAAAAGACAGTGTGGAATAAGAAACTTTCAAGAGCGTTATGTGCGGAGTCTCTCTACAACGTCCATTTGTTTAGCTGGATTTTATAAATTTTCAATCAAACCTTTGCTTAGACTTTTTGTTTCCCACTTTTTGCGTAGTCCTTAATCTTCTGTTAATCTTCTGTTTTGATGGGTACAATATCTTAAATAAATGTCTAACAAAATCTTCCAAATATCTTTTTTTTTCTTTGAATGAATGTAAATTTATCAAACAATTTTTTTTTACATCAAGTGCTTCTGATTGTCGAAAACACTACACAATACCAACGGCTTTTATGAAAAGAAAACTACTTCTTATCTACTGCTTCTCTTCAAGTTCTTGTCTCATGCCATTTGATCAAGCTATCTTCGAGATATTGTTTACCCTTTCCTTTCACCAAAAGCAACTTCAAACGGACCATTTTATCTACAAGTTTTGACAAAACTTCCACACCCACCGGATGTTCTCCATGTCTACTAACATTTCGCTTCCTCCATATACTACGAACCAATGTTTGAAAAGCATAACGAATAAGAAAGCTCCCCGTATTCGTATTCCCGAATGCAAAATCACGTCAAAGATCTCAGACCACTCAGCAGTAAACCTCTCCCTCATAATTCCACCTACCATATCCCTCCAAATTCTCCTAGAATAACGACAACTGAAGAACAAATGCTGACATGTTTCTTGCATTTCTTGACATAATACACAAACTCCATCTAGTGTACTATTCCATTGTCGAATTTTGTCACTAGTTTGCAATCGTTTCTTTATTGCAACCCATACAAGAAAGGAGTATTTAGGCGTGGAATGTGGGAACCAGATACCTTTACTCCAATCACACCGTGGTTGAGGTTGGCGCAAACACATCCAAGTTGCCTTTGTAGAAAAGTTCTTGGAATATTTGTCTGCTGATTTTCTCCATAGAGGGATATCATCATCTTGATTTACTCTTCTTCGGATAACTCAATCTGATCTTCAACATCATTCAACAGCTGCACTCTATGTCTCCCTCTTCTATGACGATTGAGCACGTCAACCACAAAATCATTTTCTCGAATGCCTAAGTCAATGCTTCCACCTTCGCTCAAATATTTTCTGGATCCGGGTTTTGTGTACTGCTTTGTTCGTTTACGAGTGAGGAAAGCACATAAAGGGAGGAAATTTATGCTAATTGTTGCTGTATGATTCAATGTCACTGAGCTTATAGCCTCTTTGGTTGTTTTTTGTCTTGTTTCTTTAGAAATTGTGTGTCTATGGGATCTTATGTTTGTATAGTTGTTGTTCGTATGCTCCAATTGCATGATTGATTAAACCAATTTGAATACTTAATCAAAAATTTGATTTTTGTTTTAATCATGTGGTTTTGCGATATTGTTGTGTTTTGATTAAACCAGTGGCTAATTACCTCAAGTTCGATGTGTTTTGATCTTCAGAGCTTTTTGAAAGTTCTGTGTTTATTTTTTGAGTTTTGTGAGAATCTATTTGGTTCCTTACTGTGATATTGATGTTGTCTTGAGCAGGTGACTTTGTCAGGGTTATGTTTTTGAATTTCATTGATGGGTTATGGTCGAGCTTTGGAGATGAGAAGATCATTGTGTTCTTGATCAAGTTTATTGTTTCTTTGGAGTTTGCTCTTGATCAAGTATATTTCTTCTGCTTCTCTATGATTGAAACTTTGTTTCCATGTATCAGCACAAATGGCAGTACTGTTTCGCGCATAAAACATCTCAAGATGCTTCAAGTCTTACAGAGTACTTAACCAAAGATGCTTCAAGTCTTATAGAGTACATAAACAAAGATGCTTTGTTGGTTTCTTGATTAGGAAAATGTCAAGTACCTTCCCGGGATTAAGCTAGGAAGAAATTTTGTTGCGGATCCTGACCATGAAAATGCAGGTTTGTGATGAATTTTTTTACCTTTTTACATGATCTATTTACATTCTTGAAAATGTTGAATCTAAACCCATGCAGTGAAGGAAGCAAACATGTTGGTTTTTGTTACACCGCATCAGTTCATGGATGGTATATGCAAGAAACTAAAGGGAAAGATAAAAGGAGAGGTTGAGGCTATATCTCTTGTCAAATGGAAGGAAATGAAGAAGAGAGGTCCCTGTATGATCAAGACTCATCTCCAAGGAACTCGGTAAGAAATTATCATGCTTTTTCAAATGTCATTTAATTCTCCGAATAACTATGATTTTAAACTTATGATCTTTTCTTTGTCTTAAAGAGAACATAAGTGTTAGAATAGTCAAGGAACAATGTGCTTTAGTGTCTACAATTAATGGATGTGTTGCTGATGTAATTTGCTTGGACTTATTCTTGGGTTCACTCCCTAGGGTGAACATCTAGGTTCACCAACCAATAGAATTGTGTGATTTAAGATTCAGTATCTTTTAAAAAGGAAATAAAATATTATCGAATTATATTATACTTTTAAAATAAAAATTAAATAAAAATTATACTAATCACAAAAAAAAACTTTTTAATCTAAAAAAAATATTTTCAAAAAATATTTTTAACGCTCCCAACAAACATTAAATCTTAGACTTTTGGATAAATCTTAAATTTTAAGATTTATCCAAGAATTTCGGATTTACCCAAGGGTTTAGGGTTTACCCAAGAGTTTAGGGTTTAGGATTAGGATTTAGGGTATAGTTTTTTGTTGATTGTGTTCACCCCCGAGGTGAACTTATGAATTCACCTCTTTCCTTATTTCAATTATATTGCCATAAATATTAATGTCACATAAATAAATAAATTATAAATTACAAAAGAAGTAAACTTTAAATCATAAACTCTAAATTCGAACCCTAAACCCAAATCTTAGATTTTTAATTTTAAACTATACCCTAAACCCAAACCTATACCCTAAACCCAAACCTATACCCTAAATCTTAAATCTAAATTTAAATCCTAAACCCTAAACTCAAACCATAAACTCTAAACCCAAATTCTAAACCCTAAACCCAAACTCTAAACGCTAAATCCTAAACCTTAAACCCAAAATGTAAATCATAAACCCAAATTTTTCAAATACCTTTGGGTTAATGATCATCAAATGTATTTTCAAATACATTTTAGTGTATAGAGTTCGGGTTTATGGTTTACAGTTTGGGTTTAAGGTTTAGGATTTAGGGTTTAGAGTTTGGGTTTAGGGTTTAGAGTTTGGGTTTAGGGTTTATGGTTTGGGTTTAGGGTCTAGGATTTAAATTTAGATTTAGAATTTAGAGTATATAGTTTGGGTTTAGGGTATAGGTTTGGACTTAGGGTTTAGGGTTTGGTTTAAAATTTAAAATCTAAAATTTGGATTTAGGATTTGAATTTAGAGTTTATGATTTAAAATTTACTTTTTTGTAATTTATAATTTATTTATAGTGTGATATTAATGTTTATGGCAATTTGATTGAAATAAAGAAAAAAGTGAATTAATAAGTTCACCACCATAGAGGTGAACCTAAGTATTGTTCTTAATTCAATCGGTTATAACTTTATGTTCGAAACTATATGTCGTTTTGGTATTTCTAGATTTGAGATCTTGAGTTAAAGCATTACGTTTTATTAATTGTCAACTCAAAAGTATATTGTCCCTTTTTTCTCATCGAGCTGTGTTATATGTAAAAAAATTCATATCAGTCTTCTATAGTTTGTGAAAATCATTTAATTTCTTGTTTTGTTTCTACAAAAAGATATTGACAAACCATAAGACCATCTCTAATCCAACTACATAATTTACTATAAAATATAGTAGAAAATGCAGTTATAAATGAATTAAAAAAACATTGTTTCATTTATAGAATAATAATTTGTTTTTTCTTCGTGATAGCATCTTTCATTGTATTTTTTACAGTAAATTATGCAGTTAGCTTAGGGACGTAGTAACTAAAATATCAGCGAGATGCTCTTCACGTATGTTCAACTACCAGACAATTATAGTTAGTTAAATGCTAATTCCTTTTTACTATTTAGCTAAATTGTTGTGTTAGCTAGCCGTCAGCTGAGAATTGTCTATTTTATATATAAAACAGCCCATCCATTAGAGATTTGGCAGTGCCGATTGGCTCAATCGCTCAGAAGGTATTATTAAGAAAATGACAAGGTTTTGATTTGCAGTACGTAGTTTTATTTATTTATTTATTATTTTTTTTGTTCACTACAGTACGTAGTTTTACTAAATAGTTTATTAGTACATTTCTAGCCAGTTCTTAATCGTTCAAATTAATAGTAACATTTTTTTTTCCGTCTGTTAAATTTATTAAGGACAAGGCCCAAAAATGGACCCAACCCAAACGAAAAAAACAAAAGGCCAAGACGGCCCGATACAAACTGATCAAAGCCCGACATAAAGGGCAAGAGAAACATGGGCCAAGCCCAAATTAAAACCCAAAACGGTGCGACCTATAGCCACGCGTCCGAAGCCTGCGCGTGATCACCCACGTGTCCAACTCTGATCTTTGCGCTGGACACACGTCTTCTTTGCATCAAACCGGGGTCCAAACGCCGGAAAAAGCTTCCGGACGCCGCCCCTTCGTCTTCGCACCAAACCAAATCGGAGAAACTCCGTCTCCGCCATCTTTGCCGATGAAACCCACCTCCAACGACTGTATTGAAGGTATGGGGCTGCATCGGTGACTGAACTCCCGGATAAAACCGCCGCAAACGATACAGCGCTTCACCGGACTGCTACCACGGTATGCATCTGCAACGCATCCGTCTCCGTCACCACCACTGTTAAAAACAAAACCTTAAGCCGGCCGCCATCACCAGAAAAGAGTCGACGGCGCCAGAGTCAAAGCCGGACGGCTTCAATCGGATCGAACACCGCCGGAGTCAAAACGGGATAAACCCGAGCCGATACGATAGTAAACAAACGGAAAAAGAAAAACTGGGGTCGGACCGACGGTGGCTGTGAGAGCCCACCCGTCGGCCGGAATCGATAACCACGGCGAGTGCTTTTCTTGAGAGAGGTTAGAGAGAAATCCTTCAAATTAATAGTAACATTATGCCCTCTATCATTTTCATTTCATTTAAATATTTTCATAGTTGATCATTTTAAAATTGATCTTAAGGCAATAGACAATATCCTCAATGATTTCTGTATTAATATTGTCCACCATATGAAATAACTATTCGAAATCTTCTTCATTGGTAGTATTTTGATGGCAGGCACATGCAAACAATGCATGAAGACCGACCAATCCTATTATGGAAAAACATCACGACAAGGATGATTGGTTGGTGTGATACCACGTAAGCAAAATCTACGGTGACAGAATTGACTGGGGCCCATAATTTCCCTCCACGTGAAGTCATCAACGAGGAAAGCCACGGATGATACCGACGTGTATGGTCAAGATCCGCCTAAGGCATATCCCGTGTTAGACGGGCCAGATTCTCTCAACGGCTATTGTAATACTTATTTCATGATCCGACGGTTGATATTGAAAAGGCGGTGACCGCCCCGCAGTGTTTCCCGGGACTTGTGCTGTGTTGCGCAAGTGCATCGTAAACTTGAAGCTATAACATTAAAATACTACGGCATTTTAAGTCTCAAATAAATAAATAAATACTTAGAAAAATAAAATTCGATGCTAAAAATAGACTTATATTATTATTGGTGGGTTCGTTTATAAAAGGAAACAGCCGTCCCAGTTCTTAGCAGCATGTGTGCTCTTGAGGTTAGGGTTCTTTAGAGAGAGTTTATATATATTTTATCAAACGATCCTTCGGATCTTGTAATGGAAGTTTAAACATTAACGTGTTTTAAGTACAATCTTTTCGTTTTCTCCCTTTGTTATTATAAACCCTGATTTTTTTTTTTCAACTTATAGGGCTTTTTCGATCGTAATATTTGGTAGATCATCGCCATTTAAGACACATATACAGAATTATCTTTCTCTGCTTTCCCTTGTTTTTATTGTTCAATATTTTCTTGAAACACCCTCTTCTTTAACCAAAAATATATATACCATCTTGTCTTGAAACTACATTAAAGTTTTTATCAAAAAAGAAAAACTATATTAAAGTAGATTATCATATTTTATCCATGGAAACAATATCTATGCAACGTTCGCAGGGCAAAGAAGTTTCTGGTTTGAGACCATTCAAGAACCCTAAAAGAAGGAGTTCTCGTGGAGGAAGCTTGGCTCTTCCGATCAACCCGACGTCTTCTTGGGGATCTTCTCCGACGCATCTTCCACCGCCGCCTAGCTACTCCCAGCCTCCTCTTCTCCCTCTTCCACACGTCAACAGCTCTCCTCTGCAACACGTCAAAAGCTCTCGACCACGTGTGAACAACTCTAGTCTCCTTTACTCTCTGGCAAGAGCAACATCTGAAACTTTACCGAGACTCCCTCGAACCGGTTCGGTTCAGGTCCGGACTAACCACAACCATGATTTCCCGGAAGGATTTGATGGTTATCCCGGTCCAGCGATCATGTTACTATCTCCTCCGCCGTGTAGTTTGCCCATGCCTAGGTTTTCGATCAAACCGAAGCTCAGTTGCAACGCAGAAGCTGCCGGCAAAACTGACGTAGCCACCGATATCATCCGTCGTGTTTTACAGCTACGTTAAGTTAAGGTCGGCGATGTTACAATAAAATAAAGCCCGTGGGCTTGGGTCTGTCTTGTTTTTAAAAGTGATAGAACTCTCTCCTTTTGTGTGATTTGCTAAGCCATAACTTTTTTTAAAAGGCTATGTTGGCACAAAGTATAAGCCTTGCCGGATTACATTTCTTTCAAGTTATTTCCTTCTATAAGATTATTTTACCAATACTAATTAGACTTATTCTTCGGTTCACCCCCTAAGGTGAATCTCTAAGTTCACCAACCAATAGTATTGTGTCATTTAAAATTCAATATCTTTTAAAAAAGAAAACAAAATATTATCGAATTATATTATACTTTCAAAATAAAATTATACTAATCACAAAAACAAAACTTTTTAATCTAAAAAATATATTTTCAAAAAATATTTTTAACTCTCCCAACAAATATTAAATCGTAGACTTCTGGATAAATCTTAAATTTTAAAATTTATCCAAGAATTTCGGATTTACTCAAGGGTTTAGAGTTTAGGATTAAGATTTAGGGTATAGTTTTTTGTTGATTGTGTTATAAATATTTTTTTTAAATCAAAGTTTTATAATTTATCTAAAGGTTTACTAAAAGATTTAGGGTTTAACATTTAGAGATTAGTATTTTTTTGTGGTATTAATTTTTTTGAAAAAGTACTTATTTTTTGCATTTAGTATAATTTTATTTATTTTTACTTTATTTTTTATTTTTAAAACGTAATATAATTTGACAATATTTTGTTTCCTTTTTCAAAAGATGTCAAATTTGAAATAACTAAATCGTATTGGTTGGTGAATCTATAGGTTCTCCGTAGGGGTGAACCCAAGAATAACTCTACTAATTAAGTCCATGTTAATTTTTTTTTTAAGACCATGTTAATTTTACGTGTTGCTGCAACCTGATTAGTTGCAATTTACAGGCTATTGTTCATTTTGTTATCGCTCAGCTATTCACAGCTAGTCACTTACTACTTAGAAATCATTTTATCGATTAAATTTTATTTAATATAAATTGTGACCAATCGCATAATATTGCGATAGACAAAAAGTCAATATTTTTTTTTGATACAAAAAGTCAAAAAGTCAATATTTAATCGCAAGTTATGCTTCGACACATGCAAAGAAACATTGTCCAATAAAAAAGACTAAATGATAATCCGCGCCTTGCGCGGAGTAAACTTTTTTTTAAATATGTTGTATCTAAATAAATAATACATTTTTTGTTATGAATAATTTTTTTTTACATTTGATTAGGGATGACATATGGGTAGGTATCATTTGGTTTGGTTAGGTTCGGTTTGGATCTTTGCAAATTTGGTTTGAATCTTTATATATTCGGTTTGGTTTTAGATTCAGATAACCCATTTAATTTTTTAAAAACTTAAAGTTCATATATACTTTAAATTTCTCAAAACATAAAAATAAAAATAATATGTTACATATAAATTTGAATAATGTATACCAAAATACTTAAATTTAACATAAAAATTGGTTTAACTTAAATATTTGGATAGCAAATGAATAGATATTTTCAGTATTTTGAGTAATGTTTAGTTATTTTAAATATATAATTTTTACTATTTTTATATATTTCTAAATATTTTGGACAATTTAAAAACATCTTAAGTATTTTGTTTATTTCTTTGAGATATTAATTTTTTTAAATAATATATTTAAGTATATAAATTTGATTCGAATATACTCGGATACCCAAAATATTTTGGTCCGAATCGGGTTCGGTTCTGGTTTTTAGATACCAAAATTTTAAACATGTTCAGATATCTAACGAAATTGATTAAAGTTCTATACTATTTTGTAGATTGGATTTGGTTCGGTTATTTGGATTCGGATTTTTTTCCCAACCATATATTTTTTATTGTAACCAAATTTTAAATGAAAGTGACGATGGTTCATACTGATTTTAGGTATGCAACAATTTTTAAACCAAAACACTTTCTTTTATGTACGTGATTTATTTAGTTAATCATTAAAAAAATGTTCAAGACCCATTAAAAACGATAGGCTGAACTGAAAAAAAGTTACTATTGATCACAAAATTTTCAATGTGAGGCTTGTACCATTTTTAGTAATTTATAATCGTTTTAAAAAATTCGAAATACAACATATAAGAAAAAATATAATTTTTTTTTATTATATGCTTAATGTGATTGTTTAATTTATTTTAACAAATAAAATTAAACGAAAAGTATAGAGGATAAAAAATTATTATCAAATCTTTATTATTCATAATCATTAATGGTGATATATATGTCAATCATATTAGGAAGTTCCGTAGCTTTTATTTAAGGAAACAACAGAGAATATTTTTTTGTATATTAATAATTGATTTAATAGTTATTTAATAAAAACTATAATATATGTGTAGATGGACCAACTTATTTCTCTAACAATCCTCAGAATAATTCTCATGATGACACGTGGCTACCAAACAATGTTGCAATGTTCCAGGATTAATATATAGGGGATGTTTGATCTGAACAAACGTTAAGGAAAATGGTTTACCTCATATGAAATCAACCTTCTTGTTTATTCGTATACAAATTTTGCATCATATTTAAAAGACCATGAACTATTAATTTTTTTTATTTTATATACAAAATATTGAAATGTCGTCAATCTCTTCAGAATTTAGGCGTAGCATTTAAAATGTTTTTAATAAAATATCAAAACTTTGGAATTGGTTTGAGAAAATAAAATTAACTAGATTTTTGACCAGATAGTTTATTCGATTTATAATTTTATATAATAACTGTATACATTTTTTAGAAGTCCGAGATCATATTCATACTTAAACGTTTGCGATTTGATAATTATACTCAAGAGTTTAGATATTTTCAAGTATCTCATCACAGATTAATAAATTTTTATAATATGGTATTAATTTTTAAATTGAGATTATGATCCTCGATTTAAACTTAAATATTTGAGTGTTGATGTCTACAATTGTAAATTTAGATAATACAATGTATTTCATTAAAAATTGATAAATTTTATAGTGTCGTATATCTCAGTTTACTTTTAAAATTCCTATTTTCAGTTGCTATTTTTAATAAGTTACCAGTGTAATATAAATACGTTTTATAAACTAATAGCGTTTTATAAAATTTTCAGTGTCAATTTAATATACATATCCATATTTACTAATTTAATTAAATTCATCTTAAATAAAACAAATAAAAATAAATAGTGTTTAGTTTACATCGAAACTTTTTAAAGATTATTGAGTTTTTAACATACAAAACTAAATCACTTTTTATTTTATTTTATTTGATTAATTTGAAATAAGTATGTTATGTGACCTGCAAGTTTTTATAAATAATAGGTGTAAATTTGACAATATTTTTATTAAAGATTCACATTTTTTCTTTTTAAACAGTTTCTTTAGCTATGGCCAATGTAATCTTATCAAATTAACGTGATAACTAGATTTTGATCCGCGCTTTCAAAGCGCGTAATAAGTTTTCAGTGAAATTATTATATAATCGCGTTTTCTCTTCATTTAAAGTAGTTTTCAACATAAAACAGTAACCCGCAGTCCGAACCGAATCAAACAAAAAAATCGATACGTATCTGATATGAAATGTAAGAAATAGCAAAATAGACCCTGTAGGATGGAACAAAACATATCTGAATCCTAAGTGTTATTAGCAGAACCCAAATGAATAACTAAAAAAATTGAAAACTATAAAGAAGATCTGAAAATGATCCAAATGTCCAAATTTATCACAAATAAATTAATTTGATATAAATTAATATTTTTATTGTGTATTTACATTTAAATGTTACAAAGAAATGTTATATTTATTGTTTTGAAACCTAATCCAGACCACGGTTATATTTCAAGAAATTTTTATTATCTAAAATCTTATAAATTCCTCCAAAAATTGTTAAAACTCGGAATCCGACTATCGGTTGAACCGATTGGTGACCTGATATTTAATCGATTTGACTTAATATTTTATATTTAAAGTATTCTAATATATGTTCATGAATTTTTAGAAGAATAATGGATATATTATGATGTGATGCTCTAATTTTACAAAAGTTAGCTATACAAACTGATTTTTCCTTTTGTTATAAGTGTAATAGATCAACTATTGAAAAGATGTAACTAAAACCAGAAATATATTTAAGCATCAACGATATATATACAATTATTATAACTTAACGATTCATGTTTGCAAAAACTATAATCATTTATTTTTTTATTTTTTTGTTCATATGTTATTCATTTCACACAAGATTACGTATATATAAATATTATAGAAATGTTATTTATTATTCTAGAATAAAAATTAATAAATATTTGTTTATAATTATAGTTAGCATTAGTGATGAAATTTACTATTCAAAATAATATTAAAATAAATGAATATTCACATTTTAAATAAAAATGTATTAAAAGATATTATTAAAAATGTAATTTTAGAAAAAGATATTTAAAGTTTTTTAGAAAAGATATTTAAGAATATCTCTTTAAATAATTTATTTTGAAAATATTAAAATAATTGGTTAAATATCTCTATAATATTATTTGAGAAATCAGTTTCTTATATGTTACGCACACGCTAATTCTCATGACGGTTAATTAGTTAGCTACCCTTAACGAAATAAAAATATTATATGTGATTGCATTTAATAACAACTATTTTTTCCTTAATAAAACTTAAATAAAATTTTTAATTAAATTTTCCTTTTTACAAAAGCACAAAGATAAGAAAATTAATATTTTAAAATGAAGTTTATTTATATGAAAACCTGTTTAATTTTTATTACCTTTTCTCAAAAACATAAAAGTCTTAGATTTTTAAAAAATATTTACTTTTTTGTAATCCAAAAAATATTAATTATGTATATAAAACAAAAATTCACAAAACAAATTGAAAAGAGTAAAATAATTTAGACATTTTTTTCTATAAGATAATAATATTTTATTATGGACGTTTTATTAAATTATTAATAAGAAAATAATTTAAAAACATAAAATCATCCATCTAATATCATTTTTTACAAACATTAATTACATTTATAGATAATCTTAATGAACTAAAGTTTTATACCTAAATACCATTATTGATAATTATTTTGTTTTCCTTTTTAATAAAACTTTAAAATTTCTCTTTAACTTAAATTTCTTTTTTCAAGAAAAAACTTAAATTTCCTTTTTATAATGGCATATTAAAATATAAGTAAATATTTCTAGAATATTAGAGATAGATTATAGATAAACGAAATTTATTTGTATTTTTCTTCATATTTGTCCAAAAACATAAAAAACAGAAACATCTGTCAATTTTCAAAATATAGACTTATATATTTTATCGAAAACATATACAAATTATCCATAAATATATTTATGAACCTAAGGAAAACTAGAAAAAAATCTAATTAGCAAAATTATTTTATTTTAGTCTAATAATAACCAAAAATATTATGATTAATAAGTGATATAGCCCAATATATCAAAATACAAATACTGAAACCAATCAAAATATGAACAATTAAATCAACCAATTATTATGACATATCTATTTTATATATATTCATATACGTGAATAATTTTTCAATATATTACAAGTTATGTTTATTAATACATATCTGATTTACTATTTATTTTTCTTCTATTTTCTAAAATAAGATATATCAAATTATACAAAATTTTATGAAATATATTTACGAATATAAGAGGATAAACCGAACTACCTACTAATAAGAAAATTTTAACCTGATCAAAAAAATCATCATTAATTTAACAGAATATATACAACTCAAAATACCAAAATGAATAGGTGAAATAATACAAAATATCATACTTTAAATCACATATTTAATTAAGATAGAAACATAAAGATACTTAATAATATTAATAGAAAATTAAATAAATATGGTGGTCTAACAAAAACTATTTGTAGTTAGATAAAAATGCTTCTGTTTAATAATATTGTTGATTGAAAAACTGCTTAAAAATAAATAAACAGATTACTTTTTTAGTCTAAACAGATTTTATTGATAAATCGAAGTACAAATCGAGTTATAGAATCGTACATGAATAAATAGTGAGATGAGTTCATAGGGGAATTTTTCACACAGAAGTTTTCCATAAATGCAAAAGAAACAATTACATCAAGGTTTTGATTATGACATTGATTAGTGAAGAATCAACACACAGTTTTGATGATGACATAGACATTGAGTTCGTAACATAAATGTAAGAAACAAAACTGGTATTCCCAGTGAATCGAATCTCATACTGGAGAATGTAATATTCTCAGCCTTCAGTGAATCTATGTCCACAATTGGGGCAAGTATAATATGTTGTTTGTCCTTCGTCTGCCGATCTTGTCTGCAATAAATTAGAAAAGTCAAGATGAATATATTATTTTGACATGAAAGAGAAGACAAGAACTTGAAAATCTTGGGAGTTACCTGTCTGGTTGTGTATACAAGCTCAGGATGCTGGCATTTCTCACACGCCTTTTTTATCTGAATAGAGAGAATACACCAAAACCAAAAGTCAGAGACAGAGAAAAAAAACGTATTACGTTTTAGCTTGTGTGTTTTGTGATATAATAAAACCTTTGGTAGCTCAGCGTCTTCCTGAGTTTTTTCACCAAACAGAGAGATTCCTAGTTCTCTTCTGATATCCTACAAAAAAATGCCAAAGATCACGATGTGCTATAAACTAACTTCGCATTAGGATTATGTATTACCCAAAAAAAGAGAATGAAAACACCAAAGAAACGGGTCTAAACACCTCATGATGCCATAACATAGACAAAACGGGGTTGTACGTGTTCGCTGTCTAAGTAAGTCAAGCTTAATATCTTTGCTGAATAAAAACCAAATCCGATTGATTTACAACACACATAAGAATACATGACTTAGCAAAACTAGCCAGACAAGAATCCACATTGCTAAATAAAGGAAAGAAACACACCTCATCAGAAACTGTGTAAGCTATTTGCTTGTCAACGATTTCTGAAAAGCAATGACGTTTTAAATCTCAGTAAGATAAGATTAACCAAAACCCAAAGAAGTTAAATTAATTAAAACTTCCAAAAAAAAAAAAACTCTTGTCATACCTTTTGCGTTACGAGTTGTTTTGCATAGTGGACATTCAGCATACTTGCTTGACTTCAAGATCAGCATCGTCCCACACAAATTACAGAACAAGAAACCGCTTTCCCGTGACTTCTCCATTACAAACAACCTTTTTCACACAGAAAAAAAGAAAACACATAAAAACAAGCTCATCTCTACAATATGTTTCAGTTTGCTTACAAAAACAAAAGTTAAATAGGAACACTGGAATCTACAGGAGAAGAAGGATGATGGAACAATTCTAAGCACGAACTAGTGTAAATTAATTAAAAATCTCAAAATAAAGATAATGGTTTACAAGAGTCCACAGAAACACAATAAAACCGTTAAGAAAATCATATAAAATAAAATTGTGCAGAACAATTTATATAATGTTATACATAAATATAATAATTAATTACAGAAAAAACTAGGACATGTGGATAAAACTTACTGAAACACAAAGTTTATAAGCAGAGAGACGAAGGAGGTTAGGGTTTCGAACGGTGATGAGCGAGAGATGTGCTCACGGTTCCCGGCGGCGGCGAGGTGTATATAAAATAAGACGCAGAAAGAAAAATTTTCAAATAAATTGAAACAGAGGTAGTAGAAGTGTATAATGGGCTTTTATTGCAAAGGCCCATTATTAAATAACCATGGGCTTTTATTTAAAAAGCTCAATATTGGGTTTTTTTTTTTTTTTTGCAAATGAGAGGGATAGGATCAAATTAGAAAATTGAAATTGAAATTGAAAAAAAAACGCTCCATTTTTCCGCCAGAGGGAAGAGAGAAGGATGGAGGAGTTGAGTCCAATGCCACCGTGTCCCTCCACCGTAACAGTACGACGGAACCCTCCTCGAAAAGCCAGAGCCACTCCGTACACCACCACCGCCGCAGCTAAACCACCTCCCTCCGAGAACACTCACGACGTTCCTTCGTTTCCGATCGACGAGATTCTCTCCATCCACATCCCTCAACCCGAACCACCGCCCAAGTCTTCCGTTTCAGAGAGCTTGAAGATCTTCCTGAGAATCAAACCCTTGAGGATCTCGAACAAGGTGACGGCGGCGGCGGTAAAGAGCAGACCTAGAAACGTGTGGCCTCAAAACCCTACGAAGAAGCACAACAACAACATGGCGAAAGAGAGTAGTAGGAGTAAGAAGAGGGAAGAAGCTTGTATCACTCTCAACGATTCTTACTCGGTCACGCTGACTCCTCCTCAAGCGTTGCAAGAGCTTAAACGAAGCAAGACTGAGGTCTTTGAAGGCTTTTCTCATGTTTTCCCTCCCAACTGTTCACAGGTTCGACCAAAAAGTTAATTCCTTTTTCTTAAGATGGATCTTAGGCTTTGTTGACTGAGTGTTTTGTTTGTTTGTTTGTTTGTAGAGCGATGTGTATGGTAAGATGGTTCAACCTTTGTTGGAGGATTTCATTAATGGGAAGAGTGGAATGTTGGCTGCCTTGGGTCCTAGCGGCTCTGGCAAGACTCACACTGTCTTTGGAACTCCCAAGGATCCTGGTCTTGTTCCCCTTACTCTCCGTCAACTTTTCAACAAGACTTCTCCTGTGTCTTTCAGGTATAAAAGACCCTAAACAATGAGTTTCTTTGGGCCTTGGGGATAGACACAGTTTCCATAAACATCTTTTTTGCTTTATCTTCAGGTCATTTTACTTGTCGATATTTGAGATATGCTCTGAGCGAGGGAAAGGGGAGAAAGCTTATGATTTACTTGGAGATGGAAGCTCCGAATTGTCTGTGCAGCAATCAACCATCAGGGGTTTGAAAGAGGTCTGTCCTTGATTCTTTCTTGGTTTTTAAGTTTTTAGAATGATGGATGAGTGTTGTAATCTTTTGACAATCATGTGTGGGTGGGTAAGTAGGTCCCGATCCATAATTTGGAGGAAGCAGAGTCCTTGATTGGACAGGCGATGCTGAAACGTGCTACAGCTACAACAAATTCAAATAGCCAATCAAGGTATCTTCTTTTTTGGACCATTTCTCAACCAATGTTTAACTAAATGTCTTCGTGTTTCTAACTAATTTTGGAAACGTTTTCAGTCGCTCACAATGCATCATTAACATAAGAGCAGCATTCGATGGCGTTTCTAACGAAACAAAAATGCAGTCCAGTGATGCTATGCTTACTATAGTCGACTTGGCGGGAGCAGAAAGGGAGAAAAGAACTGGCAATCAGGTTATACTTTTTTGTTTATTGTACACTTTGTATATGGAGTATGTACTCTCTTACCAGCTTCATATGCAGAGCCACAAGTATATGTCGTCATACCTAAAAGTACTTGTTTCATAGTTTGACTGTAAGATGCTGACCAGTACTTGTTCTTACCATCACAGTAGGAGCTGGTTAACAGTGAACTGTCTTCATCTGAAGAATTAAACTAACATGTTCCTTGTACGCCTGTTTGGTTTGATTTGTTTTGTAGGGTGAGAGGTTGGTTGAGAGTAATTTCATCAACAATACATCCATGGTTTTTGGTCAATGTTTGCGGGTAAGGGCATTGATTTGGGACTTCCTGAAGATGGCCTTATTTTATATTCTTCTTACGCCTACAATTCAACTAACCATGATCACGCTGCATGTGTTGGCAGTCGCTGTTGGAGTACCAGAAGAACCGAAAGAAGGGACTGCAGAAACATCATCAAAATTCTCTGGTAGCACCTACCCTATAATTCATACTATCTGATGAAAGTTGATATGATCTATGAGTTATTTATTTAGTCTTGGTTCATTCCGTATACTAATCTGATTTTGGTTTTTATGTAGTTAACGAGGTACTTGCGAGATTATCTAGAAGGAAAAAAGAGGATGGCTTTGGTATGACAATTTATGTGGGGTTTTTTTCATGAAGACCTTATTTTGAGACCCTGATATATTTTAAATTTACAGATTATAACAGTCAAAGCCGGAGAAGAAGACTATCTTGATACCTCTTATCTTCTGAAACAAGCATCTCCGTACATGAAAATCAAGTAATGTTGGTTATCATCAAAGATGAAGTCCACATCTCGAGCAAGTGCTGATGTTTTTCCGTTTGGTGTATTTATTCAGATTTGATAACACTGAGGAAGTTTGCAACAAGAGGCAGCTCAAAACATTTCCAAGAGTTGAGAAAAACAAGAAAATGAAACTCAGTGCTCCCAAGACTTCCCAAGTAAATCTGGCTTCCTCTACGCATTGTTGTTACCTTGTGCAGAACTAAAAAGTTTTTGTGCATAAATCACTTTACTTAAAAAGGTTGCATTTGCCATTGTAGATTGCAGAGATTGTTGCTGGAGAAAAAAAAGAAATTGCTGAGAAAGGTAGGATTTTGAGAATTCTTCCAAATATTGACTGTACATATTTAGTTTCTTGCTTATATCCTTTTGCGTCCTGGATGTCTAATATGATTCTTCACCAGTGAGTTCGGAGGGAAAGAAAGCTGATCAAACGGAGAAACTATCTCCAAAGCTGGAGGATAACAACGAGAGAGAGCACATCATCATGCGGAATTTTGCTAAAGCCGTGTGGAGCGTCCTCAAGCAGTACAACGAGAAATTAAAAGTAATTTCCTTTCATTGCTTCTTTCCTTGATATTGTGACATATCACGGTTGAACTGTGTTTAATATCTATGAATCTATTTTATTACCGTAGGTTGCAGAAGGTGACATTTGCAGTCTCAAGGAAAGCCTTGCAAACGAACAACTCAAGTCACAGGGGTTAGAGAAAGAGTTGATCAGTCTCAAGTCTTCTTGCCTATTTTCTAACTCAAACCTGGCAGAACCGTGTCTACCTGAAGTAGGTGCACTTGTCCATGCAAAAGAAGAGCTCGATTCTGACACAAGTTTGGCTCATGCGAATGTAAGTTTGGACACGGTTTGATTTTCTTCTTGATACCTACCGAAAATACTTATTGCTGACTACAAATTTTCAGAGGAATCTCGATGATGATCCTTTCAACCTTATCGAGTCCAGAAGAGAAGTAACCGCAGAAGAATGCAATGAGTCCCCTGTACCAAACAAAAAACTAGTTCCTGGCTTAGGAAAGGAAGAAATCTCCTGTGACGAGCAAAAATGTGGCAAGCAAGATAATCCTTGCAACCTTATGGATTCAAGAAAAGAAGTCACTGGCACTGCAGAAGAATGCAATGAGTCTCCTGTCCCAAACAAAATTGTAGTTCCTGGCTTAGGAAGCGAAGCAATCTGCTGTGACGAGCAAGAATGTGGCAAGAAAGGTGATCCAACAGCTTCACCAGAACAAGTTGAAGTTAGCCTCATCAACGACCGGCTCTCTAACATTCAAACAAAATCTGCAGTATCCCGCAGATTTTCAGATTCAGTGAAACAAGAAAGGTTATTAGTGATATCTGATTTGCACATTTTATTCAGCAGTTTTAATAATCCTCTCTCTCCCCCTCATTCTGAATTCTCTTTGGTCTTTTTTTGCAGACTCAGAAGACTGTTGCCAGACTCATCCAGAGTGCTAGCTGAGGAAATGGATGACTTGGACATCAAGGATAAGCAGATTGATAAACCACAGGTTTAGTCATTCTCCTCTCTCACATATCTTTATGAATTCTCTTCTCTGTGAAACAATCTATATTTTGTTTTTCTCATGTGTAGGTTAAATTAGCCGAGACTCGTGATCAAGAGAAATCAGAATCAACTGAGAGTCGTGAAATTGAAATCCCTGCCCGTGAAACAGAACCTGCATCAACGAAAAAACAGAAGAAAGAACAGAAGAAACCAAGAAGGTTTTATTCTTTTTGCCAATATTTCTTTTGTCTCTTATTTTCATGTTTACTTATTATACAAGTAGAAAAAAAACTTTTTGTCACTGTAACAGGAGGCTCCAACCTGCTTCATCAGTGTTATTAACAAGAGAAATAAACACGTTAGAGATCGAGGATGATGTGGCCGAGCCAAAGGTATACTAACCAGCCCTACCACCTTTGACGATGTATCATGTGGTTAACGTTCTTAAAATGTATTTGCAGGGGACAAGAGGTGGAAAGAAGAGTACAATGGCACAACCGAGAAGCCAAGGGAGTGTCACACTCCTCCGTCTCCTCACAAACAATCTTCATCTCTGACAAAGAAAACTTTTTTTTTTTGCTAAGAATGTTAATATCATTAACTGGTAATGAAATAGATTACAAGTGGTGAAACTTGAAATCCAAAAAGCTTCAAGAAGCTACTTTGGTTGTACAAGCCGCAAAAAAAGATTAAAAAAGCTTGTAGAACATAATAGGACTAATCTAGTAAACTAGATTAATGCTAAGGCTAATGATGTGTCTCTTTGCACTGATCACTTGAAGAGTTGAGATGACTGAGCCGCCTTAAGCTGGAACCTGCAAAAGGAGTAGGCCTCAAAGAAGTCTGATAACCAGAGTCCCCTTGGGCGGGAGGCTGCAACTGCATTAGCCGGAAGAGGTGACCAAGCTCTGCATCAGCCTATACAACGCTACCAACTCCAGAAGTACCAACAACAGCAAACCTTAAGAGATTCTTGAGCTTCACGGTGTGGACGCAGGCGGTAGGGAAACGGCAGAAACCGGCCACAGACCAAGTCGGAAGGCTCGACAAAACTCGTAAAAGGCAGCTAACATCTTCGGACAGCCAAAAGACAATCAAATGATTTAAGGGCAGTGTGAGACATAGCTCACAAATCAGGCGAGAGCTACTACGGAAGGTGAGAGACTCCAGACGCCACGGCGGCATAACTACGGGACAGCCCAAGATCCCTTACCGATCTGCGAAGAGGAGGAGCTCACCGGAACCAAAGTGCAAAGAGACAGATCGAGCGACAGAGAATCCTCCACGATGGCCCCCACACCGTGCATCTGCCGGAAACAGAGAAGAGGAACTCACACTGACCAGAGGAAAACAAATCGACGACAGAGGGTTTGGAGAACGGTAAGGAAGGTTCCAGGAGAGGCAGCGACGCTCTCCATTCCCGACGAACCGTGGACCCCTAGATCTGACCCAGATCTAAGAAAAGACCCTTTGTTGCAAGAGAATCCCTACTGGCTACACCCATCGCTTCAGCTTGCTGCACCTCGCTTCTCCTCCAGCGGCTTGACAGACGCCCGCCTCGCCGTTGATTAGTCACCGGTGAACCAGAGAGGACCAGAGGAAAAAAGCATATCGGAGCAGATGGAGAGGAGAAGGATGGTGGAGGAAGGCAAAAGAAGGGAAGAAGGAAACGCCGGGGTGGCGGAGGAGACCCGCTCAGCTAGCTTGCCGTCGATCTCCTCCACCGGAACAGAGATCAGATGTTGGCGGCGCTAGGGTTTCAAGAGATTTGGGGGAGAGACTCTAGAGAGAAAAAAGTTTCTCTCTCTCTCTCTCTTGTTTTGTAACCCGACAAAGAAAACTTTTGTCGCAACAACATATTGTCGTACCTTTTATTTGTCTTATGGTAAGGTATAAAGCAAAAACTTTATATAATATGTTTTGGTTAAACATATTTTGTAAATGGTCCAAGCTTTTTGAGCCGCAAGATGAAATAGTTAACATGGAAAAAAGAACGTCTCGTCTTTTAATTTATTTCTTAAACCACTATTACTCTAGCTTGTATATATAGTTTTCAGTTACTAGGATTGAAACTGTTTTCCCCAAAGTAAAACGAAACATATTTACATGAACTCAGTAAGGTATATGATGTGGGATCCTAAACCGGACCGCTAAACCGTGCTAATGGGCTTCAATAGAAAGATTAGACGACGACAGTGAACAACAGATCGTGGGTTGGGGAGAACACACAGAATCAAGCAAAAAAATGTGGTAAGCTTGATTGATTAATAAATTTGGAAAAAAATCCAAAAAATATCAAATCCGTGCCCATCTACCAGATCGTCCTAATCCTAACACATTATCTTCGTTTTAATGTGCCTATAGATCTCGCATCACATCTCTGACAAAATAGGTAAGATAAAAAAATAAAAAATAAAACTTATTTTTGTTGACAAAAAAAGAAAAGAAAATAACCACTTGGCGGAACAAAACCAAAAAACGAGTTACGTAGTGGGAGACGACTCAAGAGGGACTCTCTACTCTCTCCCTATCAGATCTACCTCTATAGTCTCACATATATTAAGTCGTTCAGACACAAAGACCTGTTTTGTTCAAACTCTCTCTCTCTATCCCAAAAAAAAAAAAAGAAGAGATGGACGAAGCAGCGGCGCATCCATACGTTCCAAGAGATCTGAAACTGCCTGGATACGTTCCCATCTCCATGTCCATGTCAACTATCCTCGCAGTCTACCTCGGTGCCTCTCTCTTTGTCGTCACCTTCGTCTGGTTTCTACTCGGTAAAATTCCCAATTCCCAATTCCTCTGCATTGTTTAATTGAGAGTAGTAATCGTGTGAACAAATAGAAAAAGACGATCCTAGTTTAAGCCTTTGACTTTCGATATAATTGACTGGAATCGAATCACTAATTAGATAATTGCATTTTTCTTATTCTTGGTGATGATGGTGACAGGGAGGAAGAAAGCGCATCTTGACAGATTGCTAATGTGCTGGTGGGCTTTCACCGGTCTCACTCACATGGTTCTTGAGGGCTATTTCGTTTTCTCCCCTGACTTTTTCAAGGACAACACTTCTTGCTATCTCGCTGAAGTTTGTAAGTCAAAAATCTTATTCATTTGTATGTTTGTTGATGAGTAGTGAGACTGTAAAACTGAAACAACAAGCTGCGACCTGATGACTTATATATCATTACGTTTGGTGTTATAGGGAAAGAATACAGCAAAGGTGATTCTAGATACGCGGGGAGAGATTCTGCAGTTATAGCTGTTGAAGGCATCACTGCTGTTATTGAAGGCCCTGCTTCTCTTCTTGCTGTGTATGTCTCTCTCTTTCTCTCTATTCAAATATTTTCTGCATACTAATTGAATTTTTGTTGCATAAATCAACAGATATGCTATTGCGAAGGGGAAGTCGTACAGCTACGTGCTTCAGCTTGCGATTTCGCTAGGCCAGCTCTACGGATGTCTTGTCTATTTCATTACTGCTTTCTTGGAAGGAGATAACTTTGCTACAAACTCCTTCTACTACTACTCCTACTACATTTTCGCTAATGGATGGTGGGTTTTGATTCCTTTCCTCATTTCTTACCGTTGCTGGAACAAGATTTGTGAAAGTGCCAACGGTGTGGAGACTAAGATTAAGAAGAAAACCCGTTAGAATGCAAAACAACTCTTTACAAGATTCTATTTTTTTCATCTCTTCTTTCTGGCTTTGATGCTTGCTTGTCTTCTGTTTCCTCATTTTACCTGAGAACATCATTAGACTGTTTCTCCTTTGGCAATTGAATTTGGTTTCATTTTTATTGATGTTATAGCAATGAACAAGTGGTTGAAACATAAGCTTGAAGACAACTCTATATCAATGTACCATTTTATATTTAGAGCAAAGTAATGGCAATGAATGAAATGGTAAAAGATAAAAGAACCCCTTTTCAGTATCTCTATAATATTATTTGAGAAGTCAGTTTCCTATGTGTCACGCTCACGTTACTTCTCACGATGGTTGATTACCTTGATACCCTTAATAAATTAAAATATTATATTTAAATATTGTTATTGAATTTTTATTTAGTTTCCTTTTTAAAATTTTCCAAATAACATATATAATAAAAAGAAAAAAATTATAAAGTTTAAGAAACAAATTTTAAAACGAAAATATATGTATATATAATATGATTTCATTGAAAAGGAAAGTTCACAAAACAGAAAATTTCCATTTAGAAATATTTTTAAATAACATAAAATACACTTTTGAAGTAATAAAATATTTCTTTATATCTATATTTTCTTAGATGAAAAATATATATTCTTTTAAAACATAATTTTAAACAATACAAAATTTCTAATTTTCAAAGTAATTGAAATATTTTTTATATATCTAACTATTTTCTTACATGATTACATAAAATAATTAACTAACATAAATGGATATATGTTTGATTGACTAAGAATAGTTGATAATTAATTAGTATTATTTAAATGTTTTATTTATTTTTAATATATTTATTTGACTATAATATCTTTAAATTACAGAAAAATTGTTTTTATAAATCATATTTGTTTATATAATATGATTTCTAAAATATAGTCACACAATTTTTTAAAACTGCATATTGTTAAGAGATATTAAAAAAAAATTAAGAATAAACATCTATTGACCAAATAATTACAAAACATTTTAAAATAACATAACACTATTTATTTTAACTAGGTAGATATATTATATTTAATCATTATTAATTTTTTTTAATATTAAATTTGCTTTTAAATTTTATGTTTTTATGTTTGTGGAACTTAATATAACCATAATTAAAATACCAAAGAGAATCTAAATTCTCATTGTCAAGATTATTTAAATTAAATTTCAGTTTATCATTTAATAAATCTAAAGCATAAAATTATTTATAATTTATAAAATATTTTAATTATTTGAAAGATTAATATGTGTTGATAAGCTTCCAAAATGTATTAGTTACTTATATATGTAACTTTTTACTGCTCTTCACTTCTTCTTCTAAAAGTTTTTTTTTAAATCAGTGATAAATATTATGAAAATAAATGCACATTTAAACGATAAATAAAATTAATTTGATTTCACTTAATTATAATAAAAATAGTTATAGTTCGGTATGAATTTGAAAGAATATATGTAATTAAATATACTCACAACACGAGTGACTCGACTAATCCAATTTATGTCTAAAATCATATTATTAACTACAATAAGAATATATAATTTTATAATAATAATAATTTATTTTTGTAAATGTAAATTATATGATGCTCAAAACATATTTACAGATGAAAATAAAATATTAACCAACTGCTACAATTTAGTGCTTTTGTAAAATAAATTATTTATGCATGATATTGTAGAGTATTATCATTATATTAATTTATTTAATTTGGAATCAGGTACTTTAGTTTGTTTTTATTTCATTCTAAGCAATATAAATCTTAATTATACATAATCTTCCTCGGATATATTTACATATCTAAGACAACAACCAACGTAAATGAAAATAAAAAATTAATCATAATGTTAATATATTTAAAATAAAAAATATTATAGTTGAATTCAGATAGAAAGATGTAGCCCAATATACTTAAATGATAACTAAATTGACTATAAAAACAACAAAACCGACAAGATATAATATATCTAAAACAATATGTCTAATTAAAGTAATATAGTATTATTAATAAAAATTATGCATGCAAATTATAAATTAATTTTAAATTTAAATTAAATAGCAATTAGTTATTACAGTAAATTTACTTTATAAATATTCATATCCGTGCATGAACACGGGAAAATCACTTAGTATATTGTTATGGAATCCTCGCTTATAGTAGCAACTATAGATTTGTTCGAATCAGGTCAGTAAGGGCCAAATATATGATCAATGATTTATTTAAGGTTGGTGACATTTAAATATGTTGTTTAAATCTTTTTTGAGCTAGATTTTAGAATATTTATTTATTAATACTAATTAATATAGCAATGGTATTCCATCGTAAATAATTGAAAAAAACTGAAGGAAGAATCCTAATATAGATTATGTTTTAATAGTATAGATGTCTATGTTTATATGCATAAATATTATTAATTTTGTATTCATCACTATTTGAAACTCATTTGACATAAAAAAAACAAGTATTGATAGCTAAAAAGAACCAACTTTAGGAAATGTATAATGTGTGATAAATAAGATCATAAAAGGACCAGTGATTTATTCATCAACCAAATATTGTGACATGTTTTAAGATTAGCAAATTTTTCAATATATGTTACTTAACTTGTATGATTCTATAAATATAATAATATATATTATTAGAATATATGAAATACTTAAGAATTAGCACATAGATAATCCTTAATCCTACAATGTTATTGGAGGACCAGCAGTTCGAGAGCATTGCTCCTTTACCATAGGAGGGAAAAACGGGTTGAATGGAAGATGGTGTGTGCAGTTGGCTTCAGCATCTAAAAAAGCTTTACAACAAGCGGGACCTATACTACCAAATTTTCCGGTGGTAATAGATTGTCTGATCTCTGCAAAGCATCCAGGCATATCCATAAATGTTGACCAACATTTGCTCATATCAGGAATTCCTGGCATACCACCGGGAGTTGGTTGAAATGGAAGCGGAAACGGAAATCCTGGTGTGTCAGGACTTGGTTGAAATGGAAGCGGAAATGGAAACTGCGGTAACTGAGCATTAATGGAGGATGCAATGCATATACTCACTAGAATAAAGTACACATTCTTAATGGACATGATGAATATACTTGTGTTTTTTCAAATATGACAAAGAAAAGGATTAGATATCCTAGATATGATTTGTTGTAAGTTGATTCTTGCTTGATGAAATTAAGTAACGAAATATGATGAAATTTATAAGAAAATGGTGTAGGGCTTCTAATTAATTATTGGAAACATAACTGTCAAATATTGAGTTTTATGATAAATATTTCATTCCACTTTTGTATTGGTCAATAATATTATTTTCTTATAAAAAATTAACATTATGATTCATGCTTTTGCAGGAATTTTATAAAAAAATATTTAATAATTACTTTAATATGTAGGATATTTATCATAAACTCTTTATTTTTAACTTCTCCATAAAATCTATGACAATTATGTGATCTCCAAAAGATATTGAAGCTAACTCTATGTTCCAAGTGTGTTGCATTTTTAAATAGTCATTGTATATAACTAAATTAATATATCAAGATACAATTTTTATATATACTAACGGTGATATTCATTGAGCGTATGATAAGGATTATTTACCAATTTTGTCTATAGCCAAAACGGTCAAATTTTGATATCAACATGTAAAGATTCGAACCAAATCTGCAAAGATCCGAACCGAACCTAACTGAACCAAATGGTATCCGCATGCCATTTCTAATCAAATGTAAAAAATTTATTGATACAACATATTTAAAAAAAAAAATTACTCCGCGCAAGGCGCGGATTATCATCTAGTAATGTATATATATCTAAAACATAAACTTATGTTCAGATTACATAGACATTGGATCTGAAAAATTACACTAATACTTTTGCCATATGGAATGTTCAAATCAGTAAACTTCAACGTTCCATTGCTCTGCCTTCTTCAACTGCTTCTTATAATCAAACCAGTCAATACCTACACACACAACAAAAAAAAGAAACCATCACAAAGTTGTTATTATGCGATAGGGGTTTCAATAATTAGAGTGTTATTAGCTCTTCGAAGTGTTAATAGATAGAAAAGGATAACAAACAAAAAGTAAATGATAAAAGTATTATAAGGGCGGCTAAAGGGCGATTTAGGTTTCCGGAGGTTTCCGCCGTTGGTTGGCCTAACGCCGGCTACCGAGAAGCATACCGCGTCTTCCTTATGGCGCTTCCAAGCTCGTTCCCCTCTTCCTCGTTTCCGATTGATCCAGGCGGAGCATCTCCAGCAAAGATCTCTAATCGCGAGAACCTGCGACAAAATCGCGATTTAGAGAAGAAGCTTCAGTCTCCCTCTCTTCCGGCGACGATTCCAGCAGCGAAGGTCCCTTCCTACGCAGCGAGGTTCAAATCGTCTCTGCGAAACCTCAGAAAAATCTCAGATCCGTCCTTCTTGGATGACGGCACACCGGTTGTTCAGGCGCCGGAGTCAGTGCTTCTCCAGACCTCGGAGCTCTGGAAAGACCACGTAGTTGCTCATTTCCACGGTAGACGTCCCTCGGCGGCGAAGATTATCACGGACTTGAACCCAGTGTGGGGTAAGTTCGGGAACATCACAGTCCGTACGGTCTCAGAAACTTGTGTCTTGATTTTCATACCTTCAATTCAAACCAGAGAATGGGTTCTTCAAGTTGGCTATTGGCAAGGTGATAGATGCGCTTTCTCAGTTTATCCTTGGACGGCGGATGGAAACCTGGCGGCTCAGGAACTGCTCTTTGCTCCGACATGGGTTGTCCTGAAGAATGTTCCTCCTCAGTTATACTCTTAAGACGGTATCAGTGTGGTGGCTAGTGGCATTGGCGATCCGTTGCATACTGAGAAGTCTCGCTTAGACCCATATCACTTCGGAGATACTAAAGTCAAGGTAGAGATTGAGCTTTCAAAAACTCCTCCAGAGGTTGTTGAAGTTCGTGATACACAAGGAAATTCGGTGAGGATTAATGTCGAGTATCCCAGCTTGCCTCCTAAGTGCATCAATTGTGGGAAGTATGGGCATTTGATGAATCGATGTCATAAAGCGCAGATGAAGAAGACTCAGTATCCGATACAGACTCAGAAAAAAGAGAAAGTCATCAGTGTTGTTAAGGCTAAAGAGGATGTGTCTCTAGCTGAAGTCACCAAGGAAAATGTTTCGTTACAGAAGGGGGAGATGTCTCAGGAGGCTAAGAGCAGACAGCGCTCAAGGTCCCGAAAGAGGTCCAGGTCCAGAGCTAAGGCCCGAGCTAGAGCCTTGAGTTCTCCACCGGAAGTTCTTTCTCAGGTTGTCCCACCCGTTCTGGAGTCAAAGAGCGTTGAGGTTTTGATGTTGGAGTCTGATAAGCAGGTGTCTCCGGTTGCTATCGAATCGATGAAGTCAGATACAGTGGCGGTGAGTGGTAAGGAGAGGATTCAGTTGGAAGAAGGTGAAATCGGTGAAGAAGAAGTGGTAGTCTCGGAGCAGTTGAAAAAGAGGTTTTTGGAAGAATCGTTGAGTAATAAAGAAGTGGAAGAACCAGTCTGGTTTACTAAACATTCAAAGAACTATAGGCGTGCAGTGAGGCAACTGGAACTGTGGAAATCCATGGGAGCGGTGGGGTCTCCTCCAAAATCTTCAAAGTTTCTTCTTCAAGGTAATTCCTTGGGGGGGAATTTAGAAGCCTGATCGGTCCGAGTTCCATCTTTAAGCCTGTACATATGAAGATTTTTAGTAGGAATATTAGGGGTATTAATAATTCTGCTCGTCAAAGAGTGGTTCGTAGTTGGTTGCATAGTTTGGGGTCGTCAGTAGGAGCATTGTTAGAGACTCATGTTCAGGAGGAGAACTTCAGTAGTGTTGTGGGAGCGGTAGCTCCGGGCTGGAGGTTTGATAGTAATTACTCGGAAGCTGCAGGTGGTCGTATTTGGCTCCTTTGGAATCCGGCTCTGTCAGTGGTGGTTTATCTGAAGACTGATCAGTTGATTCTCTGTGGGGTGTTGGATCCGGCTACATGGATTGAGTGCACGGCGGTCTTTGTGTATGCTCGTAACACAGAAGGAGAGAGGCGTCGTTTGTGGAGGGATCTTGTTACTATTGCTTCTAACCCTCTGGTGATAGCGTCTCCGTTAGTGGTTTTAGGGGACTTTAATCAGATTCTTACAGCTTCGGAACATTTCTCGCTAGCCCCTTATGATTTGCCTGTTAGGGGGATGGAAGAATTTCAGAATTGTCTGCAAGAAAGCAGTTTATCGGATATGGACATTAGAGGTACCTTTTTCTCGTGGAGTAATAATCGACCAGATGATCCAATTCTTAGGAAGTTGGATAGGGTTATGTGTAGCGAGAAGTGGAGAGACAGGTTTCCAGAAGCGGTGAGTTTGTTCGAAGCTCCCGGAGACTCTGATCACTCTCCAGCAGTTGTCGCTTTTTCCTCTAATTCTCAGATCAGGAAATGCAGCTTCAAGTATTTCTCTTTTATATCCTCTCATCCGAGATTCTTGGAAGAGCTGAAAAGGGCGTGGGAAGAGAGCATTCCGGTTGGCTCGAAGCTCTTCTCTTTGGGGCAGAGGCTGAAGAAAGCGAAAGCTACCTGTAGGAGGCTCAACAGAGAAGGGTTTGGAAACATCAAACATAGAGCTAAAGAAACGTTGGATGCTTTAAAGGAGATTCAACTTCTTTTGCTCACCTCCCCTACATATTCTTTATTTCGGCAGGAATTTGTGGCTAGGAAGAAGTGGCAGTTTTTTGAGGATGCTCAGGAGGTCTTTTATAACAGGAAAGCGAGAATCAGATGGTTGGATTGTGGAGATGCGAGTACTAGGTTCTTCTTCAAAGCAGTGATAGCGCATCAGATGAGAAACTGTATTAGCTACTTGTCAGATGCATATGGTAATCGGATATTTAATAGAGATCAGATTAAAGAAATGGTTGTGGCGTTCTTTCAGAATCTGTTGGGTTCAGAGGATGGTCAAGTCCAAGAGGTATCAGTTCAGGAGCTCAGAGATTTGCTTGTGTACAGATGTCCGCAGGAGATATCGGAGCAGCTAGTGTTGGTTCCCTCGGAGGAGGAGATTATAGCTACCTTGTTTGCAATGCCGAAGAACAAAGCGCCTGGGCCAGATGGCTATGCTGCGGAGTTCTTTTGGGAGTCGTGGGAGATTGCAGGCAAGGATACAGTTGAGGCAATCAGAGAATTCTTTGTTGGTGGTCGCCTGTTGAGACAGTTCAATGCTACATCGATTTCGCTAATCCCGAAAGTGGTAGGAGCTGATCATCTCTCTCAATTCCGCCCTATTTCTCTGTGTTCTACTATCTATAAAACAATGGCCAGACTCCTCAAGAAGAAGTTAAAGCTTTGTGTGTCGGAGATCGTACAGCGAAACCAAGTGGGTTTTGTTCAAGACAGGCTATTATGTGAGAACGTCCTTCTCGCGACGGAGCTGGTCAAGGACTTTAATGCTCAAGGTCCGACGACAAGGGGTTGCTTAAAGATAGACATCTCAAAGGCTTACGACAACCTTAATTGGGATTTCATGTTGAAAGTCTTAAGTGCGCTTGATCTTCCGGACAGATTCGTTGACTGGATTAAAGAATGCATAACTTCGCCATCCTATAGCATTGCTCTAAATGGTGAGCTTCAAGGTTTTTTCAGAGGTAAAAAAGGGCTTCGTCAAGGAGACCCTATCTCCTCTCTCCTGTTCGTTATTGCGATGGATGTTCTCTCTAAAATGCTGGATAAAGGCGCTATAGAGGGTGTTTTTCGCATTCACCCGGAGTGTGAAGCGCCTTTGATAACTCACTTGAGTTTTGCGGATGACGTGTTGATATTCTTTGACGGTTCAGAGGATTCTCTTCGTGGAATTTTAGGTATTCTAGAGGATTTCAGAATCATCTCTGGTCTCAAGATTAATAGGCAAAAGTCGGAACTATTACTTGATGGAGGAAGCTCGAGCAGGTGTAGAAATCTGGCCAGTGCGTTGGGAATAGCTCAAGGGGCTCTTCCTCTTCGGTATTTGGGAGTTCCGCTTTCTCCAAAGAAGATGACTCGATCAGATTTTCAGCCTTTGTTGGATAAGATTTCTGCAAGATTTAGCTCGTGGACAGTGAAGCATTTGTCTTTTGCGGGGAGGTTTCAGTTAATTCAAGCAGTGATATACTCAACGATTTCTTTCTGGGCTTCAATGTTTATCATTCCGGCTGAGTGTATTTCGATTCTGGAAAGGATGTGTGGGGCTTTCTTATGGAATGGAGCACCGAATACTGCTAGAGGGGGGAAGATTGCCTGGGATTCAGTCTGCACTCCAAAAGAGGCTGGAGGTTTAGGTCTGAGGCGCTTGGCAGATTGGAATAAAGTATTGGGGCTGAAGTTGATTTGGCTAATTTTTGTAGCGGGGGGGGGGGGGGGGGGTGGGTCTTTGTGGGTTCGTGGGTTCGTCGGAATCTGATAGGCTTAGAGAATTTCTGGGTGTTGGATCCTACTCGTAAAGGTAGTTGGATATGGAGAGCTATTTGCAAGTTGAGGTCGGAGGCGAGGCCGATGCTGCTTTGTGAAGTGGGGTCTGGGATCACTGCTAGCTTTTGGCAGGACAATTGGACTAATGCTGGTCCCCTTATTGAGTTGGTAGGTGCAAGAGGTCCTCTAGTGACAGGTTTGAGCATTGATGCAGTTGTGGCAGATGCTTTAACAAGCGATGGCTGGTGGCTGGATCGGAGTAGGAGCAGAAGCCCGGTAATCACTTTGCTAAGGGGGTGTTTGCCTAATGCACAAGAGATACTAGCCTCTGAAGTGGATGATAGGTATGTTTGGTTTCCGGTGAGGGGTAGAGGGAATGGCACCTTCTCAGCTACTGAAACTTGGAAAGCGCTGTATCACTCTCCTTTACAAGTTCCCTGGCACAAGGCAGTGTGGTTTGCAGGAAGGATACCGAAGCACGCATTCATAACATGGATCGCGGCTCGGAATAGAATGGTAACGAGAGACAGGCTCATTAGATGGGGGTTGTCGGCTCCGGCTTGCTGTGTTCTGTGTGCAGGTAATGAGGAATCCCGTCAACACCTATTTTTTGATTGTGCTTTCAGCAACCAAGTCTGGTCGTTCTTTGTTTCACGATTGCATTTGTCGCCGCCGGTAGCTTTTGAGGAGGTTTTGATCTGGCTGAAAGCGCCATCTCGTGATGGTAATGTTACTCTGATTATTCGACTCGTTTATCAAGCGGTCTTGTACTTACTCTGGAAGGAAAGAAATAAGAGAATTCATACAGCAGTTGAAAAGCCTCCAGGAGCTATTATAGCAGAAATTCAGCAGCTTATTAAACTCAGGTTGGATCCTCTGGCTAGAAGACATGTTATTACTCCGGGACAGCCCTCGGTTCTTGCAGTTTGGTTTTTTTTTTGCAGTTTAGAGTTTGTTCTTTTTCTCTTTGTCTTGCCTGGTTCTGTCAGGTTTTTGAGTTGGACCTGTTTGGGCCTGAACTCGTTTTGTAGTTGGTTTTATTTAATAAATGGAAATTTAGAGTAAAAAAAAAAAAAAGTGTTATTAGCTCTTCTTTTTATTACCGTCATTAGCAGCTAAGGAGACCATGATGTCGTCAATTCCTTTCTCCATCCCCTTAAGCCCACACATGTAGACAAACGTGTTGTCTTTCTTCAGTAACTCCCATAGCTCAGGTGCGTATTGCACCATTCTTGTCTGGATATACATTTTCTCTCCTTTATTGTTGGCTTGTTCTCTGCTTATCGCGTAATTAACCCTGAAGTTCTCAGGGGCCTTTGCTTTCATCTTATCAAACTCCTGCAGATATTCAATCCCACAACAACAACAATAATGAGGTTTGGTTTTTATTTTCAGTCCAAAAGGATTTGAGAAACCAGAAAGAACCAGTGTGTAATGTACCTCTGTGTAGAGCAATGAACTAGTGGTTGGTACACCCAAGAACAGCCAAGCTAAGCCATTAAACTGCATCACAACAATTGCATAGATTTTAGGTTTCTGACATATTTGGTCAAAATCAGAGACCAGAGTATTCACTTACCTTGTAGTCATCATGTTTCTCCAAGAACATCTTCCACAAGAAATACCTGAAAGGAGCTATTCCTGTCCCTGTGGCAAGCTGTTGTCGTTATCAAGAAGATACAAAGATTTTATTAGGGATTTAACGATGTTTCAAGAATCAGAACTGATAGAGGTTTAATCATAAGCATGTCTTGAGGTTCAAGTAAGAGACCATAATAACAGTAACGACTAAATGCAATGCATTGCGATCCACACATTACATTTTCTTTAAAATTTTGATCTGGGCAAGTGATAAGACTAATAATAAATACAACTAACATATCATTAGTTAAATTAATGTATTTTTCTTCTTACAAGACTAATGATGTATTTTTCTTCTTATTTAAATTATAGTAGCTACTTCTTTTTAAAGGATGTAAGTTCATTTTTTCTTCTGCAGCTTAAAAGGAAAATATAGAGTGAAACTATAAACATCTATATGTGGTACATCAGTATTTCTCCACTATGCAGAAAATTGGACTTTAAAATAGAAAGTCGGATTTCTTGCAATCTAAGGGATTCATAGTGACAACTTGATTATTTTAACAAATAGGTTAAGACTAATTGTTTAAAATGGACTCTATACTCAGCTGTTCCAAGACTCATTAGCATCATTAACATGATAACCTTTTTCTATTCTATAACACAAAAATAAAATTAATTAATTCTATTTTTTCGTTTTTAAAATTTACATTTAACATTTAAAATCCTTAAATTTATAGGCAAATTAGTAATAAAATAAAAGAACCCGATATTTTGAAGATAGATAAGTGAATTTTTTTTTTATGTTTGTCGGTTAGTGTAACAGCTAAAACTTCCATGCATCGCAATTCGCAACACTAAACCTTCGCTCTCTCTCTCTCCATGGCGAGCGAAGAACTCTCCGGCGTAACGGAATCAACAGCGATCGTGAAACCACCGCAAACACCAGCGCCTGCACCGGAATCTGCAATCAAGAATCAACCGACGGCGAAGCAAGACCAAGAAGACTTGGATTCAACTCCGCACGACTTGGATTCCTCATCTCTCTCTCTCTCTCTCTCTCTCTCTCTCTCTCTCTCTCTCTCTCTCTCTCTCTCTCTCTCTCTCTCTCTCTCTCTCTCCAAGCTTTTCAAACATTTTCTTCATACTAATTGAATATTTTGTTGCATAAATCAACAGATATGCTATTGCCAAGGGGAAGTCGTACAGCTACGTGCTTCATCTTGCGATTTCGCTAGGACAGCTCTACGGATGTCTTGTCTATTTCATTACTGCTTTCTTGGAAGGAGATAACTTTGCTACAAACTCCTTCTAGTATTACTCCTACTACATTGGCGCTAATGGATGGTAGGTTTTGATTCCTTTCCTCAATTCTTACCGTTGCTGGAACAAGATTTGTGCAAGTCCCAACGGTGTGGAGACTAAGATTAAGAAGAAAACCCGTTAGAATGCAAAAAAAAACTCTTTACAAGATTCTAGTTTTTTCATATCTTCTTTCTGGCTTTGATGCTTGCTTGTCTTCTGTTTCCTCATTTTACCTGAGAACATCATTAGACTGTTTTTTCTTTGGCAATTGAATTTGGTTTCATTTTTATTGATGTTATAGCAATGAACAAGTGGTTGAAATGAGCCTACTCAGAGTAGTAGTATTCAAGTTGTCTTCCTAAGAAACCATAATATACAGATTGCTGTCAGTTGAAGACAACTACTCTATATCAATGTACCATTTTATATTAGAGCAAAGTAATGGCAATGAATGAAATGGTAAAGATAAAAGAACCCCCTTTTCAGTATAATGTATATATATCTAAAACATAAACTTATGTTCAGATTACAGAGACATTGGATCTGAAAAAATTACACTAATACTTTTGCCATATAGAATGTTCAAATCAGTAAACTTCAACGTTCCATTGCTCTGCCTTCTTCAACTGCTTCTTATAATCAAACCAGTCAATACCTAAACCAATCACAAATTTGTTAGCTACATTTGATTATGCAACAGAGGTTTCAATATTTAGAGTATTATTTATTACCGTCATTAGCAGCTAAGGAGACCATGATGTCGTCAATTCCTTTCTCCATCCCCTTAAGCCCACACATGTAGACAAACGTGTTGTCTTTCTTCAGCAACTCCCATAGCTCAGGTGCGTATTGTGCCATTCTTGTCTGGATATACATTTTCTCTCCTTTATCATTTGCTTGTTCTCTGCTTATCGCGTAATCAACCCTGAAGTTCTCTGGTGCCTTTGCTTTCATCTTATCAAACTCCTGCAGATATTCAATCCCACAACAACAACAATAATGAGGTTTGGTTTTTATTTTCAGTCCAAAAGGATTTGAGAAACCAGAAGGAACCAGTGTGTAATGTACCTCTGTGTAGAGCAATGAACTAGTGGTTGGTACACCCAAGAACAACCAAGCTAAGCCATTAAACTGCATCACAACAATTGCATAGATTTTAGGTTTCTGACATATTTGGTCAAAATCAGAGACCAGAGTATTCACTTACCTTGTAGTCATCATGTTTCTCGAAGAACATCTTCCACAAGAAAGACCTGAAAGGAGCTATTCCTGTCCCCGTGGCAAGCTGTTGTCGTCATCAAGAAGATACAAAGTTTCTGTTAGTGATTAATTATGTTTCAAGAATCAGAGCTGATAGAGGTTTAATCATAAGCAACTCTTGAGGTTCAAGTAAGAGACCATAATAACAGTGGCGTTTGGATCCTTAGGCATAAGCATTTCTTTCCCTACAGGACCAGTGAGCTTGACATCACTTCCTGGTTTCAAGTCACCTGAAACCAAAGTAGAATAAGTGAAACAACTTAAAAAGGAAATAACACAACTGAGTACATTCCACTGGCACTTACACAAGAAGTTTGAGCAGACTCCTTTAACAACCTCTCCTGCGTCATTAGTATAAACAAGCCTCTTCACGCACAAAGAAACCTGGAACAAACATGTTCATTCAGCTAACCACACAGAACAAATCACATTCATTTTAGAATAAGTTAACATTCTAGTACAGTTTCAGAGTTGCCAAGATCTCCAAGAGCGCTGCTTGCAATGGAGTAAAGCCTGACTTTGTTAGGCTTTCCGTTCTTGTCAACTCCATCAGCAATCACACCAACAGATTGTCCCTCTCTGTACGGTATTTCTCCTATCAAAGACACACAAACATATATAACAATTAAGATAAGAATCATACATAAGACTATAAAAAAGTAAGAGAAGCAAATCTAAAACCTGCATGGCTGAAAACCATGTGCCAGGTCTCTCCAGGAGCATCATCTGCTGTGATTTTGGTGTTGAGGAGGACTTTTCCGGTGTAAGGCTCTTTTGGTCTGTACTTGTTAGTAATCACACCTTCCTCGTTCTTCTTAGACTCTTTCTCTACTTTCTTCACTGGAGGAGCATCTGTTGTGACTTCAGCTCTTACTGAAACCACTCTTCTGCTTGTCACCACACTGTTGCTTTTGTAGTTAAAAGCACCCTTTACAAACACAACAACAACAGAAACAAAAACCACAGAGACCATAATCAAGATCCCATCAAATACACTGAGCATATTCTAGAAGGTAGATTCCAAGTCAAACTTTTATCCAAAGTATCTCTAGAGTCTCAGCCTACACCAAACTTTTGCATGGTTTTGTTGAATCATAATCATGTGGAGTAAAGGTAGGACATTACCTTACCAAACCTGATCCTTTCAGGAGCAATGGCACAGCTTGTAGCTGGAAATGAAGAAGACTTGGAAGATGTGAGAGACACAGCAGCATTCAAAGTAGACGCCATTGGAGAGGTAATGAAATGAAACTGTAGGAGAAGATAATCAAGGGAGTATAAAAAAGGAATCAGAAGGAGGAGAGATAAGAGATGGATTACAAGACATTTGTTGTGTGTGTTTTGGGTGGATGAGGTTTGATGAAGAGAGTATCTTTCCTTTGATCAAAGTTGTGGTTACGGTTCTTTTGAACTAGAACCTATTATATATCTCTTTTGTTTTTTCCCCTTTTAAATATCTTACTAGATTTTGACCCGCACACCCGTGCGGGTGTATATTTCAGAAATATATTGATATTTATTTTTCATGTCAATATCAAAGCTGGATAAAAAATTCAAATCTGAAGAATCGAACCGATCAAGATCCAAAAAAGTAATACCAAACCCTAACCAAAATTGATTAAATATCTAAACTATCAAAATTTAAATATTTAGACAACCGAAACCATAACCAATTCGAACCAAAGTATCTTGGATATTTGTTACTGTATCCGAAAAAGATTTATATACTTATATATATTAATTATTTTTAGTTTTAATGTATATAAAAAATATCCAGAATATATATGATACTTTTAGGTTGGTTTAAATACTTGAAAATATATAAAAATAGTCAAATATAAATATCTAATATAGTGGAAGTACACTCAAAACAACAAAAATATTTAAAATTATTTTTGATTTTTGATCCAAAATTTAAACTAAATCAATTTATATGTTAAGTTTAGGTATTCTGACATATATTATTCAAATTTATATACAATATATTATTTTATTTATAAATTTTAAGAAATTCAAAATATATAGTGAATTTAAAAAAATAATTTAAATGGGTTATCTGAACTCGAACTGAATCTGCAAAGATCCGAATGTAATTCAAACTGAAATTTAAAAATATATGAATGGGACTGAAATTTTTGATCCCAGAAATCCAAAACCGAAACAGATCTGAAACGAACCCGAATGGATATCTGAACGCCCAGTCCTAGTGATAATTCGAACTGAAATTTAGAAATATATGAACGGGGTTGAAATCTTTGACCCCGGAAATCCGAAACTCAAACAGATTTGAAACGAACGGAATGGATACCTGAACGTCCAGCCCTAGTACTATTATGTATTCTATATATGTCATCATATAATTAATTGTATTGGTCCATCATATAAATAATCATATAATTAATAGTATTTTATATGTATCATCTTATAAATAATCATATATATTATATTCTTCAAGTTTAATGTCAAATATAAAAACTATAATTTAAGTTAGTATATGAAATTAATCTTTTTATTGTATTTTTCTTATATATATTGAAAACATTTTTTAATAATGGTTATTGATTGTTTTTAATTTATAAAATCATTATAAAATTTTAAACCATTGGTAATTACTGTGTTTTATAAATGATTAAGTGGATCGTTATTGATGACAATTTTGAATCTATATATCAACCCAAATGTTAATCTATTTGTGCAAGTATTACATTGTATATATAAAATATTCTGTAATGTAAATGCTATTATTAAAATTAAAAATACAAATGCGGTGACTCACTAACATTTGACAGGTGTTTTTTAATGTCATGTGTATAATATATAAGATATAAAACTACAATGCACAGGATATTAAACGTACATTTTAAGTTTTTTTGGTAAGTGATGTCAGAAAAAAAAAAGTTTGGTAAGTAAATCATCCAGCCAAATCTGGCCAAATCCGGTTAGATAATAATAGTAATTTAGATTAATTATTTGTTTTAAATGCAGTGGCAGTCCTTTGTAATATTTGAGCAACTTTAAGGGGACATAGTTAAGTGTACTTCAGCCTTAATAGTTTAGATGTGTACATATAACACATCAACATAGTTTACAAGACAAGCATGTGTACATATAACACATCAACATAGTTTACAAGACAAGCATGTCATCATTATGAAATATTTTCTACAAATCAGTCTGGGTGGAGGACGCCTAGTTGACAAATTGGATCTAAACGATTTAGAGACAAGTTAAAAAAAACATTAAAAGGTCTAAATATTCAAAAAAATGTTTTAGACAGCCGTATATCAATAATTATTACCAACTATCGATTTCTTGAACATTATGTGTATAGGGGAGAAATTTTCTTACAAATTTGGTTGACTTATCAATTGGTTTAAATCCTATGTTGTAAAAGTATACAAACCACAAAGGCCGAACCGGATTAACGGAATGTAGTTCCGGGCACGTACAAAACGCAAGTATGACACGCGGATGATTTGTGTAAGAGTGTGCCATGCCATTTCTAAATAATAGTTGAAAAATACAAAATTTGCTTATCTGTTGCTATGATGGACCATAACTAAAACAAGGGACTGCAGCATCAACGAGGGAGAGATTCAATAAATATCTAAAACAGGGATCTTATTATTCCAACCAAATGAGATCATAAGCTACTTTGTTTTTTCCATCTATCTATTTATATAAAACAGAGTTTATTCACTCCTGGTGCTGCCACGTAGCCAACTAGATAAGTCAGTCTCCCTCGCGTTGACACGTGTTCCGATAAGTAAAACGAGTCGTTTCATTTATTCATTACTATCGTAGGCTTCGTCGTTTGTTTAAGATTGGGCTTTGGATTTGGTAAGTGTTTCCGGCCCGATGAAATGGATATGGCTCTAACCCTAATACATCCGCAGACGAGAAACAAAGAAGGTCGTCTCTCCTCTTCATGCGATGACGACCCGATGTCGTTAATCACATTGATTCGCTCCCCCGCGGCGTAATCTAAGGTGCACGAAAATCGAATCTGACGGTGCCTCCATCGTCGCCACTGATGAAAGACTCCGAAGTCGATCCTCGCCTCCCAAATTCGGCGACAGTCGGAGTCGAGGATTGGAGAATAGCGGCGAGGAAGGGATCAAAGAGGATTACGAAGAAGAGAAGACGAACAAGAAAGAGGGGAGGTTTCTCCGCCGTGGAATTTGAGAAAGAGAAGAGCAGCTTGTAAGGTTCCGATCACAGATTCCGATGGGAATCGGTACAAGGAAAAAGGGTTTGGTGAGGAGAATGGAGTGAGCCCAAGTTTAACGGACCATGAGCTTCCCTACCCCTATTTCTCTAGAGCCAATTTCCTATGGGTTCGGTAGAACTCTTATGCCCTTATTTCATAATTCATTTTTTAATCAAAACCCAAAATCCCAAATCAAATCCTCCTCTCTCATCAAAACTAAACCCTAACCTCTCCTATGGATTAGTGAACCTTTGGGTAAAGATTTTAATTCTATACATTTCAAATTTGGAAAAACAAGTTTTTAAAATCGTTTTTAATCAAATTTTGATGATTTTCGTGAAATTTTGGAAAACCCGTTTTTTGATTTTTGAAATATTTTTATCAAATTCTATAAATCAAATAAAGAATATTCACGTTTCCAGATTAATTTTGTGATCTTTCATTTGCCATATAAATTAAAAAAAAAACCGAGCCCATTAAAGATTACACAATAAGATATAAGAGCATTGGAGCAATTGTTCCTTTAGCTCGACGCTGTCGAAGAAAGAGGTGGAAGATGATTTCATGGCAATGACGGGTCACCAGCCACTGCAATGGCCCAAGAAGCGGCCCAGAAACGTTCAGAGACAGATTGATGTAAGTCCAAAAGTCTTTTTTTTTTTATTCTGCTTCTTTCTTGCGATGATAAGTTTTTTGAATTCTGTTTTTGTTGTTCTTCTTGGATGTAGTCGTAGTCATTGTATCCAGCTCATTATTTTGGTGAAGTCACGAAAGATATGTACGATGTCCCAGACGCAGCCGAGAACGGAAAGGTATCATCTTTCACAAGCCAATGATTTTATGTTTTTGCAACTGTTTGCTAATATTTGCTTCACTTATTATGCAGAAATTATGCTTATGGATGAAAGTTGCACGGCTTTATTTCGCTGACTTGTGGAAAATGTTTTGAAGTTGGGAGTGTTGATCAAACTAGAAGATGCTTTTGAGTTTCTTTTGCTATTCTTTTTGTTAGTTTTAGTTTGGGCTGAAATAAGCTGTACAAAGATATTGGAGGAAGTTAAGCAAGGTGTTGATGTAATTAGAACATACTCTTTGATTCAGTATGTCAGCAACGAACAGCCAATAATAATAATCATCAATAAAAGGATGAACAATTCACCAAATCTTTGCCTTTTTGTGACTATCCAACCTCTAAAGGATTAGACCATTCCTCTGTTCATAGCAGCGTGTGGCAAGCGTTGAAGAGCTGTAATGGTGATTTTCAGAAGATGATCATCTCCGACAATCATCCTCAGCTTTTTCGAGAATCCCTCTCGAGATATCTTCTTCTCCTGCCAAGCTCACACAAATTGGGTAAAAAAAACAATGACATGGGTATAAATAAAAGCATGGACTCGAATAGATTTACTACCCTAAGTTGCTGGTAACAAGCAGTGTCTCTAAAACTTTACATTTGAAACTAAAATAAATATTAAAAATATAATGCTATTTACAAAAGAACAGTGAAATTTACTGTCATTATAATTCAAAACAAAAATATTTATCATTATGATATCATAATTTTTTCATTATTTGTTAGTTTATAATATTTTTTAAATACTTCATAAATTAATATTAAATAATTTTTATTACAACTTCCCGCCCGTAGGGCGGACCGATCCTAGTCTATACTATTAAAAGTTTGCTTTTGAGGCTCCATAAAACGTCCACATCAGCGTTAAAAAATTCTCCAGAAAGATGCCATATGTCACTATTTTTTTAAGAATATAATATAATAAATATTACATTAAAATTTAAAAGTTGAATAAATAAATTCAAAACTTAGAATAAAAATATATACAATATAAGAAATGGTAATATTACATTTTTTACATTTAGTTTTCATTTTTATTATTTCCAAAAAAACTAAATGTAATATTTTCCAAAACTAAATGAATAATAATTAAAAGGTAAAATATAATAAATATAAATATTATATAAACATCTATCGTAATATTAAAATTTGATATAAAAAATAAAATTAGAATAAGTACATACACAAGATAAAAAATAAAAAAAATAAGTAAATTTTCAATATAAGAAATAAAAAAACTACATCAAACATATATCTGAAAATATGTAGTAAAATAAATAATAATTAATATGAAATATAAGAAATAGACATATTACATTAACCATCTATCATAATATTAAAATTTGATATAAAAGCAAACCAACTAGAATAAGTAAATATACAATTTAAAAAAGTAAATATAAGTAAATATACAATATAAAAAATGTAAAAACTACATTACACACATATCTTAAAAAATTTACAGTTTTACATTTTTATTATTTCCAAATATTTTTATAAGTAAATATACAATGTAATAAAAATAAGCATACAATATAAAGAAAGAAAATTAGAATAAGTAAATATACAATATAAGAAAAATAAAAATAAGTAAATTAATATACAATTAAGAAATAGAAATATTACATTAAACATCTATCGTAAATAGAATATTAACATTTGATATAAAATGCCAAAAAATTAGAATAAGTAAATACACTATATAAGAAAAATAAATAATAATTAAATAAACAATATAAAAATGGAAAAACTACATTAACATCTATCTGAAAATGTATAGTTGTAAACTTTTATTATTTCCAAATATTTTTATAAGTAAATAAAAATTATAAGAAAAACAAGCATACAATATAAGAAATATAAATACTACATTAAACATATATCACAATATTATCATTTGATATAAAAGCAAGAAAATTAGAATAAGTAAATATACAATAAGAAAAATAAATAATAAGTAAATATAAAAAATTAAAAATTTACATTAAACTTCTATTGAGAAATAGAAATATTACATAAAATATAGTAAAAGTCTCTTCTATATAAAAAAATATGTTTGGATAAATTCACATTTGTGTTACAAAAAAAAAGATAAGTTCACATGCAAATAGTGAAGAATCAACTTACATGAAATATTTCTCATATGGCTTCATCACTCATAGTTTCTTCATCTCTAGGCATAAGTGTCTTGCACATTTTTCAGAAAAAATGTAAATATGCAAAAAAAAATACTCATCATTCAATTTTGCAATATAGCATTTGCAAAAGAAATATAGAGTAGAAACTGTATTTTGAAAATAAAAATATATTGTTTCTAAACCAGTAAGATGGAGAGAATGACGAATGCAAATTATGGATTTTTTACCATGCACATGACTGTTTTCAGTCTTCTCCTTTCAGCGCATCACACAAATGAGCAAGAATCATTCTTTCTTAAGAACAAAAAGAAAAGAAAACATAACGAGTTACAATTTTCTGGAATGGTGGTAAGTATTATTGAACAATAACTAAGAAACCAAGTCCAGATATATCATAAGAAAACACACAAGCCATAAACATACATATTGATGGATACTCCCTTAGCTTCTACTATCTGTCAGCGTTACAAGTCATCACCGTTGCTAAGTTCTTTACTGTAGAGGACATACTTGGTTTGTCTGATAGCTTGATAGCTGTTGGAGTACTGGTGTCTTCAAAGATTGAAAAAGAGGGGTTAAGGACTGCAGATGATGCTTTGCTAAAGAAGCAGAGTCTCCTAGCTGTGGATATGTGTCAGCTGTTTTGATCGTCTGTTTTAAACTTTCAACCATACCATACCATACGGCCATCAGCCAGCAACGCCTTCACAAGATGCGACGGGGGAGATTGACGACGTGGTTTGAGCTGGGACAAGGGTTGGCGCTTTGGTGAACGTGTGATGAGGTGATGTTTGTTTGGTTTCCAATTTCAATAAGATGTAAACGTGTTGTCGAACTTTAGAATTTGTAAAGGCACATAAACTACATGGCCATCAAGGTTGTTTACCTTGCTGTCCAAGTTTTCCTTTTATAAATAATACCCCATCGATTCCACCCGTTTTCAAAGAAATTTGATTTTTGAATAAGTTAATGAAAATATGAATTACAAAGTTAGTACATAGATTTAATTCAATAATAGTAAAATGGTCATTTTTCTATTTAAAGAAACTTTAAATCCAACTAAAATGTGTAATCAATCCTAACTTTAAATGGAAAATTTTCTAGTCAAAGATATATGTTTAATCTTTAATAACTTGAACTTTTTCTTTGTCAAATCCCTAATTGAATAAAATACCCCCTTGAACTATGTGTTTGTTTGTTTATCAAAAATAGTAAGGATTCCAACCTTGACAAAAAAAATTTTTGGATCGAGTGTGTTTTTCATGGCGGGTATTAAGCCACGTGTCATTAATATGGTACATCTACGACCCAGAATTCGCGTTAGTGAGTGACATGTCACCAGTCCCATAAAATACACCTCCGACTCCGTTTTAGTTCCACAGAGATTTGATTTTTTTTTTTTAAACGAAAAACGCAAGAAAGAAGACGAAGAAGATATACAAATCGATCTCGTAAGGAAAAAACAATCGAAACAGAGATTCCATTCGAATTGAATTTTGGAGTTACCAATCCAAATCGGTACGTTGATTCTCGATTTCTTTCTTCTTTTCCTGAGCTTTTAGCTGATTCATCGATTTCACATCAATGTCAATTTTCTAGGGTTTCGGTTGATGATTTGGGGTTTTAGATGTTTTGTTGTTGTGGAATATTTCTCAGAGAAATTCGGGATTTTTTTTTAAATAATTTTGGTATTTCCTTTTCCTGTAAAAAGTAAAACTTTGGGAGCAAGGAAACCAAACTTGGTGGCCAAGTACTTTTATTCGCCTATATAAACTCGTCTCGATTTGATTCCTTTCCTGTTTTCTTCCATCAAGTTCTCATCTTTTTAAAAGTCCAGAGAGTTTTTTTTTTTATCCAATCCCTAATCTTTTTTGATCTCTTGTAGATGTCTGTTTATGAACAAACCGGAACCGATACATCATCAAAGAAGAGAAAAACCAGGGCAAGGTAAAACAGTAGCTGAGAGGCTAAAGCAATGGAAAATTCGCAACGAAGGAGATAACAACAGCAAACCGAGACGGCTCGAAGAAAGGTTGTATGAAAGGGAAAGGAGGATCAGAGAACACTAACTGTAGTTTCAGAGGAGTTAGACAAAGGTTTTGGGGTAAATGGGTTGCTGAGATTCGGGAACCTAACAGAGGAAGCAGGCTTTGGCTTATGATGAAGCCGCTAGGGTTATGTACGGTTCCTTGGCTAGGCTTAATTTTCCTGGCTCTGAGTTTGCTAGCACGTCGAGTCAGTCTGAGGTGTTGGTTGGTGGTGATGTTTGTGTGAAGCAGGAGGATGGTGTTTGTGAGTCTGGACCAGTTAGTCAGATTGTACATGTTAAGGAAAGGTGTGGTGGTCGTAGTGTGGATGAACGTCGAGATGTTGTGAATAGCAGGCTGAGTTCTTATTTGCTGGATGAGTTTGAGCAGGATTATCAGAGCAGCAGGTTAACGAAGGAGTTGGAGAAACCAAAGGGGGAGGAAGAAGAAGTAATACAGCCTCGAGCAGGGTTTTTGGGATTAGGATGATTTGTTTGATGTTGATGAACTCCTTGGTGATCTGGATACAGACCCGTTAAGCGGTTTTGATCCGTGCCAAAACCAAGACCAAGACCAGGTACAGCCTGGTGGTAATGATTCACATCTTATTCAGCTGGAGCCACACAATGATCCTTGCCAAAACCAAAACCAGGCACGGGTGTTGATTTACATCCTCTTGAGCTCGAGCCACACAATGGTCACGACTTCTTTGACTTGACTTTCCTGGATCTTTGAGAGTTCAGAGGCGATGAATTGGGTCTGCAAGACTGCAATGGAATCTTCTGTATTTGATCATGCATTAGCAACAAGAAATTGGTGTTATTGACCTGGTTTCAAAATGAAAAAAAAAAAAGTATAATAACTTCCTAGTCTTTTACTCTTTCCTTTGATCAATGAGTGTTGAATCTCATCTATAACTTTTACTATAAGATGTCAGAGTGTCAAATAATTTTGCAATTATAGTTCTAATACAAAAATTAAGTGTCAAATAATTTTGCAATTATAGTTCTACTACAAAAATTAACGAACCGTTTAAGATAAGTTTGTTCCGAGTATCTTGAAGATAAGGCAAGCACCAGTGCGTGCGTCTTTCTTATAGCCTGAGAGTTGTGTAGTGATTCAGTACTTGATCCCTATAAACTATACAACTCATCTCTTTAAGCTAGTTTCTAGATGACTTGTAAAAGTTTATTAAGTTACTGACTTGTAATGAGCAAGGGACATGATACAGTGAAGAATACCCTTGAGATACATATTCTTCGGCCATTAAGCATAGTCTTGAGCGTCATACTATAAGACCATCCCCATTGAGGGGTTTTACAAAAAGTTCACACAAAAACCAAGAAAAACAAATAATATAATAATATCTTTGCAGTGAACCCAGGATGCGGGAAGTCTTCGCGATGAATCGAGTTCATCACTATTCTGTGGGTCCCACACGACGTGGCAGCCCACAGAATAGTGATTGGACCTATTAGTGGGGCGTTACATTAATCGATTCAGTAATTCAATATTATATTTGATAATACGAAAACTCATAGTTTCATAGAACTGGGTTTATGTTTATACACTTGATGGGCCTGGCCTATATCGGCTTAGTAGTAAGCCATTACAAGTATATACACTAACTTCTTCCTCAAGCTTCTGATGAACTTCAAAGAAACTTGCTCTACCTTTTGTTTCAAGCTTTAGTGTTAACACTCAACAAGATGATTCCAAAGCTAAGACTGAGATTCTGCAGCTGGAAATTCTGGGTTCGATAAGAAATAAACGTAAGAAACGTTACAGAACCAAAACTCTTACTAGCATTATCAGACCACACCAAAAAGAAACTCACAGTTGATGTTATGGAGACTTGGCTATTAATAGGAGACCTTCCTTGGCTACCTTGTCACCGAGTCAAATCTAAGAAACGATGCACTGGTGAGTGGTGAAAGAATGATTCTGCATTTGATTTAACACCAAATCATAAACTATTAATCTTTTTAAAACTTTTCAGTTTCTCCAGTACACTTTTGAAGGGCTAATGGTTTCGTGAATCGTGAATGCTAGATCATTCTCTTAAATGAAGATGAGAAACCGTGGCCATTGTTTCTGAAATACTACGAAACAAATGGTCATGTTTACATCATACGCGGCTGGAGAAGTTTCTGTCTAGCAAACCGAAAAAGAGTCAACGATGAATTGACTTTCAAACTAGTGCAAACAGGGAAAAAACCTCTGCTCCAGTTGCGTGCGTCAGTGTACAACCGAGCTTGTTTTTCATCTTCTTCAATAAGCCAAGACAGATTCGTGACACTAACTCTCAAACACCATCTCAAGAGCTGTAAACTGGTAAGTAAATAAGTAAGTTTTCATTTCAACATTTTGTCAAGAGTTGTTTTAATGTTTTGGAGTTTATATGGCAGTGTCTACCGGTTTCATTTGTGATGGCGAATGATATCAAGAACGTAAGGAAAATATACTTGTTGACGGATACGGTGTACGAAGGGCACGAGTCTTGAACCTGATGACAAATATGGAAGAATGAGATTGGGAAAAGGGTGTATAAAGTTCTGCAAAGCTAATGGAGTGAAGGCTGGTGAGTCCTTCCGGCTAGAACTCATCAAGGAAGAAGAAGAAGATACAGAGAATCATGAAAATTCTCTCATAGTTGGTTGTGCTTATGCAGTGTGTATCTTTTTTTTCTTGGCTGGAGTTTAATATGCAAGGCTTTAGAAGTTTGGCATGAACAAAGGAAAACAAATGTCTTACCATCGATGGCACTGTGAACAAGTTGTTGATCTTGTTAAAAGATTCTTTTTTGGGAACACAATTGGATCAAACATATCTTCATGTTTTTTTTTTTTTTTTTTTTTTACATATCTTCATGTTTGCCTTATTCGTTAGACGCCAATATTTGAGTTGGCTGGTACCTTTTGGCCCTAATAGAAGCTACTGGGCAGTGGGCACCAATAATCTAATGTTTTTCAGATGGATGAGGTTAGGTATAAGAGGGGATGCTATTTGTGGACATAAGTCTTTGGCTTTATAAGTTTCTACTTATGCAAGATGATTCCCAATTTTAGACATCAGCAAAACTTGTAACAGCAGATGCATACATTAACAAAGAACACAAATGAATACTAACTTGATTGGTTCCATTATTAGAGTAAAAAATACAATATTGTATCTTTTTTGGGCGGTCAAAATAAGAGAATTAAGCAGGAAGAGGGGAACCCTGAAATTCATCCCGTCTTTATTACAAAGACAATAAAAGTGAGAAACATAGAATAAACTAGGAGAAGAATCATAGTCACTACCATATTGTGTTCGCCGTACATAGAAAAACAAATGCCAAAAAGCCAACACAGCAAACCGCAGAGAAGCGTGATATAAGCATGTTTCATCCCACCGATGAACAACGATATGGTGAACAACGACATGTACAACACAAACGATACGTCATAATTCGAATAGTATAGTGGAGATGTCAGTAACGCCGACAAGGCAAGCCTCGCAAAGACAACCTGAGGAATCCTCTCTTTGTCTGTAGTAAAATCCTTGTAACCATTAGTGAAAGGAGGATCAGTGAATAATAGATACCTGAGTACTGTCACTGCATAGAATGTTGTGGCACTCACAGCGCCGTCCTTGAGGAACCGAGACACTGCTGGTGACTTTCCCCCAGGTGGCCAGAGAAGATTGAGTGATATGGAGAGGCCAAAGAGCGAGAGTAGAGCCATTACATACCATATTCCTCAGTATACAATCACTTCTCTTCTACTCAGTTCAGTATTCTCCATTGTAATATTTATTAGGAGATCTCGGGGATTACGAGATCACCTCAAATATATTTGGATGTAACTATTAGGAAATATATCATTAATGTATAAGTTAGATTTCCTATTCTATTATGTAAAGAACTTGCTAGACAAGTTATGTAATTTGTATAAATAAGCATATTGGCTAAGTTAATAAGATGAGAGAAACTATTATACTACTTAGGTTTCCTCCAAACTTATCATGGTATCAGAGCTAAAGATCCATTACCCTATTCTAGGTTTCTTGTCATGGTATCAGAGCTAAAGATCCAATATCCTATGGGTTATGGTCTGGCCATTCTTTTCTAAATTAAAAAAAAAAATAGTTTTCACGTTTGCTACTTTGCTTTTCGTTTGAAGTTTAATTATGGTTTTTGGTTTTCTTCTTCTTTGATTTATTCTCTTTTGGTTTTGTTATTAAAAAAAATGAAAAAAAAGAAAGAAGAGAAAACGTGGTTTCATACTAAAAAGAGGCCTACGTATGATTGATGACACTATGTGAACTATGAGCATGGATCTTTGATGGTCCGTTTATATTCATATGTGTAGTTTTAAAAAATCTTTATGTGACTATTAATCTACTACGAATTTGGTGGTAGTCACGAAGATGATTGATAATGGCTTCAACGGGTATATACTGATCCGATGGAGCGATGAATTGATGATGTTGCTGTGGACTTTGAGCATGGATCAGATGGGTTCGTTCAGTTCACTTGGTGGCATGAAACGATGAAGATACACAACTACTACATTATTTTCACCGAATTGATGACCTTAGCGAGGTATAAACGCTATTGATGACCTTAGCGAGGTATAAACGCTCTGATGGCCTTATGGTGGGGTATAAACACCATGAAGATGATTCGATGATTGTCCAATCTCATACGTGTCACCATGTATGAGCTTGCGGGAGGGTATTAGGAGATCTCGGGGATTACGAGATCACCTCAAATATATTTGGATGTAACTATTAGAAAATATATCATTAATGTATAAGTTAGATTTCCTATTCTATTATGTAAAGAACTTGCTAGACAAGTTATTTAATTTGTATAAATAAGCCTATTGGCTAAGTTAATAAGATGCGAGAAACTATTATACTACTTAGGTTTCCTCCAAACTTATCATGGTATCAGAGCTAAAGATCCATTACCCTATTCTAGGTTTCTTGTCAATATTCTCTTCTCTCTTTCTATTTCCCTTCTTTATGGGTTTTATCGTGAGAATTCGGCCAAAAAATCATGAACTTTGCACGAATTGCCATAATAAATACGAACATATTGGCTGGCCAAAAAACACCGAACTATATTTGACTTTAAATTTTAATCAGTAAGTTATCGCTGACTCGCCAAATTAAACACACCATTACAGAATGATTAAACGACGTTTGCAAAGATCGTTAAGTAAAACGGCGTCGTTTTGAGATGGAATGAAATGACGTCGTTTTACCTATTTTTATTATCAAAAATATGTTGTTCGCATTGATCGAACCTGAGAACTCATGGCCAAATGACGAGGTTTCTTGCCACTAGACTACTGTCACTTTTAAGAATATCCATAACATGTTTTCTTTTATTGAGTATCAAACAAATCTCAAAAATCTAAATTCTTTTTAAAAAATTCCAAAAAATCTTAAAAATTCAAAAAAAATCTGAAAAATAAAATTAAAATTGAAATTACAAATAAGTTTTTTTAAAAAAAATCAATACATTAAACATTTCAAAAAAATCTAAAATAATTCAAAAAATGCAACGAATTAAATTTAATGATTAAAAACTTAAAACATATTTTTAAATAAATTAACGTATGTAATATAAAATAAAAATGATATTTATCACACTATAGATTTTAGTATGAATAATGTATTTAAGATAAAATAGACAAATGATAATTAAGATACAATAAACAAATGATATTATCACAAAATGTTTTTCTAAAATATGATAATAATTAAATGAAAAACATTTGTAGTGTAATAAATATCATTTTTCTATTTATCTCAAATATATTAATTTATAAAAAAAGTATGATTAATTTATTTAAGATAAAAAAACTCAAATGATCTTAGATACATTAATTTTTATAAAACAAATTAATGTTTTGATTTTTTAAAAATATTTATAATTTTAATTATAATTTTTAGAATTTTCTTGAATTTTTAAGATTTTTTGGAATTTTTTAAAAAAGAATTTAGATTTTTCGAGATTTGTTTGATACTCAATAAAAGAAAACATGTTATGAAAATTCTTAAAAGTGACAGTAGTCTAGTGGCAAGAAACCTCGTCATTTGGCCCTTAGTTCTCAGGTTCGACCCACACGAACAATATATTTTGGATAATAAAAATAGGTAAAACGACATCGTTTCATTCCATCCCAAAACGACGTCGTTTTACTTAATGATCATATTTAATGTTGATTAACCACCGTCTTAACTGTTAGTTAATTGTGTTTTAATCTGGTCGGTCAATCAAAGTTTCTTAATAAACTGATAAAAATCAACAAAAATTCAAGTTTTTTTTTGCCAGCTTCAAGTCCATGTTTCTTTTGGTCATTCTTGCCATGTTCAGTGTTTTTTTTGCCGAATTCCCATTTTATCGTAGCTTATTATCATATATATAGGCCTTGGATGTAGGTACTGAATTAGGTTATTGAGGGGTTTTAGACTATGCAGTATAGAGAAATCTTCACAAAATCACAACTGACAAAATAAATTAATTATAAATAACTAAATCACTACGTACTTATCCGTTTGCACAAAAAAAAAGAATAAACAATTAATTATGCTTTAGAAATTGTGCTCTGGGTATTTTGGTTGGGGCTTTAATTTGTTGTGTTGTATTTATAAAGATATTGAAAGCACTAAATAAAAACTATGAAAAAAAAAAATTCTAGAGTTAAGATTGTTGACAAAAAAAAGAGTTAAGATATTTCTTTTTCTAATTTTTCTGCTATAAATTCATTTTATAAAGTTAAAGCATGATACTGTCCACATCATCTAGAGCTCTTACCAATCAACCACTACTCAATTTTCACACTTTCCAGTTTTAATGTGTTTTATTTTGATTAGCTTTGCTTTACTTCATTTTTCTCATTAAATATCACATTGATTTGAACATAAAAAAATGTACTATGTCATGGGTGGTTAATACTTATGGTCACTAATATTTGATCATAAAAAGTAATTCCTCTTACAATATACACAAAAACTTACCGACAACTCAATTCTTCCGAACCCAAAATATTACGAACCGCAAATAAGCACTGAATATAAGATCAATTCTTTTAATAAAAGAAAACGACCATTTGAACCCCTCACAACATATCAATGTCATAGTTCTTTAATGGGAGGCCAAACAAAACCTCAACTTTGTACGAATTGCCAAAACAAACATGAATTTTTGGGCTGGCCAAAAAAACACTAAACTTTCACTGATTTTCTAATTAATTAACAATGTTTTCGTTGACTTGCCAATTTAGCATGCCGTCAGTTAACTTAACATACATCGTTTATTGTTGGCGTTAAAGTAAAACGACGTCGTTTCAAATGAGATGAAACGACGTCGTTTTATATGATTTGAAAAATAAAAACAAGTAGCCCCCTAGATTCGAACACAGGTTGGGTAAGACATACGACAAAGTGTTTTACCACTAGGCTAGTGGCACTTTCAATGTACTTACTAACATATTTAATGTTATTTGGTACTCATTGAATATAAATTTTTTTTCTAAAAACTTAAAAATATCTTTAAAATTTCAAAAAATTGAAAAAAGAAATATTTTAATAAAATTAATTTTGAAATTAAAATGAAAAAAAATTCTTAAAAAAATAAAAATCTTTAAAATTCAATATCTAGCTTAAAATCGAAATTTAAGAAAAACAAATTATTTTATAAAAAAAATTAAATTTCGATTTTTTAAGCTGGATATTGAATTTTTTAATTTTTATTTTTTTAAGAAAAAAAAATTATTTTTTCATTTTAATTTCAAAATTAATTTTATAAAAATATTCCTTTTTCAATTTTAAAATTTTAAAGATATTTTTAGGTTTTTAGAAAAAAAAATTATATTCAATGAGTACCAAATAAAATTAAATATGTTATTAAGTACATTGAAAGTGTCACTAGCCCAGTGGTAAAATACCATGTCATATGTCCTATCCAACCTGAGTTCGAATCCAGGAGACTACTTGTTTTTATTTTTCAAATCATATAAAACGACGTCGTTTCATCTCATTTGAAACGACGTCGTTTTACTTTAACGACAACAATAAACGACGTATGTTAAGTTAACTGACGGCGTGCTAAATTGGCAAGTCAACGAAAACATTGCTAATTAATTAGAAAGTCAATGAAAGTTTAGTGTTTTTTTGGCCAGCCCAAAAGTTCATGTTTGTTTTGGCAATTCGTGCAAAGTTGAGGTTTTGTTTGGCCGAATTTCCGTTCTTTAATATAAAAAGAACTATTGATTTTTTTTTGACAACAAAAACAATTATTGCAAACAAGCAAAAAGATATCTTATCACATTAATACCATCTCACCTAAAATTTTCTAAAAGACAAAAATCATTATCATAAACATCTCTTGCAAATGCAAATCTAAAACAAAACCATAGAATCATGCAAAAAGTAATATTCTAGATCACAAATAAATTGTATCCCGTCCGTAGGGCGGACCGATCCTAGTTGTCTGTAAAATTGACTCTAAAAAGCTCAAAATGTAAGCTAGTTAGTTACCTCCCATTGTCATGGAAAAGTAACCTCGTTGAAACCAAGAATCATGAGATTCACTGAACCAGTTCAACCGCTAGAGCAACATATGCCTATTTATATAGTTAAGCCTCGGTACATACACATCTAAAACCAAACCACTTCACTTCTCCACCTTGTTGGATCACTCTTATTTAGGTCCATCGAGTTCGTTTTCAGTGATTAACAATATAACATTTCATCTCACAATCCTAATGTTGGTTAAATTTGAAAGATTGACCGTTTTTGTGTCATCTAGGTCTTCATTTAATGTATTTTTTATCGTTATTATTTTATACTACTAAACATCTCTTTAAGGTACTTGGCTATGATCATCATTGAGAAACGTTCTGTTATAACTTATAAGTCATAAAAGATTATTCCAACCTTAAGCAATTAATTTTAAATAATATTACTGCCACTGCACCATTCTGTGTTATTTCTCAAACTTTAATACAACCAAGAATGAAACAGAGAGCACAAAGGTTGTTTTGATGAATTACCACTACTTCAGTAAATTTTGTTTAGTTGCTCGGCAATTGATATACAACTGGTAATATAATAAAAGATATACCAAAAACCAATGCGATTAATCTCTCTAGCATAGAAGAAAATCTAAATCAACAAAATTTTGGTTTTGAAACAAAAAGGATATTTGGTAATGAAGAAATTTTTTCTTTTTATTCATCAGAGAAAAGCGATCGGTACATCAATCGACACATAGTCTCAGACGACCGTCGTGAGAATTTTAGATCAAATCTCATCATCTGAATATCCATCTTCCTTCACATACACGAAAATAATCAGTTTTCTTTTGAAACACTAAAAAGAAGATCAAACACCAAAGATAAGAAAAACAAAAAACAGCGACGAGAAGAATAAACTTTCAACCGGCGATGCTGTTTTTGAAGGCTGGATGTCCTTTTAAAGGATGATGAAGCCACTCTAGGGTTTATTTGACGCGTATGATACGACGGCGCTTTAACGTAATGGGCTTATTATCTACATTTTGGGCCCTCTTCTCATTTGACTGGATTTCTTCAACCTGGGTTTTCGTAACGCTCGCTTACGTGGCTCACAGACAATACATCTCACTCACAGTTCTGGATTTAACTCAGCAAGCAAATACTGTTGGACTCCAAAACCTGATGTGAGCTGCTGATCCGCGTCAATTACTTTTTTTTAACAAGACAAATTATCACAAAAGAACTCGACGAGCAAATCTTCTTTTTAGGTTGTTATATCTATCTTATTAAAACAGAAACATTCTGTTGGACCTAACATTTATTTTGTAAATTTTTAAATTAAATACACTTTTATACTTTATAGTTAAACATACATCAAATCACTAATGTTTCTTTCTTTATACTACTATTCATGTTTCCAAACAATATACTTATTTCTTTATACTACTATCAACGTTTCCAAACAATATACTTATTTTTTTATACTACTATCAATGTTTTCAAACAATATATTTTTTATACTACTATCAATGTTTCCAAATAATACAATAATTAATCTTAATTATTTTATATCTATCATTTTCTCTTTAAAATTTTGTAGAAACATCATAATTTCATAAATTGCAAAATAGTGAACTTTAAAATTTCGATTATAAGATTACAAATTATGAAACTATTACAATTTAAATCCAATTAGATTACATATCGGTCATCCATCAGTTCAATCGGTTAGTCTTAGTGATTTTTTAATATGAATATTTTAAAAACATAAATTGAATTGTCAGATCTCCGGATTAACCGGTATAATCACAATCGGGTTGAATTTAAAAATACTGATTTAAATGCAAAAATATTTTAAATACACACTCTTTAAAAATTACCAAAATATTTAGTAAATTATTAGTAAAAATTTTCATGTTAAAATACTCCGCGCTTCAAAAGCGCGGGTCAAAATCTAGTTTTGTTTATATAAAAAGTCAAAGTTTGTCTAGTCGCATATCTTTGTGTTTAGACTTCCAATATTCCAGCCATGTTTTTAAGCAAAAAAAAATAATATATTCCAGCCATGTATAGACAATCTTCATGCCAGACCAGATATGGGAAAAAAAAAAAAAGAAGAAATAGACAAACCACAATAAATGTTCATATCTAAGAAAAACCACAAGAAATAGACAAACCACAATATATAAGAAAAAAATAAGAATATCCGCCTGATGCATATATGATCATCAGTTAATCTTAAGAAGATGAGTCAAGAAACAAAATTTTCTTCTGGCATGAGAGAAGCTTGAGCCTCTTGTATCTAAGTATAGCAATTTTTCTCTGTCTAGCTTTTCTAAATATTCTTTGACGTGCTGAAACTGCTTGCTTCATTACAGGAATGGAAAACCCCTTTTTCTTAGCCATAAGTTTATACTATATGTTATTTTAACAAAAAAGAAAAAACTCAGCAATTAGGTTAAAGTTATTATATGTATAAACAAAATTACTTACATCTATAACCCGAAATATGCGTGGCTGAATTGATTTTCTTAACCACGGGTGGCGAAGGATGCGAGTCCCAAGTCTAGTAGCTCCCCTTTCATAAACCACAGGATGAGAAAGATTCAACATAATTGAAGCAACTTCAAGTTCAGACTTATTAAATTCTTTTCCAATAAGATCACTGTAACAAGTACAATAATCGTCATCGTTGAAAACTTTCATAATATAAGTTTTCAAGTAAACACTCAATTAAGAATATTAAGAATCAATTAGAGTTATCAATGGTGACAAAATAAAATTGACAAACAGAAAAGATAGAAAATACAAAAACTATTTTGTGAGGTTTACTTCTTATATATGAATTTTGTCATCGTGTTTATCAGCTAAAAATAGTAATAATATCAAGTTAGGACATATATTTATCTTAATAATAGTTGACAAAAAAAATATTTATCTTAATAATATACAAAATATATTTTATTGTTATATTAATGTATATAAATTAAAAGAGGTCAAAAACAGAAGAAATTTAACTGAAAGTCAAAACTATGTGACATATATCATGTTGGTACAACAACATTAGAAACAGCAAACTGCTCTTAAAAAGTATTCGAATTTGAGAGTATCTACAAAATTAAGTTTCTGAAAACAACTAGATAGTTACAAACCACACAAAAGTAATAGTAATAATATCTTCGTGTTTATCAGCTGAAAATAGTATTTGATAATATCAAGTTATAACATATATTTATCTTAATAATATACAAAATATATTTTATTGTTATATTAATGTATATAAATTAAAAGAGGTCAAAAACAGAAGAAGTTAAACTGAAAGTCAAAACTATGGAACATATATCGTGGTGGTACAACAACATTAGAAACAGCAAACTACTCTTAAAAAGAATTCGACTTTGAGAGAATCTACAAAATTAAGTTTCTGAAAAACAATTAGATAGTTACAAACCACACAAAAGTGATTTCTGTTTGTTCTTAAAACTAATTCCGAACTACACGTGGCTCTGGTCTTCTTAGGTACTCTGTTAGCCAAGAAATCATCATCATCATCAGAATCCTTCTTCCGCTTCTTGGTGTTTGGTTTGGAGTCGCTTCGTTTATTTATGCCTGACACAGCAGCTTCAGATGATGGTTTTCTTACATCCTTGTTCTCGGCCACTGATTTGGAGCTGGTTATTGGGGGTAGTAGAAGCTGCAGGTTTTGCTGGAGAACTGAACTTTGCAGTCTTTTGCAACCTCTTCTCAAGAACTTTCTTTGCCTCTGCAGCTGGAAGCAGCAACCCAGACTCCATTAACCTGATATCAAAAGTGGGGTTTTCAAACAAACAGAACAATCTGAAGCAAATGATGGCAGTAATGCCTAGTAAGTCAAAAACCATCAGAGGTGTTTGACCAATGTCGAGTCTGTTTATGAGGTTCAAAATTCATGTTAGCTTTAATGCCAGTGTCCCAAAATATGGCATTAAGTCCCTGAGGAAAAACACAAAGTTGGTGATGAACTCAAAACATAATAAGCAGATTGACACCAAAACACTATATAAATGTTAAACATCTTTATGTTATGTTGCTCTATCATGGCTGCATAAGAATGTAGGCACACAAAGGAATAGAAAGGCTGACCAAATCTTTAGCCATTTTTCTCACTAGTTGGAACTTGGTTGTGAAGAGTCACGTAAGTGGATCTCTGTGCAGAAACACAAAATCAACAAGGTAAGTTGTTCAAACACAAATCTAAAACCAGAGTAATTGGGTATGATTTGTGTGAAGAACAAAGCTCACCTATATAAAACCCAAATAATAAGAAGCACATGATCTTATTGCAAAATATCAAAAGCCAAGGTTTCAGCTACAAACAAAACCAAACCGTGAAAGCTTTTCTCCAAAGCCGCTTCACATCAAATCTTGGTTACATTTACATTGCTGATATCTCTTTTAGTTTCAAGACAAATCATACCAGTAAAAACAAAAAGTTAACAGCTGCTAGATTATGCTGTGGGGTAAGTGGAAAATACTCAAGAACTAATATATATCAGAGGGATGATCATAACTACAGAGATTAGATTACAAGCAGATTATTTCTCTAAACCAATCTAATAGAAGCAGACACAAAGATAAAAAATCCTATTTAGCTCCTCCAGAAGATGGAGGAGACTTTAACTTGGGAAGTCTAAATGTTGAAGTGAAGAGCTTTGGAGTTTCTGAAACTGTGACTGATGTCTTGTTCACTTTTTGCCTTTTCGACCTTCTAATTTCCTGAAATCAGAAATTCATAAGTATAAGATAAAAGCTTCTAGTAAAATCAGACTTGGTGGTGATGCAGACTTTTCTTTCTTTCTTGTTACCTGAGACCCCACAGTATTACCATCGCTACCTTTGTCACGTGTTGTGCATCTTGTTAAGCTACGAGACTTGTTCAAAGACTCTACATCCCTTGAGAGCTTCGAGACCCCCTCATCACCTTTCTTGGTAAATCCACCCTCCAGTTCAGCAACCTTGGCCTTCAGACTCGAGATAATCTCATCTTTCTCATGGTTAGATGACAGAAGCTGCTCTTGATAAGACACAAGACTCGAAATCTTGGCGTTCGCTTGAGCAATCTCATCATCTTTCCTCTTTAACTTATCAATAAAACCACTTTCGATACACTTGAACTCGCTCCTAGCAAACCCGTTTTCTCGTAACAGATCAGATATTTCACATTTCTTCTCATACTCAAGCTTCAGCTTTCTGATTTTTGCTTCCAATGATTCTGCAGCTTCGGAGTCTCCATTCTCTTTCTGCATATACAACATTTGTATGAGTCCACACAAGAGCTGCTTATAAAGTTGGAAACTTTTGACTCTTACACTTGTGAGGATATCAAACCAAGCCTTGAAGTATTTTAACTCGTCCACCGTCTCATCTGCAATTCAATAGTAGAAAACAAAAGAAGATATAAGAAGACTCAAGATTCCGTGAATGGTAAATAAATAAAGGTGCCAACTTTACCTGATTTCAAATTGCATATAGAACGATCCCTTTCCTTTAATACAGACAAGAGATTGAATTTAGAGGTCTCAAGGAACTGCATCATCTCCATCGTTTCAATTTCTCTCTTCATCTGTACAAAAAAAAAAAACCCAAAAAGAAAAATTAGAAACCCTAACTTTTTCCCCAAAAACAAGGAAATTGAGAGAAAGGGGTGGGTGGGGGAATCGAGACGTACGAGAGAGAGTTGTTGGTCGTAGTTACGAACATCAGAGATCCAGCTTTCGTGTTTAGTCTTGATCTTATCTTCGAGAGTCTTCCTGTCTTTTAGAAGCGATTCGATGTGGTCCTGTTTCGTCTGTAGAATTTTGACCAAACTCTTGAAAATATTGTCCCAGCTTTTCCTATCTGAAGATTCTCGAGAAACCGATTTCACACCCATCTCCTCCGCACTACTCGAAGCTCGTTCTAGTTCCAATTGACCAAGCAGAGAGAGAGAGAGATTTTAAGACCGTTAAGAGTTACAACTTTTTTTTTTTTTTTTCAGTGAAAACTATGTTTTTTTTTGGCAACAGTGAAAACTATGTTAAACATCTAAAAACTAGTTTCCTTATTTCATAGGAAAGTTCTTTTGTTGAAAATTTGATTGGCAATAACATAAGTTTTAGTTTTTCTAAATTGTAGGGAAACACTTTTTTTAGAAATTTTGATTGGACAAAATGTAGTTTTTGAAAAACAAAAACCAAAAACCAATCTAAAATCTCCAAACAAAACTTATAAAAGTTGCAAGTCTTCTTTAGAAATTTATGTTTTTCTTACGGACAAACCTTTTTTAGATCCTTTTGAAGATCACTCTACAAATATACGCGCTCTTTAATGGGCCTTGATGTCCGTCACCGTCACACACCACTCGTAGCGTTCGGTTGGTTTGTATTTCTTGAGTTGGTTAGTTTGAAATTTAGTTAACTCGGTCCGGTTGAAATCTCTCCAAATTCTGAAAGCTTTATACTAAAGTCAACCGAAGTTTCAATTTCAATTGATAATGGTTAAAATTTCTAAGAGTTTCAGTTAAATTCAATTAATTTTGTTATTTTACCTCGAATTTTGGTTAGTTCAATTTAGAATTTTGAAGTTAGATTTCTTTAGAAAACCGAATTGCGCCAAAACTCAAAATTCCTGAATCGAACTGAATATCATAACCAAACTGAAAACCGAACATTTTGGTTTGATTTGGCAGGTTCGGGTGATAACTGTAGGCCTTGCGCCAATTAAATAAACCGGACCGTGGTATGGTTAGGATTTGTGAAACCAAACCGGTTTATATGGTAATAACAAAGATGGAGACGGAAAAGAGACGACGTACCATTGCGCAAAAAACTACAAACTATCATCAGTTTCTCTTACCTAACAGCATCTCTAGCTTCCCCCCACGTGTCCTTTCCGCGAATGGCGTTGTTGTATGGGTTGCGTTCAGAAAATATATACAGATTCATTCTTCATCGATAACGAAGTTACTTGTGTGACAATCATTGATTACTACACTGATCGTGTGAAAACGTAAACCAAGAGAGATCAAAGGAATGATGAAGGATGTGAAGAGTCGGATTCAATACCTTATGTCGTGGATTCGCCGGCAGCCACCGAAGATAAAGGCGTATCTCTGTGTGGTTTCGGCAATAACGGTGCTCGTCTTCTTAAGGGTGATTGTCCATGACAATGAATACCTTTTTTTAGCTTCTGAGGCTGTCCATGCCATGGGGATCTCCGTTCTTATCTACAAGCTCACCAAGGAGAAGACTTGTGCTGGTAATAGATCATCTTCCGCTGATGTGTGTTCTGTTTCTTTGGTCCTTTGTGATCGGATTTTTATCGGATTTGTCTGATGATATTGACATTTTGATGATGTCAACAGGGTTATCTCTCAAGACGCAGGAGCTGACGGCTTTGTATCTGGGCGTGCGATTGTATTGTAGTTTTGTAATGGAATTTGATCTTCACACGTTACTTGATTCTGCTGCTTTCTTCACCACTCTTTGGGTCATCTATATGATCCGTCTCAAGCTTAGACCTACTTATATGGAAGACAAAGACAACTTTGTCATCTACTATGCCGTAAGTTATTAAAACTCTTTTGATTCTCTCTGTGTCTTAAAACTTGTGTATTAGATACAGTTGCAAATACTAGGTTACTTTCAGGAGCAATCAAGAGGCTTTCTTCATTAATACTGTATTTATGTGAATTAATTTGTTTTATTGATTCCAGGAGTATTTATATTGATCGTTGAGAAACTTTTCGATACTAGTGTAATGTTACTTTGTATTTGTTTGCTTCAGGTAGTCCCATGTGCTGTTGTATCTCTCCTCATACACCCGTCAACCCGTCACCACATCATAAACAGGCTGTTTTGGGCATTCTGTGTTTATCTTGAAGCTGTTTCAGTTCTTCCTCAATTAAGAGTCATGCAGAACACTAAGGTATATTATTACATAAAAATAAAAACACGTTGTGTCTGAATCTTCCTTGAATGCTTTGTGTCTTCTTTCTTGTCAGATCGTGGAACCATTCACAGCACATTACGTTTTTGCCTTGGGAATCGCTAGGTTTTTGAGTTGTGCACACTGGATCCTTGAGGTTCTTGCATTACACACAAATATAAACGCTTTACTATTAGTTTACTCGTGAAAGATGATTTAAATTACGGATGTAGGTGTTGGATACGAGCGGGAGGTTACTGACCGCATTAGGGTATGGAGGCTATGGACTTTGGCCTTTCATGGTCATTGTCTCCGAAATCATCCAAACCTTCATTCTTGCAGATTTCTGCTATTACTATGTTCAGAGGTAAAACAAAAAGAAAAAAAAAGAAATCTTAATATAATGTTTATAGACACTATTGTTCAAAGGTGTTGATTTCTAAATATTTGGAACTTTTTCTGTTTTTTCTTTTCGGGAACAGTTTAATGGGTGGACAGCTCGTCCTTCGTCTCCCGTCTGGTGTGGTCTGAGAAGCCTTGCAAAATGGATTCTTTGAGCTTCCAGAGGTTTTCATTATTAGAGATTTTGAGATATGATTTGATACTTGTTAGCAAAGATGCATTCATTAGAATTAGTTTTCTCATAATAAATGACGTTTTGAGTCGTAGATCATATAATTGACTCACGAAGCTTAACATACTTGCACTAGTACACAGGGGCGAATCTACATTGAAGCTTGTGGGTGCAAGTGCACCCATAAAAATTTAATATTTCTTATGTTACACATAGAAATTATTAGTAAATTAGTTCATTTGGGAATGATTGCACCCAGTAATTTTTGTAGTTAGAAGTTCCATGCACCCACTTTCACATTTTTTTACAAATACGTGTGTTATAATATGGTTTATCGGCATCATGCACCCACTAAAAATTTTCTCTGGATTCGCCCCTGCTCGTACATGTATACGTTATGCTAAAGGAATATAAACCTCAAGTATTATAGCAGATTTAACAGTTTGGATATATTATGAAACTGTTCAGAACATAAAACTGGTGTTTGATACACGAGCACAATAAGAAAACACAACCGAGTTATCTAGAACAAGAAAAGAGGACGAGAAGAAAAATGACACGATTGACTACACGTTAAAACAGTTTTGTTCATGAACAATCTGGTCTTCACGTTCGTGGTGAGACATACTATTATTATTATTATTATTATTATTATTATTTTTTTTTTTTTTGTAACTTGAGACATACTATTATTAATCGATGACTTATTGAAAAGGTCGATATTTCAGGAACGCATCGCCTTTGGAACCCATTCGATCATACTCGGCATCTTATGGATGGCGAAGTATTGTTTCTGTTAGATCTCTGGTTAGCAAAGGACTAATCAAAAGGGTGGGATTAGGATCATCCATCTCTGTATGGAATGATCCTTGGCTCCCATCCACCCGCCCGAGACCAGCAAATAAAAATAATCACAACCTTTACCCGGACCTAACGGTAGACTCACTCATCAATGAGAATTCAAGGACATGGAATATTCAAGCATTTCAGAATCTGGTTGATTCTGAGGATGTAGATATTATTCTAAGTATCCCGTTAAGCAGAACTCTATTGATGGATCGGGATGGCTGGCACTTTACAAACAATGGGAGATACACAGTTAAAACGGGTTACCAGATTGAAAGAGTGTACCCAGATAAGGAACGAGTTTTACCACAACTAGGCCCATCAATCACACCTTTGAAGGCTTTTTGTTGGAAGATAAAATGCCCACTTAAAATGAGACATTTTCTATGGCAAATGTTATGTGGATGTCTAGCGGTAATGAAGAATCTCAATGCAAGAGGGATAAAAGGAGATACTATTTGCACAAGATGTGGAAATCATGAAGAGACAATCAATCATGTATTTTTTGAATGTCCACCAGCCGTACAAGTATGGGCACTCTCGCGGATCCCATCAAATCCACTGCACTTTCCGTGCGACTCATTATTTGCAAATATGGATTACCTATTCTGGCGGGCTCCCCCAGAAATCGATGATCATCATTTTGCATGGATATTATGGTATATTTGGAAGGCAAGGAATTGTAAAGTTTTTAGTAATTTGAATATTGATCCACAAGATACACTCAAGGTGGCCGAAACTGAATCCCGACTCTGGGCAGAAGCACAAGCTTCTATTATTCAGCCGGCAGCCCCATCTCCTGTATTAGTAGCACCACAGGTCCCAACTAATACATGTATATGGTGTTTCTCAGATGGATCATGGAAAGACAAGGAAAAGTTCTCGGGTCAGGGGTGGTACAGTACTCTGCCGGGTTTTGAGGGATTGATGGGAGCAAGAAATACAAGAGCGAGTCTGTCTCCACTGCACGCAGAGATCGAAGCTCTCATTTGGTCAATGGAATGTATGAGGAATTTAAGGCAGTATAATGTTACTTTTGCAACGGATTGCTCGCAATTGGTGAAGATGGTTTCGGAACCAGATGAATGGCCAGCCTTTGCAACCTACTTAGAAGACATAAGAAGTTTGAGGAGTAGTTTCAATACTACGGAGATCATTCATGTACCAAGGACGAATAACAAAAAGGCGGACAATCTAGCACGCAGTGCAAGAAAGCAACCGTCTCACGTCGTTCACATGGATGCGGATCCCCCGGTTTGATTAACAGAGTCAATATGAGTCTGTAATGTTGCTGACAAAAAAAAAAAGACTTATTGAAAAGGTCAATACAATCTGAGATAGCTTCACTATAGTGAGAATGAGAGGAGTAGTACGAGTTACTGCATGATATCTTCGGCGTCTCTAGCCTCTCACCGCCATTGCAGGAGTAGGCGTTTTGTGACGGCGCCTGGTGGCAGAGGAAGAGGAGGATGGAAGGGTGAAGATGATATTCATGAGAATCTTGCGGAATTTGGTGAAGATCTTCATTGATGATGAGAACCCTCTGAAGGTTTCGTTGTTGTGATTATGGTAACGATGATGATTAGAATGCTCGTTTAAATGAATGGTGAATACAATTACTGTTTTCAAAGTTTACAATTTATATTAGTACATGTATTGATAATGTAAAATATGTATCTTTTTAAAATAATTTTTTTTTTCTAAAAAGAGTATTACTCAAAATTAGCAAATATTAATTAAACATATGCTGCTAAGTGTTTTTTGAAATAGTGATGCCCTAAACTAATGTTTCTTTTGGGCCCAGGGAGGCACGTCTCTGCATATATTGCAGGATAATATTCTGAACGGTCATTTATATACTGATCATCAGTCTGATTATAATTACGTGAAAAGATAGCTGGGTCCTGGGAGGTATGTATAATTATTTGTCGATGACAGATAAGAGCAAGTGGATAGGATTCCCGTTCAAACACAGACCATAGAATATTTTCAATAGTCTGCTTTTTTTTTCTTTGGAATTACTTTCAAAATGGTGTTTTATATCATCACTAATGAATGCAGATTCTTTTTCTTATTATATTTTTCACATGTTATGCAGAGACTTGTATACCTTAATCAAAGATCTCACTAGTTTAACTTTAAGATTACTATCTTCGAACGGAATTGTTTCTAGACACAATTAGTATTGGTCATTTTGTAGGTTTTCCTAAATTCACGGCAGAGTTGAAAGCAGAATTATATATTCAACATCTCATTACAGTTATGATGATGGTCATGACCTCGCTAGCTTATTTATACACAGTTAAGTTAACAAGAACAATGATCAAAAGCATTACAAATACCACCAGCAATTTTTGCCGAAAGAGAATATTATTTGTTAGAGGAGGCGGAAGAGATACTGAGAACTCCAGCCCACACTTGCTTCCTCACCTTTGCTCTCTGCGGCTGACTAGCAAACGAGCTACCGCTTCCACCGCTGCCGCCACTATTACCACCACCGCCATCTCCACCGACAGTTGTTGTTGAAGATTGGCCGCTTGGGTCACTCATGATTTTGTTCTTGTTGTCTTGTTGGACTCTTTGGTGTTAAAGGTGCTCATACATAAAATGAACTAAAAGTGGGTAATTATAGTCAGGAACGAAGCAGCATCTTTTCTTTTTGCCTCTACTCTCATTTTCAATGGTGCTTTTAATTGTAAAATGACAATGCACTGGCATAGTTAAATGTATCAACCAATGAAAAAAACAATAACTTCTCACGTTCGAATCACTTTAGTGACAATAATTGACGGTACTATAATCGTTTTGGTTGATCTTATCTTCGAAAGATGGAATCTAACGGTGAAGAAGGGAAAGCCAATGGTAATACGATATATATCTTTCGAAACAACATTTATTTATGTGTATTATGCTGCAGCCACACAACCTACCACTCAGCTCTATTATTGAGACCTCACTCCTCAGCATGACGAATGCAATCTGACCTCCTCAGTTTGACGCATGCAATATGTTCTTTCTTATTGATGAATTTTCATGGTAATAACTTGGGATAACATATTACGATTATGAGATATGTTGATCTTGTCTTAATCAAAATAAAATAAATAGTAGAAACATGTGAGAGGTAGAGAAAATACTATTTTGTTAAAATATAGAAAGTAGAATGATAATAAATAATAGTTGATCGGAGGTATAACAAACAAATCCGCAGTAGCACACAGGTTAATTTCAATTGTTGAAATCCGGGTTCGAAGCCTGGCTGCGGAGTATTCTTTTACCTTTTTAAATAGAAAGCTTCTGTTGTTATCAATCAATACTATTAATTCTTCAACATGTCCAATTGATATGTGTTAGGTCCAATTAAAAAAAATACATGATTGCTATATATAACTGCTTATATGAATATAACCATAAGTCTATAACTGCTTACTTTAGTTACATGCGGCAGGCAGTAATGGAAGAATAATATAACTGCTAATATCCATATCATTATAACTACTCCTTTAACCAAATAATACGCCAACGAGGAATATACAAACAAAATCCCTATTTTGATTATAAATGCTTACTAAATTTCTTTTTAATTTTCATGCTACGCAAATAGAAACTAAGATTTGCGAAAATATATATTATATCAACTTTAACTCCTACTTGAAAGGCCTATGATATATATCACAACAAATTCCGAACTTAAGTATATTTATGTATTTATATCGATTTTTAAGGACTATAAAGATAGCAACTCTTTTAAATATCACAGATATAAATAATAATCCAATTTTATAACAACTAATGTCCTATTTTTAAGCACTAAGAATTTATTTTCCACAAAACCCAATATATTCTACTAATTTTAATTTGGATTGCGGGTACCCGCCGACTCGAAAAGTATTTAAAAAATAAAAATAAAAGGGAAAATAAACACTTTTTTAAAAATATGGTAATTTAAAGAAAAATAATTTTAAATTTTAAAAACATATAACTTTTTAATATAAATATATTTTTATATTTTTATAATAATTAAATTGAATAATTATTTTTAAAAAGATTATAACCCGCGGATAACCGCAAAATTAAATGAGGCGGGTGCCGGTACAAATATTTGTTTGCGGGTTGTGTGGTCATTTTCTTTGACCAAATAAAAATTGAAATCCGCGGATTGGCGGGTTCGACCGGCAATATACCGAATGAATTTTTAAGTTGCTATTATTTAATAAAATATATTTTGATTAAGATTTATACACAAATATGAGTACAAAGAAAAATATAAAAATAGTCACAAAAAAAAACACAAAACCCATTTTTAATTGTTTGAAAAATTATTATGTCATTATTATGTGTAATCTATTCTATTAATTTAGCAGTATGACTAATTGATAATAGTTGAGTTGAATTTAAAACATACATGGAACCTATAAATATATTTGCAACAATCTATATATAAATGTTTATATGCCGTGATATAACTGCAACAACAACAACAAAGAAATTCCATAATGATAAATTCATATTTTCTAGGAATGTCATATTTTTTATATCGTACTCATCATCATGGAATTTAAATTCCTATTTCAAAGGCCTATCTATATCGAACTTTTATCACACCAATCTCAATTTCGAATTTTGTATATTTTTGCAGCTATATTTATAGGTTGAGAGATGTGAGACATAAATCAAATATATCCTACAAAAAAATATTCAGAGATATAATTGGTTACCGCCTAGATTTTATAAAAAATATTTCTTAAAAAATATAAAACAAAAATATACTCATCATTTTAAGGGCGGATCATAAATTTAGTTCAACTATTTGAAATCGATTTTTGGATGCGAGTTATGAGTATTTTATTCGGGGTCGGTGCGACTTGGTAGATTTTGGATTGCCGGTACCAGCCGACCGGAAAAGTATTTAATAAATAAAAATAAAAATAAAAGTAAACATTTTTTAAAAATAATGATAATTTTTAAAAAAATTTAAATTTAAAAATATATAATATTTTATTATAAATATATTTTTTATAGTGATTAAATTAAATAATTATTTTTAAAAAATTATAACCCGCGGATAACGGCAAAATTAAATGGGACGGGTGCCGATACAAATTATTAGTTTGCGAATTGTGCTGGTCATATTTTTTTACCAAAACAAAATTGGAATCCGCGGGTTGGCGGGTTCGACCGGCAATCCAACTCTAACTGAGCGTATACCGGATCAGTTTTTAAATTGTTAATATTTAATAAATATATTTTGATTAAAATTTACACAAATATAATTAAAAAGAAAAATACAAATATAATCGTAAAAATACACAAATATGAGAATTAAATTAAAACAAAAATATACCCGCCCTTTAAAGGGCGGGTCAGAATCTAGTTGAATACTTAATATAAAATTTAATGCAATGTATATTCAAAATCCACAGTAGCACACATGTTGATTTCAATTCTTTGAAAGCGATCCTGATTCGGCATATTATTTTACCCGATATTTTTGTACTTTAAAGCTGACTTGGTAAAGAAGAAAGAAACCATCAGTGCAGAGCTTTGAACTTTGTGTGTTTCCTTTTCTACTACTCTACTCCTTTAGCGTTTATTATCTCTCTTGAAGATGACGCTCGCTGAATCGATCAGACGCTGGTGATGCTGCAACGATCTCTGACGCTGGTAATACCTAGGTTGTTGATGATGGCTGTGTCGAATCAGCGTTTGATTTAGTGGCGGTTGAAGGTGATGATGGTGAAGGAAGAGGAGTGGGCTTTTACGTACAGGTTCTTTGGTCAGAAGCTGTGGTTTTTTCCTTGGGGTATGGACTATGGACGCGCTTGTGGACCAGAAGCTGCTTGGCTCGCGGCCTTAAGATTTGTTTCTAGTCTTCTTCTTCTGGTGGAGCCTGCTTATTTTCCTAGTGTTAGATATGAGTCATATGACATATCAGAATCAAGAGAAATCCACCAGCTTAGGTCCTTAGCTCTACCAATTTGCGGTTGATTTCATCTTCATGCTTTCCAACATATGGTCTAAAGAAGAGTCATAAAGTATGTATTTCCCTGTGAAAAAGAGGAAAATGCAGTGAGATAGAATACCAATGGACCACATATACAATATACAGGTACTACTCTCTCTGTGACTCTGTCTTTTAGATACCCCTGGATTTGCTTACTCTGGTCATAGGGAACCAAAGATGTATGAAAAAAACGCCAGTTTTGCCTCGCTATACAGTGGAACGAATGTACATTGATTCTACTCTATTTGATTCGTATCCCATTGCTGCTACTTACGATCCACGCTTTTCTTGGGACTGACTACTTTTATCATTTTGGTGGAAATTTTGTATACTTTTACTAATTTTTATTGATATTTCTTAATAAGATTAGACTATTACATCTTTTTCTAAAAGATGATAAGATATCAGATCATCACAACAACTAGAGTTATAATCAAAGTGATGATGGTAGTCTAATAGTAAAGTGAAAGGTTGATTTTTTTTTGGGTGAAAGGTTGATTTCTTTGTCTGGAATATAACTCTAGGCCCGAGGAAAATTATGGTTATAATGTCAAGAACTCCAAAAACCAACCGAAGTTATCTATATGGATTTGGACTGCATACTGATGGGTTGAAATCAAACAATACAATTTAGCAGCTGTTTTTCACAAATGACTAGTGTAAACTGTTAAGAAATAGGAGTATTATCTTAACAATTATATATTTACAAAATCAATATTTACGAAGTTGACTCGTAATGAATTTTACAGGTAAAAGGTACTGAAGTTTTCACCCAAAAAGGATAAAATATCAAAGATCAACGCAACCTACAATTGAGACATTGTACTGGCCACAATGCTTCCTATCCAAGAAAGGATATTTCCGTAATAATAACGTATTTTCTGAAATAAATATCATCATCCCGCGTAATTACAGGTTTGATCAGTGTCGGTCTCTCTCTCTCTCAATTTCAGAAAAAAAAATTCCTATTTTTAGCGAAAATTAGTTATTGTAAACCGTAGATCTAGCAATTCCCTAAATGCATGTCCATAGACATTCGGATCGATCCAAAGGAGGAGAAAAAATGGTGGCGAAATCAGGATCGAGATGTTGTTGCTGTTGTTGGTTCCTCGGGATCATCGTGGTGATCGCTGTGGTGCTCGCCATCGTTTTCACCATCAGACATAGAGCAAACCGTTCCGATGATATCGCTCCTGGCTCCACTGATAAGAAGTATGCTGATGCTCTCAAGATCGCCATGCAGTTCTTCGATATACAGAAATGTAAACCATCATCCTCCACCCTCACATTCTTATTTAATTTTTCTCGTTTTTTAAAAAAAATTCTTTGGTGAAATTAGGTTTGAAACAATTATGAAATGAAGGTTTATATGATTAATATGAAAATTTTATAATCAATTTGGGAATCTAATGATCTCTATATATATTAATCACTAAAATTTTGGAGGCTGAGACTATACAGATTTTGAACTTTGGGGTTCTTGTGATGCAAGTTAAATCTTAAAATTAATTACTTGGTTTTGATTTTGGCTGAACTTAGTACTGCTCATATCTTATTTTATTCGCTTGTTTTGATGTAGCTGGTAAGCTGGAGAACAATAAAATATCTTGGAGAGGAGATTCAGGTCTTAAAGATGGAAGTGAAGCGAGTCTAGACCTTTCCAAAGGTTTGTACGATGCTGGAGATCACATGAAGTTTGGTTTCCCTATGGCTTTCACTGCCACTCTTCTCTCCTGGTCCATTCTCGAGTACGGCGATCACATGGAGTCCCTGGACCAATTGGAGCCTGCTAAAGACTCTCTAAAGTGGACTACTGATTTCCTCATCAATGCTCATCCTTCTCAAAACGTCCTCTATATTCAGGTACAATGATCAAGATGATGAATCTTTAATAACTTGTCACATTTCAAGACCATTATAAACTCATGTTCAAGATCGGATATATATATATAGACATAGGTCTCGAAATTATATTAACAAAATTTATTAAAGTTCATTAGTAAATCTCTCTGGCTTCTAAAATCTCAGATCCAGCTCTGCTCATATTATTCATTTTTGTAAGGTGGGAGATCCGGAGACGGATCATAAATGTTGGGATAGGCCAGAAACAATGTCAAGGAAGAGAACTCTGACCAAGATTGATGCAGATACTCCAGGGACTGAGGTTGCTGCAGAGACAGCAGCAGCCATGGCTGCAGCATCCCTAGTTTTTAAACAAAGTGATCCTAAATACTCAAGCACGCTTCTCAAACACGCCAAGCAGTTGTTCGATTTTGCGGATAATAACAGAGGATCTTACAGTGTCAACATACCTGAGGTTCAGAGTTACTACAACTCCACTGGCTACGGAGATGAGCTTCTTTGGGCAGCTTCATGGTTGTACCATGCCACAGAGGACAAAACATATCTTGACTTTGTGTCTAAAAATGGAGATGAGTTTGGAAATTTTGGAAGTCCTACATGGTTTAGTTGGGACAACAAGCTTCCAGGAACATATGTATAGAGATTATGCACTTGCTTACATCACAGATCACAGATTATTTATGACATTTACTGACATATGTACCGTTGCAGGTACTACTATCAAGATTAACCTTCTTCAAGAAAGCGCTATCAGGAAGCAAAGGACTTCAAGGTTATAAAGAAACAGCAGAAGCTGTCATGTGTGGGATCATACCAGACTCCCCAACAGCTACATCTAGTAGAACTGATGGTAGAATCTCTCTTACATCTGACATTAAATCATACTTTCACTTATGATATAAAATTACATAGAATTCTCTGAATCTTTGTTGAATATTTTGTTAATAGGTGGGCTTATATGGGTTGCTGAATGGAATGCACTACAACATCCTGTGTCTTCAGCATTTTTAGCCACACTCTACAGTGACTACATGCTCACATCCGGTGTTGACAAACTATCTTGTGGCGACACATCCTTTGAACCTTCAGATCTCAGAAAATTCGCCAGATCCCAGGTTCTACAATGTTCCATTGAAATAAACTCATGACCTCTTACATACACTACATGGTTTCATATTTACACATTGCAGGCTGACTACATGCTAGGGAAGAATCCAGAGAAGATGAGTTATTTGGTGGGTTATGGGGATAAATATCCAGAGTTTGTGCATCATAGAGGAGCTTCGATTCCAGGTGATGCAAACGTAGGATGTAAAGATGGATTCAAGTGGCTTAACTCCGAGGAACCAAACCCAAACGTGGCTTATGGTGCACTTGTTGGTGGACCGTTTCTGAACGAGACGTTTATCGATGCAAGAAACAATTCAATGCAGAATGAGCCGAGTACTTATAACAGTGCGCTTGTGGTTGGTCTTTTGTCTAGTTTGGTTACAAGGTCGTCATCGGTAGAATCTTTTATATGAGTTTTTTTTAAATTAGAATCGCACTTGACACACCTTGTTTGTCTCATCATCTAAGTACGTTTATGTATATGTATGAACATGGTTGAATAATGTATATTTGTTTTTGTATAGCATATGGTAAGTGTAGATGTAACTGAACAAAGTTATACTTGTTCACTGTTCTTCTTCCAAACATGTTTTACCAAAACTAAAAAGGAACACAGAAAAGACTCCGTTGCCGGTACTCGAACCCGGGTCTCTCGGGTGAGAGCCGAGTATCCTGACCAGCTAGACTACAACGGATTAGTGAACATTTTGTGCGTTTACAGTATTATCAGTTACACTATTGAATAAACAACAAAGAAAATGTAAAGCATACACCACTCGATCTCTTTCAATATATATTGAAACAAAAAGCAATTGTTTCAGTCTAAAAAAGTAAAACCATTGAATCATTTTATTATATTATACTTATTGGCGTATTTCTTACAGTGTTCAAATTTTAAAATAAATATTTAGAACCAAATTCAAATGATTGTTTGGTTGTTTATCATGAGAAAAGCAAAAAAAAAACTCACAATGCCACAAAAGGAAGTGAAATATATAAAAAAAACATGACAAGAATTTAGAACATATGAAAAGACTTTTCCGATATCACTCGGCTCTAGACTGACCAGCACGAGAAGAGAGGATGATACCAACAATGAGACCGTACAGCGCAAGTGCTTCAGCAAAGATGAGAATCAATATCATCCCAACAAACAGCTTTGGTTGTTGTGCATTCGCTCTGCAACGCACAAACGACATCAGAATATCACAAAGTCAAACATCCCTCTAATTTAGACTAAAAAGCAACATCTCTAAACAAATTGAAAATATAATTTGGTTTGTTCCAAGTACCTAACACCGGCATCTCCGACGATGCCAATAGCCATACCGGCAGAGAGACCAGCGAGACCACAAGCGAGACCGGAAGAGAGATGAGCATAGCCATCGAAGAGATAGTAAGACTTGGCCTTAGGGTTGATACCAGTACTGATGATGACAGCAATGATGAGACCATAGATACCTAACACACCAGCCATAACGACAGGAACAATCGATTTCATTACAAGCTCTGGTCTCATCACACCCATCGACGCTACACCAACCCCGCTCTTCGCTGTCCCGTACGCTGCTCCCATACCTGACAAAACGATCGGAACGGATGAGATCAAAACCAAACCGTGGATTCAGTTAGAGATGTGTGAAAGAAGGAAGGATTTGATGTTACAGGAGAAGACGAGAGCGGCGGCAGCGCCGAGGAATCCGAAGAACGGAGCAGTTTCATCGCCGCTGAAACCTGAAGCCATCGCCTCGTCGTGAACTGTGTGTCTCTTCCGATGAGATCTGATCGCGAAGAAACAAACTGTTTGACGATTTGAGTGAGAGAGAGAGAGAGAGAGAGAGCAACCAAACTTATGTCAACAATGATTGGTTTAGTAATTGCCGGCGTTAAGTCTGCGTGTCAAATTAAATCGTGTACTTAAATTAGTTAAACCACATTTTAAACCGAAATTATTATTTGGTATGTGAAGTTTTGTTTGCTATCAACGTACAAATACAACTCTGTACATTGATTATCATTATGCATCGAACTGTACCAGATTTTGATCAGAGCTTTTAAAGCGCAAATATATTTTTATTTTTATAAAATATAATTAAATTTGTAATCTTGATTTACAAGCGATGTTTTCGTATCCAACTCAGACCTATGATTGAACCGATAAATCCAGTGATATGTGTATAATTCAGTTCAATTTAATAAAGAAAATTATAATTATAATCTTAGAAAACCTGGTAAAAATCTAAAAATTCGTTATTGACCTAAACTCAGATATGAGATGATCCGCTGAAAACCAAAAAAAATAAATAATATTTTTCAAATGTTTATTAAATAATTCATACTTCTTAATATTATATAAAATTGAAAAGGTAACTATTTAGACTTTAATGAAATTTGTATTATGTCATCTAAAGAAAATGAAACAATGGTAATAGGAAACTTTATTATTGATATGAAAATATTATTTCTTTTTTTTACTATGATAAGTTTGTATTTTTATTTATGTTTAGATCTAAAACTTAATTTTAAGATAAGTTTTTAAAAAGTTGAAAACTCAAAATTGCCATATCATTATTATGTAAAATGACATAATAATATATATTTTTTAATTTGCATGTATATATTTATATCCAATCCTTAAATAAAATTATAAATGAAAAAATGATATTCAAATTAAATGGAAAGTATATAATGCATAAAATTAAAATTATTATCATTCACAAAATATGGAAAGTATTAACTACCACAGTTATAGAGAATATTCTATTTTTAGTTTAAATTAAATGCCAATAAGAATTGTAAATATATTGAAATGCAGGGGCATAATCCTAAATTTTTAAAATAAAATCTTTCTTTAATAGTATAGATTTTTTAAAACAGGATCCCGCTGTTTCGTCAATTTACAGTATAGCTTATAAATTTAAAATATTTTTAAAAACTTTTACATTTCTGACTTCTTTTAGTTTGTTTGTATTTATTTTTCTAGCTAGAGTTCACTTGGGATCCAACATTGACAAAACGGGTGGAAAATGTTTTTCACCATAAACCGGCTCAGCACTACAACAGTCGAATCAACGAGTGGAAGCAAAAGTGGGAAGTTAATGAGGTGTCGAAGAACATCAATAAAAACGTTTGGAAGGATTTGTTGGAGCATTGGGGGGAAAGATGAAACAAAATCTCAGTCCGCAACCAACTCGAAGAATCGGTGTCGCAAACATGGCGGGAAAAGGGATTTTCGTCCATAACTTAGGGTTGACGAGTTTACCAACGCGAGAATTTAAGCTAGCAAGTTTTAGATTTCTTTTAAAATTAATTTTTAAATATTGATTATTAATCTATATTGTTTTTAGATTAAAGAAAACGGCGGTAACCCATAATGATTTGATGCCGATGAAGTCTGCCTACACCAACAAGAAAACTGGTGAAATTCAGGATCTACTTATCAAGGATGTTATCAACCTTTTGGAGACCCGGGCAGAAGAGATCCTTTCGAGTCAGGCTTCTATGTGTGAAGATGGAACTTTGGCCTCTTTCAACTCCTTAACCAGGAACAACTCAACAACCTTGTTCTCGAGGTAGAAATCTTTTTTTTTTTTGGCTTTTTATATATGTATATATGATCGTTTGTAACTTATGTTCTTTTTCGTTTAGGCGTTTCTAAAGAAGAAAGGCCATTATGTTGGGTTGTCTAGTTCAATTTGAGGGGCGTCGTCTTCTTCTTTAGCTCATGGATACCACCCTATTGAGGACCTTATGCAACAAATCAAGAACAAGGATATGGAGACTGAATTCCCGAAGAATGACAATGTTGAAATCCGGGTTGAGTTGCAGAAAAACAAGACAGCCTTGGAAGATAAAAGAGCTCTCACGCAGAGCTTGCTTGAGAAATTTTAGTATTATATTAACAACTTTTTATGTATAATAATTTAGTATGTTTTAAATTTTATTTTTTCTTCTCATTTCGACTTTTTTAATATTTTGTATTTCAAAAAAATTATAATTTCTAATTGGTTTTTATATATATGTACAAACACAGTCCCGACAACTACTACCCGTTGAGATTTTTGTAAATTCCCGACAACACTTATCTGTCGGGGTTTTGTAAGTTCCCAACGACAAGTATCTTTAGGGATTTTGTAAGTTCCAGATGACGTATATCATTCGGGGTTTTGTAGATTTCCGACGACAAGTATCCGTCAGGATTTTGTAAATTTCTGACGACTATATTTTTAAGGATATTGTAAATTCACGACGCTTATATCCATCAGGATTATATATTCCGGACCGAATGATATCGTCGGTACTTAGTAACGTCCCGACAACAATGAGTTGTCAAGAATCGGTCAGCGTTTACCGACGGACACTCCGATGAGCCATGGTTGTCGGCATTCTGTCGGGATACATGCTGTCGGTATTCTGTCGGGTAATACCAACGAATTACCGACGGTTTTGACTTTCCCGATGAACCATACCGACGGACTCTATCATCGGTATTTCATTCTGTATTGTCATTTTCTGACCGATCCCCGACGATTTTTTCCATCGGTATCATGCTGTTTTCTTGTAATGTCACTGTTTCATTATAATTTTCGTTATAGATTTAATACATATAATTTTGTATATTTCTAAAATAAAACACAGTTATCTATACATCTAACTATATTTTAACCAATGAAAAAAATAAAATAGAGAATCTTGTTAATAAATTTTGCACCGAAATTATAAAACGATACTTATTTTAAAACAAAAATTTATTCTACAACAACAACGAAACTAAAAATTGAGGACTTCATGCTAACCATTACTCCCTCAAGGGCCTCAACGCATACAGCTTAGACACAATGGATCATGACAATATGACATATCATCTAATATATGTTTTAAGTTAGATTAACATTAAAAAAAAACATTCAAAACTATATTTTTTGGATAGATGCTAGGTGTCATTCTGGTATGGAAGTTGAATTAGTTACATGACCAGCTTCGAAAATACTTTTTAGTTTTTCTTTTGAAACTTACTTTTTTTTATTACTTGTTGGTGCATAATCTAATAATTAGAGCTTAGAAATATATATATATATATATATATATATATATATATATGTTGCTTTACAAAAAAAAAATATATATATATATTTTTTTTTTTGATATATATATATATATATATATATATATATATATGTACATATGAATAGTGTGATAACGCAAAAATAGGAAGCATGCTATTAGCCACGTGAAAAAAAATAGAGAGTCGGCTGACCGCGTTCATGAATGGAATGCATGTCACTGGACAATCATTAGATTTGGTGATACGGACATATAAGTATTTATTCGAAAATGAAGACATATAATATGTATGTACATAGTCTAGAATTAGAATAGAACTATTTGTATCAATATTGTATTCACTAGTATAAATAAATGGGCAGAGCCGTCTCAAATTATTTTTGGACCCTGTTCAAAAAATATTATTGGTATATTTAATAATGTAATAGAGTAGTTTTAAAAGTTTATATATATTTATTTTATATACATTTGACATATTTTTTGAAAATATAAGCTTTAAATTTAATAGTATATCTAAAAGTTTAAAGTTTTATATCATAATTTATATATTTGTATTTAAAATTCTTATTTCTTTTTTAAAAGAAATTCTTCGGACCCTGTTCAACCGCTCCACTTACACGTGCTGTTAGACGGCCCTGTAAATGGGCAACTTTTATATACCCAAAGTTCATTTGTGGAAAATAAATAAAACGAACTGTCTTAAAATGTAAAATATAAAAAGTGTATGTTTGCTTTTTCTTTTAAAGGCTTTTATATTTGAAAAAAGCTTTTTTGAAAAAAAGCTTTTATATTTCTACATACATATATATATATATATATATGTAGAAGGCCAAAAGATAGTTTTTGTTGGGTCTAACCCATTACATCAAGGAACCAAGTGAACCAAGTAATTAGAGAAAGAGATAGAAATTAGTGATTGGAGATTAATGGCGACAAGAACAAAATAGAGAGGTTGAGGAAGTTGAAGAGGTACGGTGGTCTAGAGCCAGTGCTGCATCATCAGAGTTGAGAGGCGACGGTTGCTATCCCGGAAGGAAGAAATCTTGTTTTTGATAAGGGAGATCGCCGATGAGGAGATCGATGACGAGGGTCGGAAGAGTTGGCGGTGAATTCTCGAGTTTCTCTCATTCCACAGGAGATAGATTGTTGATTGCCAAGCTAATAGGGAGAAAAGTTTCTGGTGGCGAGGCAGAGACAGTGATTGCATGGCAGATAGACATACAGGCCATTGCCTCACCGAAGTACATCCTGCTTTTGCCGCCATGATCTCCCACACTGCAAATGAGAAAGAGCAATCGAAGAACAGGTGATCTCTTGTTTATGGAGCCGAGTTACATAGCACACAACGCAGATCAGTTTGGAGTCCCCATTTCAGTAATCTGTTTTTTGCGGGGCAGCGGTTTAAGACAACAGGCCAAGAGAAGAAGTTGTGCTTCGGTATCCCTCTTTGTGTCCAGACAACCTTCAGCCAAGGTACCTGCGGTTTATGGTCTTTGATTAGATTGTAGATCATGCTCATAGAGTAAGAAGCTAACTCTAAGTCCTCATGTTGCCAAATGTAGGAGTCATCAAGATCGTTGAGGGAGACAATAGTCAGATGAGTTATCAGTGCAAGCTGCTCTTCTGATCGAGGATTAGGGAGTGTCCAAATCCCATTCATATTCAAGTCTGCCACTGTTGCGTGTAGTCTAGTACCTAAAGTTGAAGAAGGTGGAAGCTTGAGGAAGTTTTTGATGCTCCCGAAAGGATTCCAGTTCTCAAACCAAAAGGAGGTATTTTTTCCATTCCCTAATCTTACTTTGATCCAGCCAAATATCAAGTCTCTACTCCTTAGTAGCTTCCTGACAGTGTATGAGTGACTTTGTTTCTCTCGTAGGGTCCAAAAATTGCTGATGTTGCCTGAGAGAATATGCTTGATGAACCATGCAACCCATATCGATCATGCCCTGAAGAAAAGCAACCAAACCAACTTCAATTGACACACACTATTCCAGTGCACTAAGTCATGGACACCCAAGCCTCTTTATGATTTTGCAAGGGTTATGGTTTCCCATGATACACGCGCTGAGTGATGCCCTTCTGTAGTGCCACGCCAAAGGTAAACCCCGCACAGTGAGTTAATGAGTTTGATGCAGCTCTTTGGGATAGTGAATGTAGCACACCAAAAATTTGATAGCCCAGCTATGACTGATCAGCAGAAGCCTTCCCGCAAAAGATAGTGATCTCGCTGTCCAACTGTTGACTTTCCGTTTCACTTGTTGTATTAGGGACTCGCAATTGGCAAGAGATAGATTTTTGGTGCAAAGAGGAATTCTAAGGTATCTGACAGGGAGAACATCTTTAGTGAGCCCAGTTTCAAAAGTGATTTGATCCACCTCTGATGGAGAGAGACCACATGTGAAGAAGGATGTCTTGGCAATGCTGACCGAGAGCCCTGAAACCAGTGAGAACTGATGGAGGACCTGTAGGATATTCTTCACCGATCAGAGGGAGCCATCAAAAAATATGACTAAGTCATCTGCGAAACACAAATGAGTTAGTTTTGAATTTTTACAATGGTGATGATATCCACATTCCCCTTCCTCTGCAGCTTTATTTAGGAGAATAGAGAGGCAGTTCATTGCCATTACAAACAGATAGGGAGATAGGGGGTCTCCCTGTCTGAGGCCACGATTGCTCCTAAAGTAACCTTGCACCGTGCCATTGAAACCAATCATGAAGGAAGGAGTTGTGACGCATGGATAGACCCAAGAGAGATAATCATGCGGGATGTTTAGTCCTTGAAGGAGGTTGAAGATGAAGTTCCAGTTGATTGTGTCAAAGGCTTTCGCAATATCAACCTTCAAGGTTATTCTTTTTGGCCCTCTATCCTTGTGATATCCATGAACGATTTCTGAGGCTAGCATAGTGTTTTCCACCAAGAGCCTTCCCTGAACAAATGATGTCTGATTGGGCAGGATTAGCGAAGGGAGAAGAGGTTTTAGGCGTTTGACTAGAAGCTTGTAAATGATCTTGAAGATGGTGTTGCAGCAGGAGATGGGACGGTAGTCACTCAATGCAGAAGCTCCAATTCTCTTAGCTCTTAGGTACCAGTGTCAGGATGGTGGCATTAGCAGCTGGTGGAAGGAAACCTGATACAAAAAAGGATTGAATGCTTCTGATCAGTTCTGGCCCTAGAATCTGCCAAGCACTCTTGAAGAAGCCAGCTGTTAGGCCATCTGGGCCCGGGGATTTGTTCTTGTTGAGTTTGAATAGCGTCTTGCTGATTTCATCTGATGAAGGGAAGATAGACATGGAGGCAGCTTGGATGGGAGAGCAACGAAAATCAGATAACTGATGAAACCATTCCGGTGAAGAAGGGAGAGTGGTTGACACTTGAGGAGCCAGCAGTTGCTGGAAGTGTGAGATCGCCATTTCTCCCATGCGTATAGGGTCCGTGACTATCTCACCAGATGGCAAGGAGAAAGATCTAATAGAGTTGATGGAGTTCCTCAGTTGGGTCAGTCGATGAAAGAAAGTTGTGTTGTAGTCCCCTTCCCGAAGCCAGTTGATTCTGGAGAGTTGACGAAAGTAGCTCTCTTCAATAGTTCTGAGGAAGTTCCAACGGTCACGGAGTTCTTTTTCTTCCATGAAGTTCTTGCCAGTTGGGTCATTCAGTGTCTTAACCTGTGCAATATTGAGCATACTGTTAGCCTCTCTTACTCTTTCTTGAATATTAGAGAAATTATCTTTGTTTAGCTTTTTTTAAATCACTCTTTATTATTTTCAGTTTCACACAAAGATGAGTAAGATCCCAAGCGATGCCGCCGGCCTGATTCCAAGCAGCGTGGACTGTCTGATAGAAGAAGGGATGTTTGGTTAGATAGTTGAAGAATTTGAATGGCTTAGTTCCGGATGTTAGGAGGGCTACATATAGGTTTAGGAGGCCAGGACAGTGGTCAGATATCTCAGGGGGTAAAAAGGAGGTTTGGCTTTGGGAGAAGGAAGAGATCCAGGTGTGGTTGACAAGATAGCGATCCAGTTTTTTGGCTATAGGGGAGACAAGGCACTTGTTGGACCATGTGAATAGAGGGCCGGTATAACGAAGATCAAAAACTCCCAGGTCTCCAAAGTATCTTTAAACTCCAGCATAGGAGGATCATAGGAGTTCTTGGAGACCAGTTTGGAAGGAGGGAGGGAGGTTTTGAAAGAAGGTTTGTGTTTGAATGGATTGATGCGTCTATTTTTTAGAGGGAGGGCTTGGAGACCTACAATGAAAGCTGCATCAAGAGGAAGGTTTGAGAAGGTAAGGCAGTCTGTGAAAGTTCAGGGACAAACGAATATAAGGAGCACACAGAGAATCCAAGAACACTTTTTCTTGTATATTAGAAATCACTTAAACAATTTCCTAGATCTGTTTAATCCGAATTACTCTCAGTCACACACGACTAGAGACGGACCAATTTTTAATCTCTTTAACTCAGTAGATCGAGCTTCAACACCCTGAACTCGATCACCTCTTTACTTGACAAGACAAACCCTTGCTCAAGCTTTTTCAATTAGCGTGCTTAACCTAGATATGCCCTAGACAATCTAGTTAAGTAGCCCTCATCGGATATACTATATTTCCTAATATCTCGATGCAATCTAATCTTCCATATCTTCTTTACTTGATAACCACGTTATGCCACGTCATAGTTTCCATAATCGACTATTTCCATTGTGTCACACATCGATCACATGTGTGACACAGTCTTCCTTTCTTCTTCACGATCACAGCTCTTTTCTTGAGCTTACATTCTCCCCCTTTTTATCTTAATGTGACATCCTATGCAACCTGCACACACACACGAACACTACCAGACAGGAGATATCTTTCTAAGTCATTCACAGATGCACTTTCGTGACCACATCAACAAGCACAATAGCATAGATAATTCATCAATGTCTTCAACACAAAAGCACAACATTAGTTCAAGCATTCAGAATCCTTAGTCTTACTACAACCATCTTATTTTTAACACAAGAGCCTTAACCACACTAACATAAGGCACATCATCACACAAACGACTTAGAAAGACTTAGAAAGATATGCTTCGGCTAAGCTCTTCGGTGTCACCCGCTTGACTGAGTTCTTCAGTATCTCCAGCTACCTCGTCATCCTGATTCATGGTCGAAGGAGGAGGTTGAGAAACAACATATTCTCCCCCTGCATAGATGCACATTCAAATAAAAACAAAGAGCATTAGTTTAGTTAAGCAAAAACAGAACACAAACAAGATACTCTTACTCCTCAGACGTATGTAAATTCCTTTGAGGCTAGCAATGGTGCGCTCAATATCTTCCTCCAGAGAAGCAAGATTGTGTGTCTGCTCCAGTGCCTCGTCCAGCTTTAATGTCTTTGACCACAAGCTTGGGAAATCCAGTGAACTCATCAGATGGATAGTCAATCGGAACTATCCTCTGAAAGTTGATGACTTGTTGGATCAGTGTCGGAAACATGATGCGCCGAGACTTCTTCTTCTTAGTGTTTTCAGCCATTTGCCTGATCTGATCATACACCAACTTCCCAAAGTTGAACCCATCTTCATTGTGATGAAGCATATACACAAATTTCAAACGAGTTTGATTCATGTTGGTGTAGTTCATAGTCGGAATCCAGTTGGTGCAAACCAGCTTGTACAGCACTTGATTCGTCGGAGAGAGAAACTTGGAGCTCATGTTTTACCATCGATTTATCTGACCATCAGTGAGGAATCCACACACCTCATCAATACTCTCATCCAACCAGTTAGGATCATCTTCAAAACCAGGGATACAGTAGATGGCATTAATTAGACTTGGCGAGAAATCTATCATCGATGCCCTAAGATACACTGCCACACCAACATCGCGTTCCGAAGCTTCCAAGAGATTGGCTATGAATTCTCTTACCACAGAAGGCTGATACGCATCCACATCAGTGAAAGTATGGAGTAGTCCTGCATTCTCCACAATGCTCCTGACATCGGCAAGATTCTCATCGGTGAGAGAAATCCGATGTTGATCGATGAATTTCCGATCCTTGAGCCCTTGGAATCGCTCATTAGCCGCCATAGAGATGAATCGGGGAGTAAGAGGCGTCTTGTGTGGTTGCATCAGCTCGGGGTACAGATCGAGCTTGGTCCGATACATGAGGCGATTTTCATGATATCGAGCCTCCTTAGCTTGATTCGCAAAGGTCTCAGCTTCACCCATTGGATTCACTATACCATTATCGGAGTCTGTCTCCGAGAGCGACTCGTTCTCCGGCTCAACAAGCTCCGGTGAGACATCGCACGATGGACGCCGACGGACTCGCTTCCGCGCAGATTGGGAAGACTGCGGCTGCGACGAAGGAGGCTGAGACGAGCTTCCAGCACCAGATGAGCCTCGGTTTAGACGGGAGCTTCTTCGCGGTTGCATGTCCATGGCGAGAGGAGAGAGAGACGAGCTAGGGAATCTGTTTGAAAGTGGCGACAATAACAATGCTCCTAAAACCACTTAACAACTCAACTTTTATTAGTCACATAAGAGAGGCCCAAAAATAAGAGAGACCCAAAAGAAAATAAGAAACCAAAGCAACATAAGAAAACCAAAAACTCATCAAGTCATAAGACAAAAATTATGAAGAAATATAAGAGATGTAACCAAGTGAATTAGACACCACTTACCACCATGTGAGAGCTTGTGAGAGAGATCCGAGATTCAAGAGCACAGCATCAAAGCAACTTTTATATACATGTAACCATTTAAGGCATTCTCATGATGCCTTTTTGTCCAGAGGAAAGACACAGAAGACACCACACCAACACAAGTAACTACCACATAAAACTTTTAATGAAATCAATGAGTCAACCCAAGTCTGTAGCTCTTTCTCAGCCGAGTAGCTGTCACACACGAGATTCACTTTCACTAATCATCCTTCCACGAGTTCACACCCACACTCATTAGTAATGTCTGGAAACACATGGTAAGTATCTTGTGCTTGTCACTCCTACTCGACAAGTGAATTTGAACACTTTTACCTCAAGAGCATAATCTACAATTCCGTGCAATGAGAAGGTATTCGAGTCCAACACAAAGTGGGGTAACACCCTGTTTCAGATCGGACCTTCTCGTAAGAATTGAGATATACTCTGCCCAGTCAAGACAGTGATCGAGGTCAGACTCAAAATGTGGCAGCATCCAGTTCCAACTCGAGTATCTATCATTCCAGGCCTTTTTCTTAGCTTTTTGTTACTGAGTGACTCATATTTTCTTTTGCTTATCACAACCTCTTCTCCTTACTCATACACTCAACCCCTTATGTGTTTCCTCGTTCAATCCAGACAGTGATCAAGCCTCAGAACTAAAATGTGACAGCATCCTGATCCGAGATGATTGCCTTTCTTCAGTGAACCTAAGAGCATAAGAGATAAACTCGTGGGGAATGACTCGCAAAAGTGAACTTGTTGACTCAAGGTTTTGATGGTGTTGTAGTAGAATAACTTAGTTAGTGCGATGTACATGCAGTAACTCTCCTCTTCTGACAGGACTTATTCAGAGATTAACAATTCCCAAGGCTTTACGAAGCCCTAGGAAGGTATTGTAGTCCAATGGTTTGGTAAAGAGATCAGCAAGCTGTTTCTCGGTTGATACATGCTCTAGAATCACAATTCTCATCTCAACTAGCTCTCTCACAAAGTGATGTCGTATGTCCACATGCTTGGTACGCGAATGCTGAACAGGATTCTTAGACAAGTTTATGGCGCTCATGTTACCACAATGAACAAGCATAGGATCAGAGATGATACCATAATCAACGAGCATTTGTCGCATCCAGAGTAATTGCGTGCAACAGCTTCCCAATGCAATGTACTCAGCTTCAGCAGTCGAAAGCGAGACACAGTTTTGCTTCTTGCTGTGCCAAGTGACCATGTTGTTCCCAAGAAAGAAACAACCTCCAGAAGTGCTATGTCTGTCATCTAAGCACCCAGCCCAATCTGCATCACAAAAACCTGCAAGATTCACATTAGTTTCAAAAGTATAGTGGAGACCAAAATCCAAAGTTCCTTTCACATATTTAATGATACGCTTAACAGCATTCATGTGTGACTCCTTTGGACATGCTTGGTAAAGAGCACAAATACCCACACTCAGACAGAGATCAGGTCGGCTAGCTGTGAGATACAAGAGACTCCCGATCATTGCTCTGTAGAGTTTCTCATCAACTGGCTTGCCATCTTCATCACGAGACAGCTTGGTAGTGGTGCTCATGGGTGTGTTTGCAACTTTGCTAGTCTGCATTCCAAATCTCTTGATAAGATTTTTGGCATACGTGCTCTGAGATACAGTGATTCCATCCGCAAGCTGCTTGATTAGTAGTCCAAGAAAATAACTGAGCTCCCCAACCATGCTCATCTCGAATTCTTTTGTCATAGTATGAACAAAATCATCCACCATTCTTTTTGACGTGGTCCCAAAGATGATGTCGTCTACATACACTTGGATAATGATAACATCCTTCCCATCTTCTCCTATGAACAGAGTCTTATCAACTCCTCCTGTCTGAAACCCAGCCTTGATGAGAAAGTCGGTCAATCTTTCATACCAAGCTCGTGGAGCCTGTTTAAGTCCATAGAGAGCTTTCTTGAGTTTGTAGACATACTCAGGAAAGTGTGGATCTTCAAAACCCTTAGGTTGTGTCACATAGACTTCTTCTTGTAGAACACCATTCAGAAACGCACTCTTGACATCCATCTGATAAAGCTTGATTCTGAAACCACACGCCATTCCAAAGAGTAATCTGATTGATTCGAGACGTGCTACAGGAGCAAATGTTTCATCGAAATCCACTCCTTCAATCTGAGTGTAACCTTGACCAACCAGTCTTGACTTGTTCCGAATCACATTCCCTTCTTCATCTATCTTGTTCTTATGAATCCACTTTGTTCCAATGACATTGACTCCTTCAGGTCTAGGGACCAGCGTCCATACATCTAACCGTTCAAACTGTTCCAGCTCCTGATGCATTGAGTCAGTCCAGTATTCATCATCTAAAGCTTCCTGGAGATTCTTTGGTTCTATCTGAGAAACATAACACTCCACATTATTCATCTTGGCCATGAATGATGCCAACTTAAACATCTCCTTGAAATTAATCTGTTTCTTTCGGGTAACCCTTTCATAAAATAGACCTCCAATGACATCAGCTGAGGAATGATTCTTATGAACTTTTCCTTGATCCAGATCAACTTGTACACCGTCAGATTCCTCCTCGTCTTCGGACTCCTCCTTGATCATTGCTTCCGGAGCAGAGTTACTTGGTGTAGCGCAGTCAACAGTTTGTGTGACCCTTGTCTGATAGAATCCCACACTATCATCAAAGACCACATTTACTTTGTCTCCAATAAATTTGGTGCGCTGGTTGAAGACACGACATGCAGAGCTATTAGTAGAATAGCCCAGAAACATCCCTACATCACTTTTGGCATCAAACTTTCTCAAGTGGTCTTTATCATTCAAGATATAGCATAGGCACCCAAACACGTGCATGTGACTAAGATTGGGAGTCTTACCTTTCAGTATCTCATAAGGTGTAGTCTTAGTTTTAGGCTTAACATACACCCGATTTATCACATAACATGCAGTGCTGACAGCTTCGGCCCAAAAACCAGGTGGAACATTGTTTCCACACAACATTGCTCTTGCCATCTCTTGTAATGTGCGATTCTTCCTTTCAACCACTCCATTCTGCTGTGGTGTTCTGGGTGCTGCATATTGATGTCGGATCCCTTGGCTCTGACAGAAGCTATCAAACTGCTCATTCTGAAACTCTCCACCATGATCACTCTTGATCTGTATAATCCCACCTTTCTGTTTCAGTTGTAACGCAAGAATCCTAAAGCTCTCGATGGCATCAGACTTGTTTCGCAAGAAATCAACCCAGGTGTATCTTGAGAAGTCATCTACCATAACAAGAATATATTTCTTCCCTGCTATGCTCTCTGGAGTGATCGGACCCATAAGATCCATGTGCACAAGCTCCAGCAATTGCTTAGATCTAATTTCAGGAATTCGCTTGTGTTGCACCTTGACTTGTCTTCCTTGACAGCATGCTCCACATACAGTATCAGTCTGAGATTCTAAATCTGGAACTCCTCTCACTACTTCTGCATTTACCAGTCGAGTTAGTCCATTGATGTTCATGTGACCTAGCTTTTTATGCCAGAGATCAAGCTTCGAAGTGGTAGCTGAGCAGCACACATTTGTGGGCTTCCACATGTAGCAGTTGTTTCCAGAACGAATTCCACATAGCATGATGTTCCCTTGTGGATCAACAGCACGACATTCTTTGCTATTAAAGATCACTTCTAGACCTTCATCGCATAGTTGACTAACACTGATCAGGTTTGCCTTAAGACCATCAACATAGTAAACATTTATGAGGCGGGGTAGATCCGGTCTACTCGTTTCTCCAACTCCTCGTATCTTGCCTTGTCCTCCATCACCAAAAGTCACTTTGCCTCCTTTAATGGGTTGGAGTTTCTCAAGATGTTCATAGCTTCCTGTCATGTGTTTTGAACATCCACTATCAAAGTACCACGGAGAATCGCTTTGAGAACTCCCATCAGCACTAGTGTATGCGACATGACTAACCAAGTTGAGCTTTTCTGATATGCTTGTGAAGTTGCATGCTAGGTTCAACTCTGGTTCCTTGTGTGACTCAGGGGATTCCGTGTGTGACACTTTGAGGACACAATCTTTATAAGTTGGATATAGATCTCTTTTGGCAATCCAGACATGTCCATACATGGAGGGTTCCATGAAACATAGATTTAACCTCCAAGCTCGTTCGTATTGGGGCCTGCGAAAGTAGCAAAAGCTGACATGATGACCGCGTTTTCCACAGAAGTGACAACCATTCCCACGACGTCTTGCTCGAGGATTAGACACAGCTTTTCCAGAGTTCTGAAGAGCAGGCTGAGCTTGAAGAGGACGAGGTTCATCTACCTTTTCCTTTGTGGATGCTTCTTTTACAAACGTCACTTGACGTCCTTCTTGATCAGACTTAAAGGTAGATCCCTGGAACCCGAGACCTCGGCTTGTGCTAGGACATTGTCCCAAGGTGAGCAGATGATCTAGGGACTTGGTACCAGTTGACAACATTTTTATCTTCTTCAGATTTTCAGCCAACTGACTCTCCAACAACTTGCTCTTATCTTTTTCTTGGAAGAACATCTCGCTCAACTGATTGAATTTACCCTCAAATTCTTTATGACAACGTTCCTGCTCTGCCATTGCTCGTTTCAGTGCAAGAACTTCTTGATCAGACTCCTTTAAGATTGAAGGGGCAGTTGATTGTGTTATCGGCTTCTCAAGTTCAAGAATGTTTACTTTTGCTTTTAGCATTGCTCTATCCTTTAATAGCTGAAGGTTCTCGTGGCTGAGCTCGGTAAACTGGTCAAACAGTGATTGACGTCTTCCAGGTCATGATTAAGCTCATCTTCTTCCTCTTCTGTTACGTCTTCCTGAATTCCAGAGATTGAAGCAGTTACATCATGAGCCACGAGTGCCATGAAGTTTAGGTGTAGTTCCCCATCATCACTTTCACTGTCTGACTCTGAATCACTGAAGCTCACGAGTGACTTATCTTTCTTCAAAGTATTGGGACATTCGCTACGAGTGTGACCATAGCCCTTGCATTCAATGCACTTGAGTTCCTTCCTCTTAGCGAGTGGACATTCATTCCGAAAGTGTCCAAAACCCTCGCATTCATGACACTGAAGTTCCTTCTTTTTCTTTGAACCATCCGACCGTGAGGACTGTGTGCCATTATGATCTGATTCATTCCTCTGAAACCTACTGTTTGATCTGCTACCCCCTTTCTCAACTCGCCTCATGAACTTGTTAAAGTTCTTTGCCATCAAGCTCAGATTATCCTCAATCTTAGAGACTCTGTCATTGTCTCTAGTGTCAGCAGTGAAGGCGATGCTCTTCTGAGTAGCTTCCTGTCGATCAGATTTTTCAAGGTCATGAACCTTCAGAATCCCGGAGAGTTGATCAAACTTCATCTCATCAGTGTCAACTGCTATGTTGAGAACTGCTTTGTAAGCTTCAAATCTAGGCGGTAGACACCTCAAAAGCTTCTTCACCAGATCTTTCTCTTCATACCTTTTTCCTAAGACTGAAGATTCATTAGCCAGCTCACTAATCTTGGATATGAACCCATCGATAGGTTCATCATCTCCCATGCGTAGGTTTTCAAACCTTGATGCTAGATGATCAATTCTGGTTCGTCGCACGCTTGAATTTCCTTCAAAGTGATTGATTAAGGTATCTCATGCTTCTTTGGCTGACTCACACCCTTGAATGATTTTGAACTGCTCCAAATCGATAGCTGTGAATATGACTGTTAATGCCTTAGAGTTGAATTTTGATGCTGATTTATCAGAATCCGTCCACTGTTCCTTAGGCTTTGGACCCAAGGTTTTGTGTTCCATCATCACAGTAGGTGGTGTCCACCCGTCTTCAACTGCTGTCCAGGCATCCTCATCGATCCCTCTGATCACATGTCTCATCCTTGCCTTCCAATATCCAAAGTTTCCGCCGTCAAGCATAATAGGCTTATGCAGCGTGATAAGCTCCTTCATGTTGTCCATGAAATCCGCAGGATCTCAACCTGTTATTAGTACTTGATACCACAGAGGTTTCCCACTCTGATACCAAATGAAAGTTCAGGGACAAACGAATATAAGGAGCACACAGAGAATCCAAGAACACTATTTCTTGTATATTAGAAATCACTTAAACAATCTCCTAGATCTGTTTAATCTGAATTACTCTCAGTCACACACGACTAGAGACGGACCAATTTCTAATCTCTTAAACTCAGTAGATCGAGCTTCAACACCCTGAACTCGATCACCTCTTTACTTGACAAGACAAACTCTTGCTCAAGCTTTTTCAATTAGCGTGCTTAACCTAGATCTGCCCTAGACAATTTAGTTAAGTAGCCCTCATCGAATATACTATATTTCCTAATATCTCGATGCAATCTAATCTTCATATCTTCTTTACTTGATAACCACGTTATGCCACGTCATAGTTTCCATAATCGACTCTTTCCATTGTGTCACACATCGATCACATGACACAGTCTTCCTTTCTTCTTCACGATCACAGCTCTTTTTTTGAGCTTACAGTCTGGTTTTGCTGCAGGTGAGGGAAGGGAGAGGGGCTGAAGGGATGGAGATTTTAGTTGGGGGGCCATCAGGGTGATAGGGGAGATTGGAATGATGGAGGAGTGTTTGCTAATAAGAATTGTTACGACTTACGAGAATTATAAATTCAGTAGTAACTGTAATTGTGCATCTTTGGAAATTCAAGTATATATATTTAGATGTAGTTAACTTCGCACCGCTTGAGCAAACACTATGTATGTACACGAATGTCTTTTTGATAGACCTGATGTCCTAGTCCGAAGTCTAAGGGGGGGTTATTGGGAGAAAAATTTGTATAGAGTGTGAATTTTAAGAGTTTGATTGATTTTCAAAGTTATGTGGATTGTGAAAATGTATATACATTGATTTATAGAATTTGATCATGATTTTCTTAGATTTGTCTAGCTTTTCATTAACTTGGATTACCAAAAGAGGTTTCATTAAAGAGACACACTTGTTATATATAAAGAATAATAAAAAGATATTTTTTTAAAAAATATTTCGAATCATAGTTTTCAAATTCTAACATTTTTATAAAAATTTTGTTTTTTTAATTTTCTTTTTGAAATTTGAAAATGATTTTCCAAACTATTATAAACTTTTTATTTAAAGTTTTTATATATATAAATTTAATTATATATTGAAAATGATAAACATTATAAATATAAATTATGTTTTCAAAAGTGTAATGGTATACAAAATGTAATGAATTATAGATTTGGACATAATTTGGTAAAAGTTGCACATGGATTTTGAAAATCACATGGATACATATGATATTTTGAAAGTTGAGTCTCATGAATAAAAATGAATAGAATTCATGTTCCAATAACAATAGATTTAGTTAGAATTAGAGAATCTATAATAACAAAACTTTTTGAATAACAATGGATTTGAATGGATTTTGAAAATTCTTAAACCAATAACAATGGATTCTATTAAGATTAATGAAATCCAAGAACCAATAACAAAGGAATCTCAAAATTTCCAAAATTCATGAAAATTCATCTCCCAATAACCCCCCAAACTAATTTTTAGGGAACTGGTCTATTGGTGAGAGGTAACCTCGATTTCTACGTGGGATCAAAATATTATATTGCCTGATCACATAGATAGTCACATAGATAGAGAATCTGGAATCTTTTCTTATTTGAATTTGACGGTTAACCCCCTTTCCAAATCCGCTCTACCATCAGAGCACACTTGCTTGGTTAAAATGCATGAATGTTCTTTCTTTTGAACTGATGTATGCATGAATGTTCTGTGTTTGTTTATTAGTTATTAATTAGAAAATTTGAGACGACCAAAATAATTAACGTTCAACGAACCAAGAGAAAATCCCCCTTGGAGGACTAAAACGTAACCGGCTTTGCACTAGTAAAAAACATCGCTACAGCCACGAAAATTTTCGTGGGTATGACCAAGATTTCGTGGCTATATAGAGTAAAAACCACGAAATGCTACGAAACGCGAAACGTACGTATACACGCGTAGCAAAAAAAACGCGTATCAAAAGACGTAGCAAAATGCCACGTTGTGCTACGAAATTTTCCGTGGCAAGCTTTGCTACGAACTGTATAATTGCTACGGTTTGATACCAAATGTGATGTAGCAACATGCACGGTTTTGCTACGATTTCTTTTGTGACACTTGCTACGTCTTAGTGACGAAGAATTTCGTGGCTAGTTTAAATAATCATAAAAAAATAAAATCAATTATAAAAAACAAATTCGAAATATATATATATATATATATATTTTTTTCTTTTTTTTTTAAAACACAAATTTGAAATATATATAAAATGAAAAAATGTGAATAAAAAGCCAAAATATCATTGAAACCAAAATATATTACATAAAAGTTGCAGTTTTAAACATTCAAAAGATACATGAACTGGAAACAAAGAACACAAAATATGGTAGCTTAATACATGAACTGACCAAACCTTACATACCAAAATCTTGGCACCACCTATCTAAGTCAGATTGGTTATTGGTCGTGAGATGTTGTGGAGCTGTAGACGGAGCTTGAGATTGAACTGGAGCTTGGGGCTGACCTTGAGGCTGTGACTGAGCTTGAGGCTGAAATGGTTGTGCAGTTGAGGCAGGAGTGGAAGCTTGAGATTGGAGAGTTTGCAGAATCATGTTGAGAGTTGCTTGGCTTGCTGACATCCCCCCAGTGACTTCAGTCTTGAAAGCATTGATCTCTGTCTTCAAAGCACTGAAATCTTCCTTGACTCCAGCAATGTCTTCCTTGACTTCAGAAATGGTGGTCTCGAAGCCAGACATGCGCATATCCACATCAAGGTTGCGCTTCAGTGAGACAGGAATTGGCACAGAAGGACTGCTGTTCTTGTACTGAACACTGCCAAGGCCGTAGACTGTACCCTTCTTTGTCGTTCCTCTCTGCAAAAAGAAAGGAAAAATAATCATAAGCAAGCATTTCCACTCACAAGCACCATAACTAACTAAGACAAGTCACAAGCATTTCCAATCACAAGCACCATAACTAACTAAGACAGTCACAATCATTTCCAATAATTAAATTAGACAATCACAAGCATTTCCAATAACTAAATTAGACAATCACAAGCATTTCCAATCACAGTTGAATAACCAAGTATTAAACCAGTAAGCTGAAATAAATAAAATGAGGATGAGAGAAGAGATGACCTTGATGTATTCTTGGTTGAGAAGATAGCGCTTTGCATTTGAAGCAGCAGTGGAGTCAGTTGGACTGTCGCCAAGTGGAGATTCCTCTTCTAACATCTCTTCAACGGCTTGCTCAACCTCCAGCACAAGTTCCTCTGTACGTTCGTCTAGGAAGGAACCATTTTTACCCGTGTGAGTCTTCCTTGCAAGGGCTGTGTATGAAGGTAGTTCATCCAAACCTTCATCAACCATCTATAAGAAAAGAAACAGATGGAAGTTAGACAGCAATTAAGAAAAAAAAATTATGAAAAAAAAACTCAAGGCAGAACTTACCATTTTATAATGAATGCCAAGGAAACAGCATGGCCCTGCACCGTGCTTGTGCATCTTCTTCCCAACTGGAGCAGACTTACGAGATTTTGCAGCTTTTGCACTCTTCTTTTTTGCATGCTCAGTGCTGTACTTCTCAAGCATTGTTGCCCAATGAGTGTTTGACATGTAGGAAGGTTGCTTGTTATCTCTCCTCTTCTGGCTGATGCGGCCACAGACAGTAACCTGAGTTTGAGTCTTCCATTTCGAGTAGATTTCATCATGGAATTGGTCATCCCAGTAGTAGTGTTGCTACAAAAGAACACAAGACATTATAGTTAAACACTTATAGTTACTTATAGTTGAGAAAGGGAAAATGAGAATGAAAAAAGCACTTACAATGAACGCATGCCACCACTGATCGGGCTTCTCAGGTGGAAGATCGGTCCAGTTTGCCCACGACCCCCAGAAGTTTCCCTGCCATGTTGCTCGCATAAAAGCATGGACTTCAGGATCAATACCAAACCTGAGACAAGACAATGGCAAAAAGCAAACAAAAATCATATATTAAACTCTACACTTAGTCTACTTATACACGGTTCATCAAACAAAAATCATATATTATACTCTACACTTAGTCTACTTAATCATATTTTTACCTAACTAAAAATTTACAACACAACATTAACACAGAACATTGAGTTCAACTTACCACAATGCTCCATTGAGCTTGTCAGGATGAAGGTGTGGCTGGTTACGTCTGGATGGCGCACGGAGAAGAGCTTCTTCTCTTCTCCTGACATAAGGGGCAGGAGCCGCAGGCACTGCGCTTGAAGAACCGACAGAAGCGTGAGGTACAGCTCCAGGAGGTACAGCTCCAGGAGGTACAGCTCCAGGAGGAACAGCTCCAGGAGGTACAACTCCAGGAGGAGGAGGAGAAGGGGCCATGGCAGAAGGCTCCGATAAGGTCAATTGAGGTCTCCCTTGCCGCATATCTGTAAGACAGACAAAAAAAAACAAAACTTTTAAATTTAAACTTGAAATGGAGACAAAACCGAAAGCAAAAAATGTAAACATGTAAATCGAAATTGAAAAAAAAAATAAACTTTCAACCTTTCAACCTTTAGATGTAAACCCTAGCTAAACATATAAATCTAAACTGGAAAAAGAAAACCCACAGTTTAAGATGTAAACCTTAACCCAATGAACCCTAGATGGAAGAGGAATCGAGACAGAGACGAGGGGCTCACTAACCTGGGAGCTGTAATCCGGTAGAGCGGGCCCGACGACGGGATTCGGTTGGGATTCCGGTCGAAGGAGCCATCGCTGAGAGAGAGGGAGATGAATCTGTGAGAGACAGAGAGTGTGAGAGACAGAGAGACAGAGAGACAGAGAGTGTCGAGAGAGAGTGTCGAGAGAGAGAGAGTCTGTGAGAATGAGAGAGGCGGCGAGGGTTTGATATTGTATAGAGGGAGAGAGAGGGACACGTGATGAATTGATGAGGGGGAAGGGAAAATATTTGCCTAAGTATAGAAATTGGGCTTTGATAAGAGGGAAAATTTTGGGTTTAGAGGGAAATGGGTTTTGGGTTTTGGAGGGAAAATTTTGGGTTAATTTTGTGGTGGGAAATGTGTTTAGGGTATAGATAGGGTTTAGGGTTTAGTTAGGTTTTAGAAAAAATGTGTATTTTTTATGAAATCTCAACCAATTCATTTTTTATGAAATCTCAACCAATTCATTTTACAAATTATTTTAATTTCATAAACTACAAATTACTAAGTGGTTACTTATTTATATTACAATTTTTAAAAACTTCATAAACTACTTATTTATTTTACAAATTGTTTTAATTTCATAAACTACAAATTACTAAGTGGTTACTTATTTATATTATAATTTTTAAAAACTTCATAAACTACTTATTTATTTTACAAATTATTTAAACTTCATAAACTACAAATTACTAAGTGATTACTTATTTATATTACAATTTTTAAGAACTTCATAAACGACAAACTTACTAAGAATTTTAATCAGATTCCGAATCCGAATCGGTACAAGCCTCATCTAAATCATCTTCTGAAACGTATTCGTCATTAGGAGGAATAACTGGTGTGGATTCATAATCTGAATCATCTTCGACAATATACGCCTCAATGCGCAACATCCCGCTATGTGCAACAACTTGGTTGTGTGTATCATCTTGTAACGCAACAAGAGCATCCTCAGACGTTTCCCGAACCCCTCTAGGTATAACTTTTGTACATGTCCACCAATCGTTGGCTGATGTATGTCGTACCCGCGGATAAGGAATAAAACATACTTGATCACAATTACCAGATAAGATAAATGGATCATACTTCTCATACTGCCAGCGCGGAGACACATCAACGATTCCCGATCTATGTTTTCGAATTCCCCGACCTTCAGTTGTATCAAACCACTTACATTTAAAAACCATGGCCTTCAGTCCAACAGAACCAAAATACTCAACCATCATTATCTCCTCGATCAAACCGTAATAGTCAGTATCTGTGGTTCCACGAACCTGGACGCCATAATGTTGGGTTTTCTTATCTTGGCCATGGCTATGTGTGTGGAAGCAGTAGCCACGTGAATGGTAAATCGGCCAAGATTTATACTTACGTTGCGGACCTTGTACAAAATCCAACATCCACATCGGAAACTCATATGTGTTACTCGCTTGCACAACCTGTAAATTTATCTTTAATTGATAAGTTTCATTCAAATTATAAATAAAATAATATCAAAAACTCACATAGTTTTTCACCCATTCGGCAAATTGTTGGTCTTTCAGTATTTGTAGGTCATTACTAGACATATATGGGTCTCTCTCCATCATAAACTCCTTGAACATCCTGTGTATTTTTTTTAAAGATTATAACTTCAGATATCCTGAAAAAATAATAAAAAAAAATCGAAGTACCTTTCATAGGGTTCGAATGTATCACAATTGAGCATCAGAAAAGTCTGGAGGACGGTGTAGTCATCATCGGTTAGCCATTTCTCTTCAGATTTTCCACTAACCCGACCTTCGTGATAAAACAAGTTAGGCACATCTGGATATTGATATGTAAATCGAACTTCTCCGGGAAGTGGAACCTCAGGTACCACTTGTGGATTACCAAAGAAGTTAGCAGAAGCGGTAGATATTTCCTCATTCACATATTGTGCAACGATGGAACCTCCAATGTGTGCCTTATTTTTAACTTTCTTTTTCAGATGGTACATGTATCGCTCGAAAGGATACATCCATCTATATTGCACGGGGCCACCTAAAGCAGCTTCGTCTGCTAAATGTACGGCAAGATGTTCCATAACATCGAAGAAAGACGGTGGAAAAATCGTCTCCAAATTGCAAAGCTTCACCGCAATGTTTTCTTTCAAAATGGCAACATCTTCATGCTTAAGTATCTTCGCAGAGATATCACGAAAGAAGAGTGCTATCTCTACAAAAAATAACAGGGGTTAGTCGATAATAACACATATCAAACTAATTATTAAGATTATCTACCTGAAATGGCAATGTGAACACTTTTGGGAAGTAATTCCTTAAACGCAAATGGGAGAAGTCGCTGCATAATGACGTGACAATCATGACTTTTCAGACCTGAAATCTTGCCATTCGTCTCGTCTATACACCTACTAAACTTTGAAGCGTATCCATCTGGAAATTTTATATCATTTTTCAACCATCGCAGAAATTCTTTTGTTTCCTCCTTTGACAACCGGAATATCGGGACTGGCATCGTTCCATCATCCTTCATATGTAACTCAGACCGTCTGCACAAATCAGGTAGATCCATCCTCGACTTTGCATTATCTTTTGTCTTCCCGGGAACATTAAGAACTGTGTTGATAAGATTATCAAAGAAATTTTTCTCAACGTGCATGAAGTCCAGGTTATGGCGAAGAAGAAGGTTTTCCCAATATGGCAACTCCCAAAAAATACTCTTCTTCACCCAATTGTGGTCTTTGCCGTAGCCGTTTATAGTACTCGCAGATTTCTCGTGTCCATTTCCTCCACAATCGACAGTTTTCTTCAGACCTTCGATGTTGTTGATTCTTTCGCGGAGAATTTCTTCTCCTGTCAACCATGGTGGAGGATCATCAGTTACTGTCTTCCCCTTTCGAAAAGCTTGGACATTTCTTCTGTAAGGATGCTCCCTTGGCAAAAACATTCTATGGCAGTCAAACCAACTATGCTTCCTTCCATGTTGCAACCAAAAAGACTTTGTATCATCAAGACAATATGGACAAGCTAAACGGCCATGAGTCATCCATCCGGACATCATGCCGTAAGCGGGAAAGTCATTAATTGTCCACATTAGTGCGGCTCGCATCGTAAAATTTTGCTTCTTCGAGACATCATATGCTTCAACTCCATCGCTCCACAAACTTTTTAGTTCTTCAATTAACGGCTGCAGATAGATATCAATGCTCTTCTTTGGATGCCTTGGCCCAGGAACTAGTACTGATAAAAAGAAATATTCTCTTTTCATACACATACCAGGAGGTAGGTTATACGGGGTTACGATGACGGGCCAAACCGAGTGGGATTCACCGCTCATACCCACTGGATTAAATCCATCTGTTGATAATCCTAGATAAACATTTCGACTTTCCGCAGCGAAATCAGGATATACCTTGTTAAAATGCTTCCACGCTGCTGCATCAGAAGGGTGGTGCATTTCTCCATCTGGCGACTCATGTTCTGTGTGCCATCGCATTTGTGCTGCAGTAGCCTCTTGTTGGTAAAGACGCCTCAACCTCTCCATAATAGGCAAATAGAACATTCTCTGTTTTGGACGCCTTTTCCCCTTTCCGTGGTTATTCTGGTGATATCTATCTTTTCCACAAAACCGACACGCCAACAGCTCGCGATCTTCTTTCCAAAATAACATGCAATTATCCTCACAAATATCGATCTTCACAACAGGGAGACCAAGCGACTTCGTCAACTTCTTCATCTCATAATATGACTCAGGAGCTATATTTGGTTGTGGCAAAACATCTCTAAAAGTTTGTGATATCTCATCCATACATGACTCCGCCAAATTATGATCAGTTTTTACTTTCATTAAACGAGATGCCAAGTAAAGTTGAGAAATACCTTCAACACATCCATCATATAGTGGTTGATTAGCGGCTTCGAAAGCTTCAAACACTCTTTCTTCATATTGCTCTTCATTAGGTTCTTCCATCAAATTTTCTGGTATTTCAGTTGACCCAAAGTCTCCTCCCGAAATATTCTCTTCATATGGCCCGTCTGCATATCTTGCTTCATCTCCCATAAATTGACCTCCCGTCGATGATTGTCCAACGTCATAGTAAGTTTCTCCATGGCTTGACCATACATAATAATTACTTTTGAAGCCGACTCGGTAAAGATGACGAGATACGGTTCTTACATCACGTTGCTTTCGGTTTCCACAAGTTACACAAGGACATAACATGGTTTTTCGCTCCATGAAAGAATTTTGACTCGAGGCAAAGGCGATAAAAACTTCAACACCTTCGCTAAACTCTCTCGAAACATTATTATCAACTGGATCAATGTGTCGATCCATCCACTCTCGATTTTGAAAATAATAAGACATTGAAATCTCTCTCTTTTTTTTTGGGAAAAATGGTTTGATATCACGTTTTGATTGTTGTTATGGTTGTTGCAAGTGATTGAACTCTCGGGTGTTTGCTTGTTTATGTAGAAAAAATCTTGCCACGTTTTTGCCTCGAGTTGCCACGAAATTTGCTACGCTTTCTGCTACGACATGCCACGAATTTTGCTACGGTTTGATACGATTATTTTCGTGGCACTCTTTAGAATCTTTTCTGCACCCAATCAGACGGATGTGATACCACTGAGAAAGCTTACCACGAAATTACCCACGAAACATTTTCGTGGCTTCAGTTTTTGTATTTTATCTCTGTCCTATGTGCAGGATTGGATTGGCGGGATTTTTTTTTTGGTGGGCTGCCACGGGTTTGCTACGAATCTTTTCGTGGCAATCGTCTTTTTTGTTTTTTCCTAACCGACTAAGTTAAAATAATAATATATGTCAATACCCACAATTAAAACGTAGCAAAGCGTAGCAAATATGTGCCACGAATATAATCGTAGCAATTGTCGTATCAATCTTTGCTACATTTTGCCAGCAAAGTGCCACGTTTTAATTTTCGTAGCATATCGTAGGTATATCGTAGCTTTTACGTTTTTGCCACGAAATTCGTGTGGCATATTCGTGGCTGTGGCCCTGTTTTTTACTAGTGTTGACTTGTATAATATATAGTTTGCATGTTTGATGTTAACACAACATCGCCATCACTAAGTCGTCCTTGCAGCCTACCGATCAAATTAATATCACAAATAATTGTATTACATATTAAGTCAATCAAGGATAATGTAAAATTAAATAATTTTAAATGTCCGTTCGACGAATTATTATATATAATTAAAAATAATTGAAACGAATCAAACGACTTAGAATTAGTACGATATTTGACATCTAAGCAAAAAAATGAATCATCGTAATCATTTAGATGTGCATGATCATTTTTTAAGATATGCATAATCAGAAATAAACATAGAAGATATACATAAAAGTAATCTACAACCCTTTGAAGAAAAAAGAGTTTAATTTTATGTGCATGAATCTTTTGCTAAAGGTTGACATGCGGTTGGTAACCATGTTTTTATGTGCATGTTAATTTAGTCATTTATAACAAGAAAAATAGCGACAATAAAATGACTAACATGCAACGAAACCACACGAAAAAGTGTAAAACATAACAAGGTAACAGGCTCTTTTTATTGCTTTATCTATTCTTTTTCTTCTTGTTACAAAAAAAAAAAATCTATTCTTTTTCTAACTTCAAACGTAACGGACTCTTGTATAAAATCTTCAACTCTTCATCATTAATTCGTCCTTAAAGTCTCTGGTACTAGTTACAAAAAAAAAAGTCTCTGGTACTAATTAACCTCAGATTCTCAGATAATCGATAATACTTTTTGAGAAAAAAGAAAAGAATCCATAATAATGTGTCAAATCCCTCGAGTATAATGTATATCCAATAATATAAATGTTCCTTCCACGACAAATCCTATTCTATCTGTAATATAATAGTGATTATAGGTATATGAATGCAATCATACATCTAAAAATAGTTGGTCTCAAATAGTTGTTGCAAATCAAAAAGAAAGAACTAAGAAAGATAAATAAGGAAATTGTTCTTTTTCAAAAAAAAAAATAATAAATAAGGAAATGGCTCATATGTTTTGCTTCCACGAAATCTATCACTGCTACGTGAACGAACAAACATCAAAACATATATAGTGAAGACTTTCTTAAAATTAATATTAAGTTTTACTTTTGCCTATAACTAAAATAGGCAAAAAAAGTTTAATTATCATGAACCCTTGTATAGAACATTAACTCGGCGGCTAAGATATGCTATTTTTTCTCTTGACAGTCGCAGATTAAGATATGTTATTAATTTGAACATGCAATAAAAGGTTTTTTCAAAAAAAAAAACATGCAATAAAAGATGTATATACAAGTACTTCAAGAAAAACAAAAACAAATAGATAACGAAATCTCAAATAATTAATAATACGTTGGACTTTTTAATTTTTTGGAACTACTAAATAATAACACAACTATTATTTTAAAACTACTACATAGAATAACGTTTAGTTATGTTCCATCGACCATTATATAAACGAAGCAGACACGAAACATTTGCATCACAACACAGACAACAACAACTAAACACACAACGATCAAACAAGAACCGAAAATGGCAGCACGAGCCACAACAATCTATACTCTCTTGCTAACATCCCTCCAATTCCTCCTAACATTTCACGTAACATTGGCGGCCGGAGGAAAATGGGATCTCCTCCTTTCCAACGTCGGAATCTCCGCTATGCACATGCAGCTCCTTCCCAACGACCGTGTCGTGATGTTCGACCGAACCAATTTTGGTCCATCGAACATCTCTCTCCCCAACGGTAACTGCCGTAACAATCCACAAGACCCCATCTCCAAAATTGACTGCACAGCTCACTCCATCGAATACAACGTTGAATCAAACACTGTTCGTCCATTAACTGTACAATCCAACACATGGTGCTCCTCCGGTTCTCTTAGACCGGACGGTGTTCTTGTCCAAACCGGTGGAGACCGGGACGGGGAGTTAAAAGCGAGAACCTTCACTCCTTGTGGTAACAATGAGTGCGACTGGGTCGAGATTAACAACGGATTAGCAAGGAGGAGATGGTACTCTTCTAACCATATCCTTCCCGACGGTAAACAAATCATTATCGGAGGTCAAAGACAATTCAACTACGAGTACTTCCCAAAAACGACATCTCCTAACGTCATCGACTTACCGTTTTTGGCCGAGACTAATGACAGAGGAGAAGAGAATAATCTTTACCCTTACGTTTTCCTCAACACCGATGGGAATCTATTTATATTCGCTAACAACCGAGCGATACTACTCGACTATGTTAAAAACAAAGTGGTGAAAACTTACCCGGCGATTCCCGGCGGTGATCCTAGGAGCTATCCGAGCACTGGCTCAGCCGTGTTATTACCGTTGAAGAATCTTGAAGCGGACAAGATCGATGCGGAAGTTCTGGTGTGTGGAGGTGCACCGAAAGGATCATTCATCCTCGCGTTTAGAAAGAGAACGTTCGTGAAAGCTCTTGACACGTGTGCGAGAATCAAGATCAACGATGAGAATCCTCAATGGACTGTTGAGAAGATGCCACATGCTAGAGTCATGGGAGACATGACGCTTTTACCCAACGGAGATGTGTTGCTTATCAACGGTGGTTCTTCTGGGTCAGCTGCATGGGAGCTTGGTCGTGAACCTGTTTTCGTACCTGACCTATACCATCCAGAGAATCCGGTTAACTCGAGGTTTGAGTCGTTGAACCCGAATACAATACCAAGAATGTATCACTCTACGGCAATTCTTCTACGTGATGGGAGGGTTCTTGTCGGAGGAAGTAACCCTCATGCATTTTACAACTTCACTGGAGTGCTTTTTGAAGGTGTATGGGAAGACGATGCTGTAGCAGAGCTGAAGTAGTTCATGAAGTGTGACATGAACTACTACATCAGAGAGGTGGATCGTGAGAAGCACGTATCAAGACCGACGCATTAAAAGAAGATTTAATGAAGAGGAACATTAAAGGAAGACTTGAAGAAGAAGCAATCGATCTAAAGAGAAAAGGAAGATTGGCTTATTCGCTGAAGTAGAAGAAATGGAAAGTTTCCATTGGGTAGATAGATTAGATCTAGGGCTTCCTCAAAGATATATAAAGGAAGCGTTTGGCACTGTGTTGCCGGTTAACACACAGGGAGAGCTTTTAGCAATAGAGAGTTTTGTACGTCCTAAGAAGGAGAAGCAAAGCATCTAGGGGTTAAGAGCTTAGGTGGTTCAGAGTCTGTCTTAGATCTCTGAACGAGTTGACTAGCAAACAAGTCGAGGTTTGTCTTGAGCTTGTTTGATTTATTGCTTTTAAGAAGAACGTGTAAGAGCTTTTGAAAGAATAAATATAGTCGTATTTCTTGGAATTGAATAACCCTGTGCTACTGTGTGTTCTACATAGCATAGCTTGCTTATCTTACATTAACAATTGGTATCAGAGCAGGTATCTGTGCTTTGTTTATTTAAACAGGTAGATCCTGCGGAGTAAGATGGATAGCTATCGCGAGTTGGTGATAAGTTCCAAGGTGATCCTTGAAGTAGGAAACTATGGATTCTGGAAGGCGCGCATGAAGGCTACAATCAAGGGTATTGACCCATTGGCGTGGAAGGCTGTGGAATCTGGTTGGAAATCACCTGTTGCAAGAGCCGAGGATGGGACAGACGTTCCAAAACTGGAGGAGCTCTGGACTGATGATGAGAACAAGATGGCTAAGTTCAATGCTCGTGCACTAACTGTCATACATTGCAGTGTAGCAAGGAAGCAGTTTGAACTAATTCAAGGTTGCGAGGCAGCAAAGGATGCATGGGATATTCTGCAGAAGCATTTTGAAGGAACCTCAAAGGTTCAGAGTTCTAGAAAGGATATGCTTGCAACAAGATTTGAAGAGCTAAAGATGGAGGATAATGAATCTGTTGGAGATTTCAGCTCAAAGATTAGCTCACTAGCACAAGAAGCACTTACGCTTGGGAAGAAATACAAAGAGAAGAAGCTTGTGAAGAAGTTCCTGAGGTGCTTGCCGTCTAAGTTCATGGCATACAAAGCAGCTATGACCGTCTCCTGTAACACTGACGAGATGACATTTGATGAAGTGGTTGGAATGTTACAAGCTCATGAGATGGAAGTAGCTGGTGTGTCTGGTGGAATGAAGGAAAAAGGAATTGCGCTTGCATCAGTTGAAAAGGAGCCTATGGATGATAACGACCCTGTGAGTCTTCTGGTCAGAAGGTTTGATAGAGCTCTACGAAAAGTGGAGAATGGGCAGAAGAAGTTTGGCCAAGGTAGGAAGACGTCTGAGCCAGAGAAGAACTACAGGAAGAATGATGCTAAGTGCTATGAATGCAAGGGGTATGGTCACTTTCGAACTGAGTGTCCCACAGTGAAAAGAAGAGAGATTCAGTGTCATAACTGCAAGGGATATGGACACACTCAAGCTGAGTGCGAGTCGGATGGTAGGAGAAAGCCAGAAAAATCCATGATAGGAATCAATGACAGCGAGTCCGACAGCGAAAGTGAAGAGGAAGTGAACAACTTTGTGGCGTTTCTAGGAATCGTGGAGTGTGACTCAGGATCTGAGAGTGAGGCTGAGCAAGAAAATGACTTAGATGAAAGCTACAAGGAAGTTCGAGAGACGCTAGTGAAGCTGGGAACGGAGAATGTGGCATTGGCTAAAGAGAAGGCACGACTGGAAGTTGAAGTACAAGTGTTGAAGGATGACCTCAACAGAGAAGCTGAGTTGGCTAAGGAGAGTGTGAATCTGATTAAGGAAAAATTGGTCCTGTCTAAGCAAGCGGACGAGCTCAGAGAAGAATTACTGGCTGAAAGAAAGAAAGCAGCTGATCTTCAAGCTGAATTAGATCAGCAATATCGGAAGATTAAGATGCTCACGGGAACCAAGCAACTTGACAAGATTCTGAGCAGTGGAAGAACTGAAAACTCATTGATGGGACTTGGTTACACTGGAAGACAGAGTAGCTCAACAGGTACAACACGCTTTGTGTCTGGAGGTTTTGCGCATGCTGAAGAAGCTAAGACACAAACTACTCCAGCTCAGATGAGTGGATGTTTCTTCTGTGGGAAGTTTGGTCATTACAAGAGATATTGCTACAAGTATCTGGAACGGGTCAAACAAGTATGGAGACAACACAAGTTTTGGAGAATAGGAAAGACTTCTCGAGGCTGGATGAAGAAAACCGACTTGTATCCTAAGATAGTGACTGAGCCAAAAGTACCATACGATGTAACATGGCGCGAGTGTCAAGTGATTCTGAATCTGAAGAACCATGGTATTTCGACAGTGGATGCTCTAGACACATGACAGGAAACATTGAGTATCTAGACAAAGTGTCAAAGGTAAAAGGAGGAAAGGTAACCTTTGGAGATGGAGGATGTGGTGTCATTCAAGGCAAAGGTACAACGTGTAACTCAGAAGTACCTAAATTGGTGAATGTCTACTTTGTCAAAGGATTAAAGGCCAATTTGATCAGCGTGAGTCAACTTTGTGATGATGGACTTACGGTGTGCTTCTCAGCAATTGATTGCCGTGCCATAAATCAACATGGTGTAACAGTACTACAAGGTGTGAGATCTGGCAATAACTGCTACATGTGGGAAAAGAAGGTTAAGTGCTTGTCAGCTCAAGGGAATATCGATCTATGGCACAGACGTTTGGGACATATGAACTACAGGAATCTAACGAATCTAGTGTGCAACGACTTGGTTCGAGGAGTACCCAAACTCAAGATCGATGACAAGATTGTGTGTGGTGCATGCAATGAGGGAAAGCAAGTCAAGATACAACACAAAAAGGTACCAGATGTTCAGGCAAAGGCACCATTGGATCTAGTTCACATGGATCTCATGGGTCCTATGCAAACCGAGAGTATCGGAGGAAAGAAGTACGTGTTTGTACTAGTGGATGACTACACCAGGTTCACTTGGGTTCGTTTTCTCAGGGAAAAGTCAGAAGTGTCTGAAAGTTTCAAAATCTGGGCGCTTCAACACATAAATGAAAAGGGAGGAATCAAGAAGATACGCAGTGATCATGGAGGAGAATTCGAGAATGAAGCCATGACTACCTTTCTTGAATCAAGAGGAATAGCTCACCAGTTTGCAGCACCTTGGACACCTCAGCAAAATGGAGTGGTTGAACGAAAGAATAGAACTCTACAGGAAATGGGAAGAGCAATGCTCCATGGTAACAAGATAGCCAAGAGGTTCTGGGCTGAAGCACTCAGCACGGCGTGTTACACAATCAACCGTGTGTATGTCAGAAAAGGGACAACAAAGACACCGTATGAGATGTGGACAGGCAAAACTCCTAATCTTAGTTACTTTCATGTTTTTGGATGCAGGTGCTACATACTGAATGACAAGGACTACCTTGGGAAGTTTGACTCAAGAAGTGATGAAGGATTTTTTCTGGGTTATGCACAGTCTAGTTCAGCATACCGAGTCTACAACAAACGGACAGAATCAATTAAAGAATCAGTTAATGTTGTATTTGATGATTTGTCTGTGGTTGTAGGTGATGACATGGGATCAGATGAAGAGGAAGAAGGTGGTTCATCCGTAGCTGCGACTGAAGTCATTGAGGAAGGTCCGATCTCAGATACAGTACCGCAACCAGTGATTCAGCAAGTTCATCGCAATCATTCGAAGTCTGATGTGATTGGAGGAATTGAAGAAGGACGAAAAACACGTGGAAAGGTGATCAACTTTAAAGAAATGGTGCAGTTCGCATGTTTCGTTTCATCAATAGAACCTAAGACACACACTGAAGCACTACGTGATGAATATTGGATTGTCGCAATGGAGGAAGAACTTGAGCAATTCACCAGGAACGATGTGTGGGAACTGGTTGCTAGACCTAAAGGAGTAAACGTGGTTGGCACTAAATGGATCTTCAAGAACAAGACTGATGAGCATGGAGAAGTAGTTCGTAACAAGGCAAGGCTTGTAGCTCAAGGATACTCACAGATTGAAGGAGTAGACTTTGAAGAAACCTTTGCCCCAGTTGCAAGATTGGAATCCATTCGGTTATTTCTGGGAATGGCGTGCATTCTGAACTTCAAAGTGCATCAAATGGATGTGAAAAGTGCCTTCCTCAATGGAGTCCTTCAGGAGGAAGTCTATGTTGAGCAGCCAAAGGGATTTGAGGACCCAGTGCATCATGATTATGTGTACCGACTGAAGAAAGCATTATATGGGTTGAAGCAAGCACCGCGTGCATGGTATGAACGACTCACAAGGTTTCTGTTAGAAGCAGAGTACATCAGAGGGAGTATAGACAAGACGCTGTTCTTCAAGGAAGTTGGAAAAGAGATAATCATTGTTCAAATCTATGTGGATGACATTATCTTTGGAGGCACGTCACAGGAGCTGGTGGATGAGTTTGTTCAGAATATGACTCAAGAGTTTGAGATGAGCATGTGTGGTGAACTGAAGTACTTTCTTGGACTTCAAGTGTCTCAGTCAGAAAAAGGTGTCTTCATATCTCAGAGTGCATACGCTAACAGTTTGGTAAAGCGATTTGGTATGGAAAACTCCAAAGTGTCTAAGACACCCATGAGTACATCACTGAAGCTGGCACGAGATGAAGCAGGAGAAGATGTGGATGTCAAGCTCTATCGAGGGATGATTGGCAGTCTATTGTACTTAACTGCGAGTCGACCGGATTTGTCATTCAGTGTCGGTGTGTGTGCACGATATCAAGCTAAGCCAAAGGTATCACACCTAAATGCAGTAAAGAGGATCATCAAGTACGTCAAGGGAACAGAGAGCTTGGGCGTGTATTACTCGAAGAATTCCAACAAGAACTTGGTGGGATACTGTGATGCTGATTGGGCAGGATGTGCTGATGATAGAAAGAGTACCAGTGGAGGATGTTTCTTTCTTGGAAACAATCTTATCTCGTGGCTGAGCAAGAAGCAGAACTCTGTATCACTCTCTACGGCGGAAGCAGAATATATTGCCATGGGTAGCTGTTGCTCACAACTTATCTGGATGAAGCAGATGTCAGCTGATTATGGAATGCAATCGGGTCCCTTTCTTGTGTATTGTGACAACAAAAGTGCAATTGATATCTCGAGGAATCCGGTCCAACATTCAAGGACGAAGCACATTGACATAAGGCACCACTTCATCAGAGAATTAGTTGAAGACAATCAGGTAGTAATCGAACATGTAGTTACTGATTTGCAGTTGGCTGATATATTCACTAAATCTCTTGAATTTAATCGATTTATCACATTAAGAAATGCAATTGGTGTGTGTAACCTTGATTGTTGAGTCAAGTTGTGCAGAGAATAGTGCAGGTGCTGATTCGGGATGTACATATGATTCAGATTGGTTTTGGAACCCGAGAACGCTGTGGAAAAGAGCTGCTTGATATGCCGTCAGTGTTGTAATGGTACAGGTTTCACGTCAATCTGTGGCCCCCCCCTCTCAATAAAAAGAGCCAGCAATGATACAGAAAGATGCTCAGAAAATAAAAAAAAAAAAATTTGATAGATTCATGATGGGAAACAACAGGGGTTTCACAGCACGAGAATAAAGAATGAAAACCAGCAGCATTGATGAAGGCATATCAATGTGAAAGCTAGCCATAAAAAGACAATCGGCTGCACCAGAATATAAGATCTAGGAAGAGTTATATGTGCAGCTTGAATCAAGCACTGAAGCAACTCGTGAAGCACTTCACACAAATGGTAACTGAACTGAATTGATCTAATGCTTTGTAGTAATCTTGATTCAGCCAACTGTGAGTTGTGACTTGTGTTTTATTACTATCTTGAAAGTCTGATGATACATTAATAATTCACGAATGTGTCTAATGCTTGTGTGTTTGGATGAGAGAAATTAAATGTTGTAGGCATGCAAAGGAGAGGATAAAAGGTCAGGGACCAGATCTGCAATATCAGAAAAAGTTGATTCAGTTTTATTCCGTTAAGGGAAGTAGTGGGGAACAAGCCCTAGAAAATCTCCATCGTGCTTAAGAAGTTCAATCTCGCAGCCTCTCTTCATCTCTCACACGATTCTCACACAGAAACCGACATCTACCATGGTGAAAACAAAGAAAGCAGCTCAACAAGCCGAATCATTCAAGGGAGAGGCACATGCAGCGCCTGAAGAAAGTCGGAGGTCACTCACTGATGGCGAACCTGAATCGCCTCCGCCGAGAAACGATATGCCCGTTTCTGATGTTCTACCTGAGGTTACTGAGGAGCTTGACTCGTTCAACACCGCGAATGAGAAAGCTGCTTCAGAGGATAGCGATGAAAGAACTCCGGGTCTTAGGGAAGAACCATCAGCAAAAGCGCCTGAAGCAGATCCGCAACCGCAACTTGGATCTCCTAATGCTGACACTCAAGATGTGCCGGTCTTTGATAAATCGATGGAAGAGAAGGATGAGTCGCCTCTACCGCTGGTGGTCTTTGAAGACGAGAAGGAACAGAGTGGAGCCGAGGCTGAATCAGGCAAGACGGTGGATGACGAACCTATTGATGTTGAAGCTTCACAGAAGGAAGTGAGAAAGAAACGAGTGCTGCAGCGATTAGGGTTGCGTTCCGCAAAACAGAGGAAGACAGGGGAGTCGAGTACACCAACTCAATCTCAGTTTCTCACACCAGAAGATGCAGCCAAGTCTCCATATTTGGCTAAGGAAGCAGGAGCCTCGCCTCCGCGGAGATCGAGAAGGTCTGGTGACAAAAGTGCTGAACCAATGTCTCCTCTCATCAAGAAAAGGTATGATCAGTTCCTTAAGCGTAAAGTACTTGCTGAGCGTTCGGTAGATATGAAGGAAGCTGATCAGTGGGGCTACTTGGCCGTTATCAAGAAAGGATCTATGGAATCAACTGTCTCGAATCTTGCAGTATATGTTGAGCAAGTTGTAGCTGAGTTCTATGCAGGTTTGCCGAGGACTAAAGCTGAAGCGGATGTTGATGAACTAGTTGTCTCTGTGAGAGGACAAGAGTACAAGTTCTCACCTGCGCACATCAATAATGCCATAGATTGGGAACCACTTACTGAGGAAGAAGAGGAGGAAGCCGCAACGTTGGATGATATCTCGGTAACTGAGTTGGCTTCATTCATCACTGGAGATACAAAGACAGAATGGGATGGTCTCACTACAGCGGATCTTACTCCATGCTACGGTGCCTTGATGATCATAGCTGCATACAACTGGATTCCCTCGACTCACAAGACATATGTCTCACTTGAGAGAGCAAGGCTGATCTACAAGATGGCTCATGGAGTCCGTGTTGATTTGGGGAAGATAATGTTCAGACAGATTCTTAATCTTGGAGTGATTCAAGTCAATGATGCCCGCTGGTTGATCTTCCCTCGCTTAATCATGGCACTTCTTCAAAGTCAGCAGGCGGTCCCCTCCTATCCCAGTGACAAGCTCCAACGTACGGTTCTCTACAAGAAGGATAAACGAGTGGGCGAGATCTATGAGCAGAGACTAGCGACAGGAAAGGGAGCAGCTAAAGCTGAACCAAAGAGAAGCTCTGCAAGGACAACTCGTCAGGCATCTCCTGCTCCGATTCCTGCTCCACGAACTGCTACACCAAGCTCCAGGACTGCACCACGTCGTGTATCTCTGTATGAACTTGGATCAGTTGCCATCCCTCGAGGACCACTCAGCCGTGTTGATTTGCAAGTGGCACTACAGGACACAACACGAGCCCTTCAAGCGCTAGCTGAGATAGTTCAGGATCTTCAGAGCGCTGTAGCAGGTTAGTATCCCTATCCTTATGAATATGAGGTATTTTTTCTTGGTGTTTTTAATCCGTGTGCTCACAAGCAGGGGGAGAAGAAGAAGACTAGGATGTAGAAGACCAAGATTGTGGGGGAGCTGTGTTCTGTTGCTTTGTTTTTATGTCTATGTTATTTCAATTGCACCACTTGTTGCAATTCCTTGTTATCCATGTTTTCAGACTGGTTAAGATTATGGGGGAGCATTTGCATATGCTATCTTTTGATATTATGTATTAATTTGCTTGAACCCATTTTTTAGGATAATATAAGTGTGTTCTTAATTGTCTTGAGTTGGTTGAATTAACGTTTAGACATATGTACTAGTGCTGTTGTGTGTGGTTGGTTCTTGTCTTCTATCTCAGGTACTTGTGAGACGACGAATTAAAAAGGGGGAGATTGAAGGTGTATGGGAAGACGATGCTGTAGCAGAGCTGAAGTAGTTCATGAAGTGTGACATGAACTACTACATCAGAGAGGTGGATCGTGAGAAGCACGTATCAAGACCGACGCATTAAAAGAAGATTTAATGAAGAGGAACATTAAAGGAAGACTTGAAGAAGAAGCAATCGATCTAAAGAGAAAAGGAAGATTGGCTTATTCGCTGAAGTAGAAGAAATGGAAAGTTTCCATTGGGTAGATAGATTAGATCTAGGGCTTCCTCAAAGATATATAAAGGAAGCGTTTGGCACTGTGTTGCCGGTTAACACACAGGGAGAGCTTTTAGCAATAGAGAGTTTTGTACGTCCTAAGAAGGAGAAGCAAAGCATCTAGGGGTTAAGAGCTTAGGTGGTTCAGAGTCTGTCTTAGATCTCTGAACGAGTTGACTAGCAAACAAGTCGAGGTTTGTCTTGAGCTTGTTTGATTTATTGCTTTTAAGAAGAACGTGTAAGAGCTTTTGAAAGAATAAATATAGTCGTATTTCTTGGAATTGAATAACCCTGTGCTACTGTGTGTTCTACATAGCATAGCTTGCTTATCTTACATTAACACTTTTCCCGACCGAACTGAGCTTAGAAGCTTTCTCTCCGGCTTACCTAGAACCGGAGTTTGTGAAACTTCGTCCGAAGATTCAGTCCCCTAAGTCGCAGTCGACGATTACGTATGGGATGAATTTGAAGGTGAAATTTAAGGTCGCTGGAGGAGTCAAGGGTCCAGTTAAAGTGACTATGGTGTTTCCATCGTTCACGACACATTCGTTTTCGATGAACCAGAGGCTTTTGGTTTTAGACAATGTTAGAGTTAAGAAAACAAGTTCCTTTTTTGGTGCTTTGTTTGGTAAGTCGAAGAACTATGAGGTTCAAGTGAGGACTCCAAGATCGGCTAATATTGCACCGCCTGGTTATTATATGATGTTTGTGGTGAATGAAAACATACCAAGTGAAGGTATTTGGGTAAGACTACAATAATTCATGACTTCTTAATTATTTGAATACTTGAAAAAAATATTATTTGAAGTCTTGTAAACTTTATTGGGATGATATTATTTGGACGACTTGTATTGACAAAAAGGGTATTTGTAATAAGAATATGTGTTTCTCGGTTCATTGATAATTATGGGATAATTTTATTCATGTATGTCATATCATAGGGTAAACTTCTAAACAAATGTTTTTATGATTGAAAGAACACATAAAAAGAAAAATGACGAATATATTTTTCAGTAAAGAGTTAAAGTACATTTTTTCATATTGTTTATAAAAATAGATATTTAAATAAATAAAAATAAAAGACTTTTGATTTTTGAAATATTTTAAAAAAAAATTTCCGAAATTTTTGTTTTTGAATTTCTTTTGTCAAAATTCTTTTTTCGAAAATATTTTAAAACTATTATTTTAGTTTTATACATTAAATTTTAAATTCTAAACTCTAACTTCCAAACCAGAAATTCACACCCAAAAATTTAAACCCTATGTTTCAATTAGTTAAGCTTATGGTAATAATGTCATACTTTTAAGTAAAATATATTTTGGTTATTTAAATTTTTGATAGTTAGTTTGTGATAAAACTTTATAATGTTATCATAAAGTAGTTATCTATATCATATTTTCATCGAGGTGTAAGATTTCTAAGAGCATCTACAATGGTGTACTTGGTTAGGGGAATCCTTAGGATTATTAAAATATTTTTTTTGAATAGTTAAAAATTCTAGTTAAAAAAGTGCGTGCAATGGTGTACTTGGTTTGAAGAGTCCTTGGGATTATCAAAACAAAGAGTAGAAACACGGGTAACTCAAAAAATTCAAAACACACAAAGGCCATCCTTAAGCTCTTTTCTCCATCCTCTGCATTATGGTTCAACCAAACAAAAAGAATGAGTTAAATACCAAAAAAAAGAGTTGAGAATCTACTCGTGGAAAACTTACAGATTTTGTTGAAGGCAACAATGTCACAGCTCTGGACAAACTCATTGATGGGTTCGACGGTGAGCTGCTCTTCAATCATGGTGTCAATAGACACAAGGTCATCAACAATAGTGCACATAATCTGCAACTTCTTGATACCGTAACCGAATGGGACAAGCTTTGACGCTCATCATCCCATGGCTTGAGATCAATCAAAACTGATGACTTTCCAGTTAACAAGACGAACAAACAAGAAACCAATTAGAATCCAAGATAAATAACAACACATGTATAAAGACAAAACCTCAAACTTACATTCCTTCTTCTTAGTAGATGTCATGACGGAAGCAGCTCTCTCTCTTCAGCAGCTTTCTTCTCCTCTTTGAAGAGGTCAACATCATCATCATCTTCCTCATCAGCCGCATCCTACAAATTAAACATCCCCATGAGGCTCGCTGAATTATAACCACAAGAGATTCATAATAAGAAGATAAGAGAAGAGAAACAATCTGAGCATACCTTAGAATCAGCTGCAGGGGGAGTAGCAACAGCCTCCTCTGCCACTGGGGCTGATCCCTCAACGATGACACCGCTTCCTTAAGCAGAGACACCACTACACAAAACACAGACACAAACATCAGCTGAATCCAAACAACAAAAAAACATAAAATAAGTGGGAACCCAAGATGAAGCTTACGAGATCCTCAAGAGGGCATCGATGTAGCTCAGTCTGCCGCTTGCCACCACTGGTCCCATCCTTCCCATCCCTCCTGATCTTCCTGACCCGCCTAGACCATTCCCGGTGCTCAGTACCCTCTTCTTTCCTCTTCCTCCTCTAAACCTTCTCGCCTCTCTCTACTAACTGCCTCGCATAGGCCAGTAGAGAAGGCTTCAAGTCTCTCTTCCCCTTCAACTGCTGGTTCCTCCGTCCCTTCTACTCCTGATTTGGAAATACCCTTAACTGATTCTGAAATTACTGTTCAAATTTCTAAATTTGAGACTACTGTTACTTTTTCAACTTCTAAAACTTTTACTATCATTCCACCAAAAACCTCCTCCCGGACCTTAACCAACAGAGCCAGTAACCCATCTCCACCTCTTATCCAAACACCTCCCTTGAATCCTAGGATCCCTTTAAACCCTGTATTGCTCGTTAAAGTCCTAGCCCCTCAAAAACCTCTAAAAACCTCAAACCATGCCCTTCCTCAGTTACCATCAATCCCCTCTAAAACCATAAACCGTAATCCTCAAAAGTCCACTTTGATTGAAAAGTTGAGAAAATCAGAAGATAAATCTCTTTCGAGGCTTGATCGAATATCTCACTCCGACTCTGGTAGGCCTCGGGTCCTCATACCTTATAGTGTGTTTTTGAAAGGAGAAAAAATGCACAAAGGCTTCACTGTTTGCCACTTCAATGGCAGACCCCCTCCGTTCATTCAGATCCAGAGCATTCTGAACCACATGTGGGGTAAGGGTAAAAGAGTTGAGATCCACAATAACCCTTTATCTCGATCGATTCTTGTAAGGATCCTGAGTGATTACCTCCGTCAAAAATTTTAGAGAAGAATGTCTGGTATGTTGGAGACTCCATGTTCCATGTTTCGCAATGGTCTTCTAGTTTAGTCAATTCCACCCCTCGAGAAGCCATCCAAATTTGGACTAATCTCACGGGTGTTCCTCTGGACCTGCGCCACCAAAATGGTCTCAGGTTAGTCGATGCGTTAGTTGGCGAGTCAAAGGAGACTGACGACTTTTCCTTGAACCTTGTCATCCTAGATCTTTCACATGTGAAAGTTGAAGTTAAGCTGTCTGAACCTCTTCCTCGTGTAGTTGAGTTCATTAGACAGAGTTGGAGAAGTTGTGGAGGTACAAGTTGACTACCTGTGGGTATCTCCTATTTTTGCTCACTGCAAAGAGTTAGGACACATTTCTCGCAATTGTCTCCTACTGCCTACCCCACCGCTGAAAGGAGCTCCATTAGAATCTAAATCTGCTCCAAAGATTGCACAAAAGTCAATTTCAAACGGGAAAACTTTTGTTCATGTTGTTACTCACTCTGTAGTTGTTGCTTTTGATGTTTTCCCCATTGACCTTCCTCCGTCCCTGTCCCACCCTCTGTGACAACTTATTTCTCTCCTCCTCCTAAATCCATTGCCCTTCCTCGTTCCCTTCAGGTTGAATCCTCTAAAACACTGCCTGAAACCTCCTCTCCTTCCCAAACTCTGATTGACCCACAAAAAACCCCCCCTTTAAAGCCCTACTCTGATCCCATCCCTTCTCCTCTTGCTTCTGGAATTTCTCCATTGCCTTTGACTCTTACTTCTCCTGAAGGTTTCTTTTTCCCCTTTAGCCTCCCTGCAACCAAAGAAAAAACCTTAGAAAAATCTTCACTAAAAAGATCAAACTCCAACCCTAATCTTACTAAACATCTTTCTTTTCCTTCTTTATGAGTCAACTCGCCTATTTCTCTTCTCTTCCCCCCTTAACTACCTATACCGTCCTCTCATTTCAAAAGATCCACCCTGTTTCTTCACCTTCTATCTCCACTTTTATCCCTTTGGATGCTTTGGTTACTAGAGTGCTCTTCATCTTGAAAGGTCTCAAAATCTTTAGTTATGTATAGTAAAATATTTTTTTTTAGATTGTCTGAGGTCTAAATGACCCGGATAAGCATCAGTCATTCTGCGAATGGCTACAGAGTAATCAGCCTATTTTTGGTTCTATTTTGGAAACTCATATCAAAGATCCTAATCTAAGCTTGGGTCAACTCTACAACGGTTGGAACTTTACCTCTAATCATGCGTTTCATAAAGATGGTCGAATTGTCCTGATCTGGAAACCATATGTTGTTGTTCGGGTGCGCTACATCAGTCAAGCTAATCTATAACATGTAAGGTTAAGATCCCTGGTTCTTCTATGTTTATATACACTGCTATTTATGCTTTCAACACAAGAAGAGAACGCTCAGAAATATGGGTGGAGTTGCTGAATCTGCACCAATCTCTCGGTCTTCACTCCACTCCTCAGATGCTCGGTGGAGATTTTAATCAGATTCTTCACCCAGATGAACACTCTGTTCAAGCAGTTGATTCCCTGTCACCACAAATGATTGAACTAAGGACTGCCTCATTCAGTTAGAGCTATTTGACTTACGTTATCAAGACCATACATTCACTTAGAGCAATCATCAGCCTGATACTCCTATAGCAAAAAAGCTTGACCGGCTCATCATCTCTAGTCCTATACTATAACCTTTTCCCTCACTATTCTACTTTTTTCTTGCCTCCTCTGCTCTCGGACCATAACCCTTGTATGGCTGACCTTGCCTTCAAAATCCCCTCCTCTGGAACCAAACCCTTAAGATTTTATAACTACCTTACTAAACATCCTGACTTTCACCAAGAGGTTCTTCAAACGTGGAATGAGGGCGGAAGCCTTATGACAAATTTGACGGACATGTGCTTGAAGCATAAGAAGATAAAAATGGAGTTAAAAAGTTCAAATAGAGAGATTTTTTTCACAAATTCAGAAAAAGTGATTGAAACTAATTGTTTGTTACAAGATGCTAGGTACAGACTCTTCGTGCGCCATCAACCTTACTTTTTGAAATGGAGAAAGACCTATTACAAAAGATGCAATTCCTAATAACCATTGAAGAATGCTACTTCAAACAGAGATATCGGATCAATTAGCTGAAGGAGGGTGATCAGAATACGGCTTACTTCTATCGTGTTATCCAAGCAAGTTTGAATTTCAACACCAGCAGAACGTTTCTTCTTCCTACGGGTGAAGGTGATCTCAGACCCCTTGCAGATGTCATCTCATGCCATTTTTTATTTCCAGTCTATCCCTGGTCCCTTACTTCTTCCAGCGCCTCCTCTGTTGTCTCCTCATGCTTGGTTATAGTCTCTCTTGTCATTTGTGTGTCCTTCTGCTGAAGCTCAGCTCATGATCTGTTTCCCGTCCTCTGGAGAGATATCTAGAACCCTCTTATAGCTAAACCAGAATAAGGCGCCAGGTCGGAACGGCCTTACATCAGGATTTTATAAAGCGGCTTGGGATATAGTGGGAACGGAAGTTATCAGCTCTATCACTCAGTTCTCACCTCTTCATATCTGCCTACGGCTTCCAGTTCCACGATCCTCATACTGGTGCCCAAGTGCTCGAGTGCTTCTGTCATCACTGATTATAGGCCAATCTCATGTCTGAACACAGTTTACAAAACCATTTCTAGAATCATGGTGAAGCGCCTTAAGCCAATTCAGTCATCCTTCATCGTCCCCAACCAAACTACCTTCGTCAAAGGGAGACTTGATTGAGAATACATTCCTCGCTTCTGAGCTGATAAATGGTTATCATAAAAACTCGGGTAAAAAAAAACCACCATAAAAGTTGACATAGCAAAAACTTTTGATACCTAATCATGGGACTTCATACTCAATTGTCTAAAGGGTCTAGATTTATCTGAGATTCTCATTGGTTGGCTTAAAGAATGTATCTGCATTACAAGCTTCACTCTAGGCTACAATGGTGTTGTATGTGGGTTCTTTAAAGGGCGTAGATGACTTGGGCAAGGAGACCCTCTTTCCCCTTATCTGTTTGACATCGTCCTTAACAACCTATCTCTCATGTTAAACCATGCTGCCCGAGACCTGAAACTCAAGTATCATCATCGGTGCGACTCAGCTAGAATGACCCATCTCTACTTTGCGGATGACTCCCTCATGGATGGCGCAATAGATTCTCTCTAAGAGGTTATACAGATTCTCAAGGAGTTTGAGCTTCGTTCTGGTATAGCAGTAAGCTTACAGAACTCTTCGTTCTTCTCTTCTGGTTTACCTGATGCAGAGCGTGATCTTATTCAGTTTACTACTGGGATGCCGCAAGGCTCTCTTCCGGTTCGGTACTTTGAAGTATCTCTTTTCACCAAAAAGCTTATATTAGTGAACTGTGAAGTACTTATCTAGCAAGTGAAAAGGAAATTCAAATCCTGGAATATAAGAGATTATCTTTTGCTGGTCGCCTACTTCTGATCAAGACAGTCATTGTGGATATAACAATTTTTGTGTGCTCCTCATTGTTTTTCCAAAGACATGTATCAAACGGATTAACTCTTCCTGTGAAGTTTTCCTGTGGATAGGTAACATTGAGGAACGACATATGGCAAAGGTCAGCTGGGAAATTGTGATAAAACCAAAGAAAGAAGGAGGATTAGGAGTGCGTAACCTTTCTCTATGGAAAAAACGTTTAATGGTGATATCAGCTCCTTTTGGACGATTCAACCAAGTACAAGAAACTCATGGTTAGTCAATAAATTACTTAAAATTTGAGGAGAGATTTATGATTGGATTAAACTGAGGATTATGAATGGCAATACTTGCCATTTTTGGACAGACAATTGGTCTCCTTTTGGATCCCTCAAAAGGTATTTTAGTAATGATTTGAATTTTGGAAAAATCGCATAAAAAACCCTCAAAGTGTCACTTACTAGCACTTTAAACTTTGAAGTTTTTTCATTAACACTTTTAACCTTCAAAGTGATATTTGTATCATAAAAAACTTACAAAGCAAAAAAATTGACCAGTTCAGCAGGTAATTTTTCAAAAATTATTATTTAATTAATAAAATAAACAAAATAAATAAATAAAAAATTCAAAAATATACAAAAATTGAAACTCTTAATAAAATTTACAAAAATCAAAAAATCAAAAAATAAATTAAAATTTTAGAAATTAATAAATATTTTAAAATTAAATAATTTTCTAAAATATTAGTAAAATAAAAATAACTAAAAAATTAATAATAAATAAGATTAAATTTAAAATAGAGAAGAACTAAATACAAAGTTCACAATTTTTTTAGAAAATAGAAAATTCAAAATTCAAAATTGACTAGTGACGATGACGATAATTGTCATATCTCCAATGATAGTTTCCAACATCATCGTTGAAAATGACAAAAGAATCTTTTTCAAACTTTTGAATTTTCATTTTTGTAAGTATATGAACTTTTTATTTTTCTGTTTTTAATTTGATCTCATTTATTTTTGAATTTTAATTTCTAAATATTAATTAGTTTTCTGATTTTTTGTCTAATTTTCTGATTTTATTTAATTTATGAGTTTTTATTAAATTTTACGATTTTTGTTTAATTTTCTGATTTTTTTTTTGTTTATTTTACTTATTAAATAATATTATTTACGTAAAATTTAATAAAAACTCATAATAAATAAAAATCAGAAACAAACATTGTCACTAGTGATATAATTGAAATTGTTATTATCCACGATGATATGATATATTTTGAAAAAAAATATAATACTTAAAAAAAATATTTTGAATTTTGAATTTTTATTTTTTAAATTGAACTTTTTATTTAGCTCTTCTCTATTTAAATTTAATCTTATTTATTATTAAAATTTTAGTAATTTATTTTGTTAAAAGTTTAGAAAAATATTTAATTTTATAAAATTTTAATTTAATTTTTTTTTATTTTTCATTTTTGTGAATTTCATTAAAAGTTTTGATTTTGATTTATTATTTGAATTTATTTATTTATTTATTTTGTTTATTTTATTAATTAAATAATTATTTTTGAAAAATTACCAGCTGAAGAGGTTAACTCTTTGCTTTGGAGGTTTTTTTATGATACAAAAGTCACTTTGAATGTTAAAAGTGTTACTGAAAAAACTTAAAGGTTTAAAGTGCTAGTAAATGATATTTTGAAGGTTTTTATGCGATTTTCCCCTTGAAGTTTTCACTTGGTATCCAAGAAGATGCAACGCGTTCTTCAATCTTCGTGGATAATCATTGGACACTTCCCCATCCACGTTCCTACAAGCAACTGCAGCTTCATGTCTTCCTCGCAACTCTGGAATTGACTGTAGAGGAAGATTACTATCAATGGGAACTGAACGGAAGCATCTCAACAAAATACTCAACTGGACATGTATATGAAATCTTATCTGTCACGGACTGGTGGTTCCCTGGGAAATATTGCTCGGATAGCAGGAGGCATTCCGAAGCACTCGTTTCTCTGTTGGCTTTTCATCTTGAACCGATGTCCAATGAGAGATAGATTACTAATCTGGAGTATACAAACTCAACCAACTTGTCTGCTCTGTAACTCTTCTCCAGAGTCCCGTGACCACCTACTCTTCATCTGTCCTTATTCGTGGAACATGTGGTCTTCTCTAACTCGTCGTTGCGGTCTGTCTCCATAACAAAAATGGGAAGATGTCACAGCTCAAGTTCAATCATTTAATAGCCGTAATTGGAGAGGAAGACTGGAACTTCTTACCTGGAAAAATTGCATCTATTGGACTTGGCAAGAACGTAACAGCCGCCTTCACCGAACACTTTTCGCTCTGTTGATGTACTAACTAGGTTGATTGATCGCGAGATAAGGGACTATTAATTTTGCTGATTTGTCATGTTCTCCATAATTTTAGGTGATTTTGTTTATTTGTCATGTTTTTATTAGGTTTTAGCAAAATCATTGATTTATTATTTATTTTTAGCTAAATCACCAATTTATTAATTTTAAAATACCCTTAATAAATCTTATAAATATTAAAAATAAATTTAGTTTTAATAATATTAAATTATATATTATATTAAAATTTATTTAATTTTCCTTATTTTTCATATTTTTTTAGGTTTTCGACTTTTAGCTAGGTTATTGATTTATTATTAGTTTCTAACTGATTCGCTCATTTTTTAATTTAAACAATACCTGTAATGAATTTTATATATAATTAAAAAATATATTTTAACATATAAAATTATATGTTACATTAAATATTAAATAATTGATTCTAAAATAATAAAATAAAATTATCAAAAAATTGTGTTGTTATCTGAAAATATTTTTTTATTATAAAGGTTAAAAAATTAAGATGTATAAATATTATAATTAAATTTTAGTCAAGAAAATACATGTATATAAAGATATTTTCTAAACTATTTCTAAGATATGAGTGTTTTAAAAAATAACACAATAATAAGTATATATTTTTATAAAAAATATTTGACACATATAAATACTTTGATGTTCGATTTAATCATTTGAAAACATAAAGAATAACTTATTATGCTGGTTTTTAGATTAATAAGACAAACATTAAAAAGTATTGGTAAGAAGATTATGTCGCATGGGTGGGTAAAACACATTCCTAACTAAAATAAATCAAAATTTTATTTGTAGTTGCCGAACATTAAATTATTTTTTGATCTTGAAAATCACAAAACATTATCACAACAATGTACTAAAACCAAAATATTAAATCTTATACAAATAATCTATAAAAGAAATAGGAAACTTAGTAAAAATATAAAGAAACATAAAACAAGAATAAAATATTGAATAATATAAAATAATTTAAGTATAATCTAAAAAAATAAAAATGTATGTTCTATAAGTTATTGTTTTTTTTGTCTCTCAAAGTTTCTTAAATCTAATTTGTTAATATATATATAAGCTTATTAGTCATTGTTATTTTTGTTAATGTTTTTTTTAACCGTGATTGTTTCTAATATTTTATTGCTGGTGAGATCTTTTTAATTTACAACTACAATAAGTGTTTAATTTCAAATTCAAGTTTCCTAATCATAAATTGATTGTTAGTAGTGATAAATTTTGTATCCAAAATATACACTTATAAATGCAAAAATGAAAAAAGGAGTAGAATTTAATGCATAATGGTCAATACAAATACTGAAATTAAATAATTTACTCAAAATTTGTATCAAATTTAATAATTTACATTTAAACTAAAAAATAACACTAAATTAAATTAATCCGCACAAGGTGCGGATAATCATCTAGTTCTTAGTTACAGAGATAGGAATCCTCGCCTCTCCTCAAGGATGATGCTTCAATGGCTCTTGATCTCTCTCCGCCTGCTTCGTAATCATTGTTAACAACAACGACAACAACCATTTGTGTTCTATGAGTTTTTACCTTTGAACCTCAGGCCTGTGCTGATTTTAAGGGATTGTATGATTCTTGATGGACATTAAAACTGGGCTTGGCTGTGCCCATAACACTGGCCTTTGGGTCTGTATTCTTTTTTTTTTCTTCCTGCAATTTAATATGAAATTAAGTTAAAAACTATTATTCAAATGGAATAGACTTGACTCATGGACTTCAAATTGAAGTTTCCAAAACTCGTATGATTTTTGAAAAGTAAAGCATCTCTGCTGAATATATCAGTGAAGAATAAGATATCATCATCAAAATATCTTTTATATTCTTTCAAAAATAGCTTTTATTATAGAATGAGTTTGTATGTAATTGTATTATAACTGTTTGGTAGAACATCAAAGACCTTTTTGATGTCATCATCATGTCAGCATATGATAAAACAAAAAAGTTTACTTATTTCAGAAAAGATATGGAATAAAAGGAGATATATGTTTTTATTCCTTTTTAAGATATAAACTTTGTATTTAATCTTTCCTCAGAAAGACAAACGTTACACACAAAAAGGGGAAGAAAATATAACGAATTAAAAATAATGTATATTCTCGGTAAATAGACTAAATGCAAATCTCACAATTATTTTTTTTCTGTTTTATCTAGCTCCTACTTTATCTTAACCCTTTTACTTTTGTATTTCTTTTCTACTTATATTTTGTTCAGGGTTTCTGAAATTTTGGTGTGTGTTTCAGAAAGGTCAACTAGGTCATGTTGATATGATCCAACGTGACAGACCAACAATTATATCAAGACTTTCAAAGTGAGTTTCTGTCCTTGTTAATGGATGACTTTTTGAGGGAGATTGATTGTAGCTCTTTACAGTGGCGGACCCAGCAATTAAATTAACCTGTGTCATAATATTTTTTTTTCAAAAAAAATGACAATATGGAGAATCGAACCCTGGGAATAGGGGTGTCATTACCTTAGCATTTACCATCTGGACTAATGATTCTACATAAATTTAGTACAAAATAGTTGATGTTTAGGTTTTAACCTGTGTCAACTGACACACCCAATCCTTTACTGGGTCCGCCTCTGGCTCTTTGCTTGAAAATTTACATGACTGCTAGGCTATGCATTGTGATTTTAGTGCTTATTCTGTTGAAGATACTAGATTGTGAAAGCGGAGCAAGAACAGTGATGGCTTATCATGAGGGGCACATGCAGTGCGATCGCCTTAAAGCCTTTTATTCAAACATATGCAGATTAAATCTTAGGTGAGTTTTATCACGTCCTGGTGAGAAATGACTTTCCAAGGAACGATCCCGAGGCAAGGAAGAAACGTCTCCAATGTTCGAAAGTTTGTGAAAACAACAACTCAAGAGATTACTAAAATTGGAAAGAAACCACCGGTTTCTTCTTAGAACCTGCAAGGAAGCCCTACTTCTTTTCCGAAATTAGCGTCCTCCAAGAAACTCCTTTTCAAATCTCAGACAACAATCTTTCATCTTTTCTTCAGAATCTCCATCTCCGGCGACATTTCTCTCCTACTACTCAACTAGAAGGTTGAAGAACGATCCTTGGAGTACTGCAATTGCGTACTAAGAAAGTTTCTCGAGATTCCTGTACCTGGAAAGCACCATGGCACGTCGATTTATAAAAGAATAAAAAGGAAAGAGTCACTAACTGAGAGAGACGAAACTCATATCAAAGTCGCCGGAGTGGACAAATCCGCTCTCATCAAAGACTAGGAAGAGTTACTAGTCCTCAAGAGCATAGAATTTGGATTCTCATCCCAGCACTACCTCACAAATGGCACATATAAGGAAGAGCTACTGGTTCAGATCTGGGGAATGGATGCTTCCAGTTCAGATTTGAAAATGAGGAAGATCTACAGAGAGTCCTAGACAACAGACCATATCACTTCGCTTATTGGATGGTTATCATTTAAAGATGGGAACCTATAATATCTGCTTTCTTTTCCATCCCATCCCAGCTCTCAGAAAGGAGACCCTCTCTCGCCCTATTTATTCATCCTATGTGGAGAAGTTCTATCAGGTTTATGCAAAAAGGCAGAAAGGAATGGAACCTTACAGGAAATTAGACTCGCTAGAGGAAGCCCAAGGGTGAATCACCTGCTCTTCGCAGATGACACTATGATATTCTTTCAAGCCTCAGAAGAGAGTTGTACTTCCTTGAAGAAGATAATCCTACATTACGAAGAAGCGTTAGGTCAACAAACTAATAAAGGGAATTCATTTATTTTCTTTTCTTCAAAGACACCGGATGATAGGAAAGCAATGGTAAAAGAGCCACTGAGAATAACAGATGTGGGAGGAACCGGAGAATACATGGGGTTGCCTGAACATTTCGGAAGAAGTAAAAGCGATCTCTTTACTTCACTGATTGATAGAATCAAACAAAGAGCAGCTTCAAGATCATCTTGATTCCTATCTAAAGCAGGCAAGCTGACCCTACTCAAAGCGGTCATCACAGCCATTCCTACGTACTCGATGTCTTGTTTTGAACTCCCATTTGCGAACGTATACAATCAGTGTTGACTAGATATTGGTTGGATTCATCAGAAGATAAGAAGAAAATGTGTCGGGTGTCATGACAAAAACTAACAAATAACAAAAAATAAGGCAAATGGTGGACTGGGAATCCTAGATATCCAACAATTAAATCAAGCTCTCCTAGTTAAGCAAGTCTGGAGAATACTAGCAGCACCTGACTGCTTACTGTCTAGAGTCTTATTAGGAAAATATTGTCATAACAAATCATTCATCAAGACTCATCTACCAACCGCATGCTCTCACGGCTGGAGAAGTATCCTTCATGGAAGGGACCTCCTTAAAGAAAGCATCGGAAAACCTATTGGTAATGGAATGACTACTAACGTGTGGACGGACTCCTGGATATCCCTAAATGAAAACATCAAACCAGCCGGACCAATCCCATAGAAGTACCTAGACCTAACCGTTTCAGACCTCATAACGTCTGATATGGAATGGAATACTAAAAGCATTGAGGAGATCTTACCCCAGCTTGCGGCAGAGATAAAGTGTATCCTTCCAAGTATATCTAAGGCAGAGGATAGATATATCTGGCAGCCTCTTCTGTCGGGTATCCACTCAACTAAATCCGGTTACTACTCAGTGGCTTCTCAAAGTACAGAGCAGATAACTTGGGATCAAGACTTTAACTGGATCAGAGACGTCTGGAATTGCACGTTCTCACCAAGATGAGAGTCTTCCTTTGGTCAATTATCCAAAAAGCTCTTCCCTTTGCAGTTAACCTGCAAATCAGAGGAATCAATTCAGAAGCATTCTATGTAAGGTGTAAAGAAAAAGAAACAGCTTGTCATATCATTTTTTTACTGCCAGTTCACAAAAGAAGTATGGAGCCAAATCCCCCTTCAAAGAGTAGTTCACATAGCTACGAAATTCAAAGAAGCGTTGGTGGCGTTCAGAAGAGCTTTGAGTCTTCCACCCACTGGTATCTCAAATAATGTTCTATCCTGGATTTGCTAGGCTCTTTGGAAAGCTGGAAATACACTTATCTTTGAAGATAGATACTTGTCGCCGGAGGATATGGCTACAAGTGAAATCCGACTTGCCAGAGAACGGAATTTTGCTCAGGTGCCGAAGACTAAGAAATGAAGAACCGCAAGGACATTGTCGCAGAAAAATCAACGGATTCAAATCGGATTGGACTTTACAATAACATGCAAATTAGACGCAGCCTGGAACAAACAAACCAAGAGGACTGGGTTAGCGTGAATCATCAGTGGAACCTCAAACAACCTCATAAAGCCAGGGTTCGACAACAAAGAAGATGTTTACTCACCTCTAATTCTGGAAACTCTTTCTCTCTCGATATCACCAAGATCAAGGTATTATCTTACAATCTAACGCTCATCCGAGCAATCAATAATGACATGCATGCTAAAGAGATCTACAGAATTGTTCATGACATCCAACAGATCACCTCTGTGTTCGTTGCTATCTCTTTCTCTCATTTTCGTCTTGATCAAAATGTTGATGCCGATCTTTTGGCTAAACGAACTTTAGCGTCTGTTTCTGTAGCAAGCGCATTATTGGGTCAAACTTTGGGTATGGGGCCTTTTCTATTTAGTAATCGATATTTTGTGCCGAAACTTTTTTTTTGTCAATGCCTGTGTCATAAATCATTATATATAAAACTGCAATATGTGGTTAATATGTGTAAACCAGACTAATTATTAAGTTGACGTACATGTTTGTATTAATGAAAGCGTTTTTTGGAAACACATCTCACTTTGTTCCAGCTTTCCTACTAACCTGGAATTTGTGACAGATTCTTTATTTATGTCATTTACTCTATAGAACTTTATAGGGTATATTTATGTAAACATATTATCATGTCACTCAAATTCAGACAATATGATAAAATTTTGATAATGTAAATATTTTACTTTAATAAACTTCAAATAAAAATAAATAAACTAATCAAATTATTTAAAATATTTAGTTTTAATAATATTTTAAAATATTAATGATTTAATAAGTATTGGGTCCAAATTTTTTTTATTTTCTCTAAGGACCTTTCATACCATTGAGCCAGCCCTAAGCAGGGAGGAACAATACAGTTGTTTTTAGCAATGAAGGCCGGTCCTTTGCCTTTGGCTGGAATAAGCATGGGTAGTTGCGTTTAGGCAACGCCAAAACCTGTATGCAAATCTGATTCTCTTACTTTTTTTGCTTTTATGTCAACAATGATTGGTTTAATAATTGACGGCAGTTCGTCGGCGTATAAAACTAAACCGTATTTAAATTAGCTAAAACACACCTAAACGGAACCATATGAATTCATTATTTGGTACAAGTCTTTGTGCATTGATCATGGCATCATGCATGAACGACCGGAAAGTATAGTTTCTATTTTCTTTTACAAGTATAAGCTCAAAGTATTATTAATTATATGTACATTTGATTTTTTATTTTCAACTAATCACTGATTTTTAATTACATTTTCATAAAACCAACTTTTGATGACAAAGGTAAAGTAAAGAGAACCCACCGGTGGAGATTTATAATATGATTTAAGCAGTCTTGAAGAATCAACGATCTAATATGTCTGATACAGCTGATGTATCTATATGGAAGCAAAAGGAAGACGCATACAACCACAATTTAGTACTAAAAGAATCTGGAGCCTCATTATGCAAGAGCATCGAACAGTGCATTTGTAACACCCGTATTTTCCAATGTAAAATAATAAATAACAATTCTTGAAATCTTCATTTATTAAACTTCATAAATCCAAATAATAAAATAAACTCCGAAAATATCAATAAAACATAAAACGGCAAATCAGGAAATGAAATAAAGAAAACGTTCAAAAGCACAATCCGATATCAATCACTCATATCTGCCAGTCTCACCTGAAAGGGAAAAAAAGAAGGATGAGCAACAGAAGAGTCATTCAGTAAGGTATGGGATGCTAACCTGCAAACCACAAACTCAGTACATAGCGCTACGACTATGTAAGAATAGCTCTAGCATGAACAGACAAGATACCTAACACATCACACAAAACAAACAATACACCGATGGTACATAGCTAGTCCACACACCCTGCGTTCTCCTCATACGAATATACGATATCATAATATGCGTCGATAGTCTAGACATCTCTAAACCCCAGCACTCCACCAACATGCGTCGATATGCAAACGTCTTTGCACCCTGCATTACACAATATACGTCGCTACCTCAGACGTCTCTGGGCCCCCGTACTCATCAACTATGCGTCGCTAGCTCAAATGTCTCTGTGCCCCCGCACTATATACGTCGCTAGCTCAGATTTCTCTGGGCCCCCGTACTCATATGTGTCGCCAGCTCAAATCACTCTGGGCCCCCGCACTCACCACATAGCCCCTACTATATAACTACATATATACATATATATAACAGTCCTTACCATCAATCATTTCACACAACCGTTGAATCCTCTATTATTTTATTTCCAGTTTAACAATCAAAATAATAATAAACAAACAAGACTCTCAAACATACTCGATTCACAAAGACGAATCATGTTTCGAAACTAGACTTTCAGTAATAATAGTATTAAACTAGCTCATGATTTAACGGAATAACCCTCACCTTAGCAACTCGCTGAAATGAACAACGGAAGATGGTCAGCTGAGATCAACTGCAACACGAGGGTCAATGACTTAGGCTCAGAGTCTCAGAAAATGAAATTTCCAAAATTGGAAACTTTCCTAAAATAGAAACTTTCATAAAATGGGATTTCTTAAAATAGAACTTCCTTAAATAGATTCCTATAACTAGAAATAAGGAGACGACAAACATAACAGAAAAACCCGCCAGAAGCTTGCCCAGAAATCCTGTCAGAAGCTTGCTTGGAAATCCCAGCGGAAAATATACTAGTGACCGGTCGTCGGATAATTCAACAACAATTTATCACGCGCAAAATAAAATATTCTTTGACTTGATGAGAAAAAGAAGAAAGAGAAGAGCTTCTTATATAAGGAAAGGAAAGAGAAGTATGAAGCTCAAATTTTCAATGTGGGAAAAAAAAATGATGGATTTTTCATTAAAACAAAACAAATGGACCTTGCCCTTAAGATCTGGATCGTTACAACATTGGTATTTTTGGGTTTGGTTTCAGCATGTAACTCCAAAATATGCTTTCTGCACATGGTTAGTTATTCACAACAGACTGTCTACAGGTAATAGTATGGCCATATGGAGCAGTGAAATAATTAACAAGCATATTGAGGAGATAGAGGAAAGGCGAGGAAGAACAAAAGGGAGGGAAGTCAGCGGCGAGAGAACTCCTGCGACCACTGAAAAAAAAAATTTATAATTTTGCTTTCAAGAAAAAAGAAAAGAGGAGAGAGAGAGTACTTTAAAACAATTTATTAAAAAATATTCTCTCTCTAGACACTCTAACCTCTTTCTAGAAACTTCTAAAAAAAGTTGCGATCGGTGGCCGGCGGGCTCTCTTGCCATCGGTCGCCACCCCCTTTTTATTTTGTTTTTTTTGTTGTAATATAAAGATCTATGTTTTTCGGTAAGCCGAATCTTCCTTCTGTTGCGGATATATTATCTTCGCTGTGGCGATGTTTTCTTTTTGTTGTGTTTGAAGAAGCATATATTATAAGTTGTCTTGTGAAAATTTATCTGCAGCTTCTGAGTTGTGCTGATTACTCATAGGAATCATGAGGTCTGGAGGTATCCTTAAACGTTCACCAGAAAACCATGAGAAATTGGCTGAAATAAATGGAATCACTGGAGAATTGTGGTATCAGTTAGAAGAGAGCTTGCAACCATCTCGAGATGCATGAATTTTTTAATGACAGAGGAAACTCTAGGAGTGATCATGAAATATGAAAGGGAAGATGGGTGTAAAGAAAAATTGAGAGGATTCAGTTGCAGTAGTTCGGATCTAAGCTTCAGTGTGTGATTTGTAAGTTTTTGTATCTCCAGGAGTAACAACAACATCACCTACGCTAAGAACTGCAGAGATGTATAATTCAGTGAAGTCTTTAGATCAGAATCTCTCAAACGTTCCAAGTCTCCATAGTTTCAGGTCAAAGAAGCCAGTTGTTACGTTTTGTGAGCTCATAGAAAAGAGTTTCGCTTTGGAAAGCTCATCACTAACGCTAGGCAAGCAGAGTTTTAGAGAACAAGTGCAGCATGGGAAAGATCTTACTCAGAATTGCTACTGCATCGGAAAGAGACTGTTCTGTGCGTACGTCAGGCTCAGATCCTGTTCTATTGGCGACAGCTGTTTCTAACTGATGTTGGGAAAGCAGTTTCTAAGTGATCATCAGTTTTACGCAGAATTTATTGGAAAGTGACGTTGAGACAAAGTGGAAGAACGAAAAAGATGCTTCAAGAATTGTGTGGTTTTTATATGAGTGTGCAGTCAAGCAGGGGGAGAATGCTACGAAGTGATACATGAGATGCGATGCAGTGATGCAGGGGGAGCGTCATTTATAATCTGAGGTGATCTATATGTGTTGCTTGGTGAGCTTGAATGCACACACTCGAATAAAAAGGGGGAGAATGAAGAAGCATATATTATAAGTTGCTTGTGCCACAAGATGATGGATGTGAAGTCACGTGGTTAATATTATACCATTGGGATCTTAAGTGAAAAGATCCAATAAGAGGAAAAAGTCACGTGTGTTTAGAAGAAATAACACATGGACTTTTTTTGGAAGAGAAGCCAAATTTCATTAGAGTGTTGAAGATGATATGGGCTTCGTGAGATTAGGGTTTTGACTCTATCGAAGTATAAAGGGATCAAGACGGTGACAAGAAAAGGTTACGCGTCTAAGGTTTATTGAATATGCACATGGATGTGTGTGACGTCGTCCTACCAGACAGTTAGAAGATCTGTTGGTAGTTTTGTTATAGAGAACTATACTTGTCGGAGAAGACAATAAGTAGTAGTTGCTCTCATCATTGTAATTCTAGATAAGAATGGTCGGCACGGGTGTGTGTTGGTACCATATAGCAATTGTAGTTGCGATTTAATCTAGTGAATGAGTTCTGGACATGGTCCCGGGGATGTAGGAAACGAACCTCGTTAACAAATCTCTATGTGTTTTTAGTTTATGCACTTACATACTTGCGCTCTAACATATTTGCATAAAAATACATAGACTAGTCACAAATCCGTTCTTACAGTGTTTGTTTTTCATGTTCTTTATCGAAACTGGTTTTTAATCATCTCTTTTTTCTTCAATAAAGAACCCTCAAATAACTTCCCACTTGATCTTATTTAAATCCTGTTGGCTACTAAATAGGTTTCTATGTTTCCCCGGTCACCTTAATTCCTCCTCCTAAGAGATTAAGTCTTTCTATCTAAGTAGCCGATATGGCGTGAAGAAAGCTTCTCTGACTGAGGATGAATGAGGTTTGGTGGATCCTTGAAGTCAAGTATGGAATAGATCAAGAAGAGTCGGCGCTTTTTGCGGTCCGATAAATGTTCTTCTTCCTTTTGACTAACGGTTTCCTCTACTTTAAATTTTCCTGTGAAACATAGTTTTCTGGTTAGTAAGTTGCGGTTTATGGTGGAAGGTTTATACAAGTGAAGATTAACAAGCCCAGAAGTATAGCTAGAGAAAAATCAGAGACGTAACGGATGTGCTACGACATAAACTCCACCTTCCTTGCGGTGGCGCGTTCGTCGCGCGTTACTCGGTGTGCGTGACTCAGTGTCAAGACCCAAGTACAAGAATTGAATGGCGCGTGTCTTTACTGTCTTGATCTTTGACGCGTGGCAAGTTGAAAGAAACCTCGAGACGGTTGATCTATACTATTATTGTAGGTTTCGTATGTGTTAATGTGTATACCGGTCTTGTAAACAAAAAAAATTGGGCTGTTAATACGCTTGTAAGTTTGCCCCTTTGGGCTTTCATGAAATGAAAAGTCGACCAAAAAAAAAACAATTTATTATTATTGTTATTTGCTTCTTTCTTTGAAAGTTTTTTTTTCTTTCTTTAAAAATTAGAAGTTTGAATTGCTTATGCTGTTGTGCTAACCATTCCTCCCTCAATGCATTCAGCTTAGACACGGTGGATCATGAGTCAAGATTCATTACATATCCTCTTAAGAGTCTAAACCATGTTTTACATTAGATTAACATTCAAAACTATTATTTGCATAGTGAGAACTGAGAAGTAATCGTTATAAGACAGCGATAATTATATGTTCTGGCGTGGAAGTTGAATTAATAAAATGATCAGCTTCGAAAACTAAATCTTTTTGTGTGTTACTTCTTGATACACAATCTAATAATCAGAGATTATAATATGTACAAGACTATCAGTAACATAGAAAAATACATAAAAAATACAGCCAACTGACCGCGTTCATGAATGGAATGTCACTAGTCAATCATTAGATATGGCGATACGGAAATAAATATTTATTCAAAAATGAAAACATAATGGACAACATATAATATGTATGTGAATAGTCTAGAGTATATGTATCAATAGCGTATGCATTACTATAAGATAAATGAAAGTATATAATATATATGTACATATATAGTTTACAGTGCAAATATATATCAACACTTTATGCATTACTATAAAATAAATGGGAAAATTTTATATACCAAATTTCATTTATGGATATAGCAGAAACTAACTTTTTAATATATTAATAACTTTTTAATTAACCGTATTTATAAAAATGTTCATACCAATCTCTAAAAAATATGCAAGTCCATAGATAAACTCTTTTCCGAGTATTCAAATAGATTAAAAATAGAGATTTTATATTTTTATAGACGTCTAAAACGATATGATTTAGTTTCGCAAACAAATTAATCGAACTTGAAATGTGTTAACGTTCCAAACCTGTCTTTTTACCATCCGACGATAGAATCCCAAATTTCAGTTAGAATTTGTTTTATTTGAAACTTTTTTCACTTAGAATTGTTAATTTTGCATCGTTGGAAATTAAAGTATATATATGTTTACTCTTCATTTTGTCTAACTACTATATATGTTTTACATGTAGTTAACCTTGCACCGCAGGAGAGTAAATACTATGAATGTATGCATGAATGTTGTGCGTTTGTTTCTGAATTATTTATGTTTACATTCCTTTTTGCATGAAAAATTCCCAAATTTCAATTAGAATTGTTTTTATTTGAAATATTTTTCAGTTACGAGGAATATCTGTTTTTCTTTTACTTATATAAATCTTATTTTGCATCGTTGGAAATTCAAATATATATGTTTACTTTTCTTTTTGTCAACTAGTATATATGTTTACATGTAGTTCACTTTGCACCGCATGAGTAAATAATACTATGAATGAATGCATGAATGTTCTGCGTTTGTTTCTGAATTATTTATTAGAAAACTTGGGACGACCAGAATAATTGACATGCAACCAGGATAAATAGCCCCTGGGAGGGACTAAAACGTAACGTGCTTTGACTTGTATAATATATGGTTTGCATGTTTGATGTTACCACAACATCACCATCATTAAGTCGTTCTTGCAGCTTGCCGATCATATTAATATCAGAAATAATCGTAACTATACATACTAAGTCAAATCAAAGATATCAAATAATTTAAAATGTTTGTTCGACGATTTTAAATATATAACTAAAAGTATTGGAAACTAACCACTACAATAAAACACGCAGATATTGAGGGACTTTTTCCTCAGTATGTCGTCGTAATAACCGTATTCCGACGACATACCGAGGAAAAAAGTCCTCGAAAAAAACTCCTCGAAATTTCATTTTCCTTCGAAATTTCCTCAAAATTTTCTGACGGAATTTCGAGGAACAGTAATTCCAAGGAAACTGTGAAGACGAGGGTTCGTCACAAAAGTCCTCAAAATTTTCCTACGAACGTGGTCGTCGAAATATTTTGAGGGAACCCTTTCCTCGGAATTTTCAAAAAAAATAAATAAAAAAACAATATTAATTTTTAATGAAATTCGAAAATATAAAATATAAAATAAAAATTGAAATTGAAAATATATTAGATAATATTATTCAAAATTGTACAAATTAAAATATATTAAAAAATAGTTTTAATAAATAAAAGTTTTAAAAATCCAAAATAGTTTTTAATCACAAAAATATAAATATATAAAAAAATAGTTTAATAATTACAATATATAGTATACATGATTTATACATATATAAATATATATATATATATATATATATTTATATTTATATTTATAAAAATTACAAATCGTTTATAAATATAGAAAAAGGTTTTTAAATATTTTTAAAATTTATAAAAAACGTTTTATTATTACTGTAAACTTTAAAAAACGTTTTAATATATATAAAAATAGTTTAATAATTACAAAAATAATTTACATATATAAAAAGAGTTTAAATATATAAAAAAATAGTTTAGTAATTACAAAAACGTTTTAAAAAATCATATACACATTTTTAAAAATCAAAAAACGTTTTAAAAAATCAAAAAACGTTTTAAAACACAAAAAACGTTTTGAATTTTAACCAAAACACAAAATAAATCGAAAAAAAATAAAACAACAATTTCATAATTACAAAAAAGTTTTAATATATATAAAATAGTTTAATAATTACAAAAATAGTTTTAATATATAAAAAATATTTTAATAAGTACAAAATAGTTTTAATATATAAAAATAGTTTTAAAAAATCAAAAAACGTTTTAAAAATTCAAAAACGTTTTAAAAATCATATACATATTTTTAAAAATAAAAAACGTTTTAAAAAAACAAAAAACGTTTTAAAAATCATATACACATTTTTAAAAATCAAAAAACGTTTTAAAAAATCAAAAAACGTTTTAAAACATGAAAAACGTTTGGAATTTTACCCAAAACACAAAAGAACTAAAAAAATATATAACAACAATCCAAACAACAATCCAAATTTGAAAATCCTAAGCTATCCATTCAATCCTAGAATTTCCTTCCTAACAACCTAAATTTCGAGATCTAACATCCAAAGAATCGATCTATGAAGAGATGAAGAGAAGAGAGATGAACTTACATGATAGCAAGAGAGGAGAGGAAGAGAGGATAGGAAGAGAGGGGATTTGCAGCGCAGAGGAAGAGAGGAGAGGAAGGAAGCCGCGCAAGAGAGGAGAGGAAGAGAGGAGAGGCAGAGAGAAATGGGGAAGAGAAGAACGTAAAACCTAATTTATGAGACGTCCGACGGACACTGTCCGTCGGAATTTCCTCACAAAATTTAATAAGGTTCCTCGAAATTTCCTCGAAATCTTCTAATCTAATTTTCGCCAAACGTTTGGCGGCTAGGGTTGCCGGGTTAATGAAAAATATTCCGAGGAAAGCAGGTTCCTCGAAATTTCCTCACAATATTGTGAGGAAATTTCGAGGAAACAGGGTTTGGGGTTTTGAAAACATCGATTTTTTTCCTCTATGTCATTTCTTATACAAATGTAATTCATACTAATGAGGTTTCTTTGTATAGATGATCATAAACAATGAAATAACACAATTACAAAAATAATTGTAAGTATTTCCTTTAACGTTTATTAAAATGTATAAGTGTTTCTCTTATGTTGTGTGGTTTCCGTTCAATCCGCAAAACATTATTTTCGGTTTAAAACCCTAAAGTTTGACTTCATAATCTTCCTAAGACACTTAATGAAGGTTATATACGTGTTATTCAATCCGCAAAACGTTGTTTTCGGTTTAAAACCCCTTATTCCTCGAAATTCCCTCGGAATATTGTGAGGGAATTTCGAGGAAATACCGAAAATCATTTGTTTCGTCGAAATTTCCTCGAAATATTTCGAGGGTATTTCGACGAATAAGGGGTTTTAAATCAAACCCCTCAACCGTGAAGGGACATTCCGACGAAATTTCGAGGAAACCATATTGTCCCTCGGTATTCCCTCGAAAAATACCGAGGAAATGTGTCTTCCTCGCAATTTCCTCGAAATTTTTCGAGGACATGTGTCTTCCTTGCAATTTCCTCGAAATTTTTCGAGGAAATACCGAGGAAACCACATTTCTTGGTTTCCTCGGTATTTCCTCGATTTTTCGTCAGAAAATTCCGAGGAATTCATTTTCCCTCGGTATGTCCCTCAGAATACCGATGTTTTCTTGTAGTGAACGTGGATGTGGTCGGATGGCGTACGGCGTTCCAAATATTTCTAAGGAATCGAATTAGCATCAATTCAGGTTTATCCATCTATATGACCAGGTGATAGAATATTTAATTCTCTTTGTGAGCAATCGAGTCTGGTTGACGCCGGTGATTAGATCCTTAGAAGACTAATCGATTGGGATTTGGTTCGTCAGATACCTCCGAAAAAAATTATCAAGAAAAAAAACTAAAAGTATTTGAAACCAATCGAACGATTTGAGAAGTAGAACGATATATATTTGATATCTAAGCAGAAAATGAATCATTTTAATTTAGATATGCATAGCCATAAATAAACATCAATACTTTGTTACAATCTTGTGGGAAGATTTTATCATAATATACATACACGTAATTTACAAACTGTTGGAACAAATAGGCTATTTTAATTTTTTTTTGGTAGGAACAAAGGGAAGATCCATTGGTTAAGTTGGGATAAGCTCTGTGTTCCCAAACACTTAGGAGGGATGGGCTTCAAAGATATTGAATTTTTTAACCAAGCCTTGTTAGCTAAGCAAGCTTGGAGAATCCTTCATGATCAATCATCTTTGTTTGGCAGTTTCTTAAAAAGCAGATACTATCCTCATTCTGATTTCCTCTCTGCTCAACTTGGCACAAGACCATCCTATGCCTGGCGTAGCATATTACATGGAAGAGATCTTCTTATCAAGGGACTTAGGCGCATGACTGGAAATGGAAGCTCTACTCCAGTCTGGTCTATGCCTTGGTTGGTGGATGGTGATCACATGTGTATCCCTCTGATGAAGAATGGGTTTGTTGATTTAAACCTCCGTGTGAAAGACCTTCTATTGCCACGCTCCCACAGCTGGGATATGTTGAAGCTCAATGACCTTTTCTTCCAACGTGATGTTGAGATCATCTCTCAAATTAGACCTGTCATTTCCTCCGAGGATTTTTATATATGGAATCATACGCGTTCGGGAGAATACTCGGTCAAAACAGGCTACTGGTTTGCTGAAAGGATGGCTAATAAAGAAGCCTATGTCGCAGGTTCCATGCTTCCATCCCTCAATGGAATCAAAGAATTCATCTGGTCCTTGAATACAGACCCAAAAATCAAAATATTTTTTGTGGAAAGCCGTCAGCGGAGCGTTACCGGTAACAGACAACCTTCTATCTAGAGGCATGAAACTAGACTCGAGATGCCAAATATGTGGGCTAGAAGGAGAATCAATGAATCATGTTCTGTTCACCTGCACGCTTGCTAGGCAATATTGGGCCATCAGTAACTTCCCTATTCCTCACACTGGATTTTCTGATACCTCTGTTTACTCTAACATCTACTATATCCTTAAAGCGAGAGACATCTCTTCTATCCCTCAAGAGATTAGTAGAGCAGGGCCATAGATCCTTTGGAGTATTTGGAAAAAACAGGAATCTTCATTTCTTTGAAGGCAAGTTCACTGCTGCTCCAGTTTTCTCGGCTCAAGTATTCAACGAAGTAAACCATTGGTTTCTCATAAAAACCTTGGAGAAAGAAGAAAAGGCTATTGATCTTGAGAGGAAGAAGAGAATTATATTTGGTTGGAAGCCACCTCCCGTTCATTGGGTTAAATGTGATATTGGCTATGCTTGGAGTCCAATCAAAAAGGAGAGCGGAGCTTCTTGGGTTGTACGAAATCACGCCGGTAAAGTCTTGTTGCATGGTAGGAGATCATTCTCAGAAATCACCAGCAAGACTGACGCTTCTTTAGAAAGCTGGATATGGGCAATTGATAGTTTAAAAAGCCTACACTTTGACTCTGTTATTTTTGCAAGTGAAGACAACGACCTCATTGCTGCTGTCTCTAACCCTTCTGCTTGGCCATCTCTAAAATTCTATTCAGAGCAGGTTTGTCTTCGGTTAAATGATTTTTTGGATTGGCATGTTCAGTTTCACAAGTGTAGTGACATCAAAGGCGCTCATCTTATTGCCACTAGCGTGTCAAAGAGGATCGGTTTCAATCTTATATTGCAACTGGATTCCCACTTTGGTTAAGGCATCTTTACCAATAGCTCTCACTATCTCTCTCCCTTGTTGTAATATCTCTCAGATTGTCTTGGATCCTCTCATTTTTGTATCTCCTTCTTGACATGTTGGTAATATATATGCAAAGCGTTTAAAAAAAAAAAAATGTGCATGAATCTTTAACTATAACAAGGAAAATAGCAATAATCATAATGACTAACATGCAACGGACCACACGCGGATTATATTTTTATTTGATTTAAAAACCAGTTTAAAATTAACTATTTATTTGAGAAAAAATAGTTTTTCATTTGAAAGGTTAATAAAATTATTTTGTTAAAAGAGCTGTAGCTAAATCATAGGAACACATAATATTATAGCTCTAAATATATTATACAGATTTTAGGTTTGTTTTATATGAATTCCTAATATAATATCTTTGGTGTCAAAATTAGTAAAGTGAATCCTAGAAAAATGTAATATCAGTCGATTATATAATACGATGCAAAAAATTATAAGAATATACTAGGTCATAATTTGCGTCAAAGCAACGCTATATTTCATATTTGTAATGATAAATAAAATTTGTCGGCTGGAGTTTCCGTCCTGGGTTCGATTCCGCTTGGCCACCAGGGCTAGCGTTAAACCGCAAATATACGTGGATTGCCGTCGGTTTCAGGGGATTAGTCTTTGGGCCTAGAAAGCCTTTGAGATCACCCCCTGGTTAATACAAAAAAAAAAGATAAATAAAATTTGTAACTGATTAAATTATTAAATATATAGTTTAACATTTAGCGTTATATGTATTGGTTTAATAAGGTATATTGTTGTCATTTATATGATGTTTATGATTTTCACCATATCAATTTTGACATTAGTTTTTTGTACAAATTACATTCATGGAATAATTTAGTTTCTTGAGTGGTTTATCTTGCCCTATATACTTTATAACATATCTTAATATCCTATAAAATATTAGTTAAATAATTTACTGTACATGGAATACAAAAAAAAACTAAGAGATATGTTGTCCATACTTAATTTTTTCTTGTTGACTTCAATTCAAACGGCTATTCTATTACTTAAATTTGAAGTGGCCCAGACTAAAATAGAATAACCAATGTAACAAAAATATCTATGAAAAGTCCTCGTAGACTTAGCTAAACAGTCGGAAATAGCTAAGTTTAACATGGTGACAATTACTTAATATATGGAATAGATGGACACATTTACTATTTCTATATCTAACATGACTATACTAAAGTATTAGTTTTTTTTTTTGCTAAAAAACTAAAGTATTAGTTTATGTTAATATAGGTGTATTGCTATTTAAATTCTTAATATATAGGATAGATGGACACATTTACATTGCTATTTATTTTTAAATGTTTATGTGTATGCCTAGTACCTCTAATACATTATATAAATTTAATTAAATTATCCCAATGTACAAAATTAGTAGTGAACTAATTTCATTTAATATATTAAATATAAAATAAGGTATAGTTTGTGTACGTATTAAGCCAGTAGTAAAATAATGAGAAATTGCATTTCTTACCAGCTTATACCATAATTAAATCTATGCCCTAAATCCCACATCATAATACTTTTTTCCATAGATACAAACTTGTCACATCATATGTATTTTCTTAATTTTATCGGGTTTTAGGATAATCAACCAATTCACCTTAAAATAATTGTAATGTTCGTGTATATCTTATACACAAGAATGTGTTCCAAAAACACAGATTAGGTGGGAATTTTTTTAGATATGGTTTCGGTTATTGTTTTGATTTGCCATATGAAAATATCAAACATATTAAAATATTGAATACTAATTAATGGTATCTATTTTGTTGGAACATTACAACTTTAATTATAGTCTAAAAACAGTACATAAAATAAGACTCTATTTTAATAGAATATGTTAGTTATCAAAATTCGAAGTTAATTCATGTTGATTATTTTATAAAATGCAATAAGATTTTTTAATTGTAGTAAGATCATAATCACTAAAATATATACGTTGTAAATTCAAACTGAGATTTATATTCCTAAAACAATGAAACTTTGTTAGCATATTCTTAGGTGTAATTTATTAAAGTCTATTTAGATTTTATAATCAAATATCATCGGCATATATAATTTTATTATTTTGGTAGCAATTAAATGACATTTTTTATCAATAGATAAAATAAAGTCATATTCTAAGAGCAACATTATCGTTCAGTCTCTTTGAATGAGGTTCTAAAAATTCAAAATAATAATAATAAAATCAAAGATTAAATTTTAAAAGTCTCGGTAAGTAATATGCATTGAAAACAAGACATGTGAAGATAAACGTTAACAATTGGTAATCTAAAAGTCTCTTTCTTCATTTTTCTTCTTTTCTCTTTTTCTTTAAATTTTATGATATTTCTTCTAATCCCATGTTGGAACTGCTCTAATAGATGAGATGTTCTCTTTAACTATTTTTTCAAACTTCAAACGTAAGAGAAAAATGTATAATTCAGAGTTGCATGTTCGATAGGAGTAATCTATCCGGATTTTGGTCCGGTTTTCGGTTATTCTTATTTTAATTTACAAAATTAACTATTATATTAAAATCATATATAGTTTAGTTTAATACGGTTTATATATTATCACTTTATATTTAAATTTATACCAAAAAACATAACTATATTTATTGATTTTTTATAAATTTTGTCAATTTTAGTTTATGTAAATAAATTAATCGGATTTATTAAAACATAAAGATATTTTAATTACTATAACTTTAAATATAAAAATTTCTGTTTTATTTAACTACCAAAAATTTTAAATTAAAATAGTTCTTACAATTTTAGTAAAATAAAAAAATCAGTATAATATTATTAAAAATTAAAATTTAGAACAGATGTCTCTCAACGAAAGATTCTAAACTTAAGAAAAAGTGAAAACTAATCAAATTAGTATTTTAATTATCAATAGTGGTTTATTCGTTTTATTAGGTTTATCAATCGGATTATTCGTTTTATTCGGTTTAATCAATTAATATATTGAACTATATCTATAGCGGTTTCTTAAAATTAAAATTCATTTAGTTTATACGGTAGTACCAGTTATAGTTTGATTTTACCGAATTTAACACCAATTTCTATGTAGGTAAGACCACCCACAACACGGAGTCCGTAACATCGAATCCCTAAAGAAAAATATTAAATTATTGGTTTTTGTTGGTTTCCGTGCGATTAGTGATCCAAAAATCCGTAAATAAGGACTCATCTCAGTTGTGGTTCGTCACTGTTTTGTGGGCCATGTGATATTTCATGATTTTAATGAGTTTTAGATTCACATTTTAGTTTATTATAGTCATGGAGTTGCATATTAGGAGTATATATTGCATTAGATTGTTCATTTGCATATCACAGGGTTTGGAGTGCACGATTGGAAGTTTGGGGCGAAATTGTAAGGTTATCTTTGCAAATTACAAAGTTTGTGGTCAGTTTGAGAACCATCAAGAGTCTGGGGACTATTCTGAAAATTTGCTGGGCTAAATTGCACAATCAGAAGTCCATTGTTCAATTCGTGAGGTTCTTTGTGCAAATCTGAAAGGTGTGGTGTCAAAGGTGAAGAGGAAAGAAATCCAGGGACCAGACTTGCAAATAAGGCTGAGAACACCATTGTCGTTCTTCTTCTCGCGACGTCACCTGGTTGATTCCGACGACGTAGCTCACCGGAGAAGAGAACCGAGGTGGAGCTGAGCACGATAGAGGAGACGACTTTGATTTGAGAATCCGTGGTGGAGGATACCACGACTCAAGCTCAGCCACGAAGGCGATTCCCGAGCTTCCACAGCGGCTCGTAGCGAGGAGGTTGAAGATTTACGGCGGTGACAGATGGTTCTCGAGGCCGAGGTGAATCACGGTGGAGAAGCCCGTGACCAGAAGCAACGAAGAAGCTTTGCGTGGAGGAAGACTCCGACTTGGAGCCGTGGCGGAGATGACGAGCAGCTGAGCACCGGTGCTTTAACGTTAGCTTGATTCCGACGAGATGGTGAAGCTGAGAAGAAGACGAAATTGATCCAAGGCGGAGGTGAGAGCCCAAGACCGGGTAGAACCCACCGGGATGAACTACTCGGGCGTAATTTTCACACATCGAAGAGCAAGAAAGGACCGGGGTGATTGGGAACGGGTTCAGTAACCCGGGCGCAAGAGAAGAAAAAGAACCTGATTTTATTTGGTTGACCGGTTTAGTCCCGGTTTGACCGGTTTAATCTGAGTAAACCAGAACGATTTTGGACTCCTCTATATATATTTCTAGACCTAAAAACCCTAATGTATCTCATTTTCTCTGAGACTTTGCTTCATATTGTAAAAGATTGAACCTTTTGATTATCTAAGGATTTTGCTTCATCTTATATCTTGTTTTTCTTAATCATTAACATGATTAGCCTTAAATCTCACATAGATTTGAGGTTTCTCATGGAGATTAGGGAGTAGACATATTTTTAGATTCATGGGTTAGGGTGATTAAGGGTGATTAGTGAAGATCTAGGGTATTTAGTGTTAGATTTACTTTTTTTTTGCTTGTTGAGGGTTCCTAATGCTATTTTAGTTTTGATCATACTAAAATAGATCTCTAGACATTTCCTACCCGAAAGGTGTATGATGAAATGTCTGAACCAACTCATCAATGCTTTTAGTCTACTTTGCCAAAGAGATTTGTTGTTAAATAGGCTAAGATTGCTAGTAGACTTGTTCATAATGATTGCTTTAGTAATATTCAACCAAAGAGATTTGATGCTTGAGTTACTTTAGCAAATGAGTATTCATCTAGACATAGAGCTTGCTTAGTGTTGTGTCTAGGCATAAGAAATTGTTTGATTGATAGTTTACCACTCTAGCTTGGATCTTAGTCACCCAAAATCAAGTCCCTAATCCCATAAGTCCACCTTAGCATTTGATTGAGTTCTTGCACTAGCTTCTAGATTGGATTTGAGATCACCTTGTTCATATTAGTAGGTTCTTAGCTTGTTACCATCATCCATCTTTCTATTTGCTTAGATTAGGAAAGTTTGTGTATTTTTGGTGTTATAGATCACTAGTTCTCTGTGGTTCGACAACCTTTCTATACTATCATTTGACTTGGAAGCCTTGAAAACTTCCGCTATCACCCTACCACATGTGGCGGTCCACAATTAGCTCTTTTTTACTTCTTTTTTAGTTGGGATGAAAAAAAAAAATTGAAGGATTCCAGAAATGAGTTTACCGTTGTGGATGCTCTAAGACTTCCTTAAATTTCTATTGAGTTTTACTTGTGCTTATAACTAAAACTAGGAGTTTTCTTGCGCCATTCGCAGATATAAAAATTTTAAAAATATTTTTATATAAAAAAAATTTCAATTTTCAGTATTTAAATTGAAAATTTATTAGCCATTATGTAATTTTTCTAGTTTTATTTATTCAAGTTTACTTTAACTTTTTAATTTTATTTTATTTAAATTGTAATAATAATAACTAAAAACTTAAAGAGTTATTTTATTCATATTATATTTTATTCAGTTAACTTTTATTTTAAATTAGTTCTAAAAATATATACATTAATATAAATAACATATATAAGTTGATAAATATATAATTAGAACTACACTTATTTTGATAATAAAAATATGATTCATAAATTGATGAAAAAATTAAATTCGTACTTATTATTTATATATATAATTATATTATTTTGATAATATAGAAAAGTTATTAGTATTACCATATTTCTAAATCTTACCAAAATAGATACTTGTAGAAAAATAATATTTTTGATATAAAATTTATTAGTTATTATTATATTACGAAACTTTGCCAAAAATATGAATTCATATATAGTTATTACTATATTTAAAATTTTTACCAAAAACATAAATTTTAATATAGAAAATTTTACATGTCACATTATATCGATGTCATGTCATATTTCTTTTAAGCCATGTCATCATTTTTTGTTGAGAATAACTGTAGTGATGACACATGTACAAATCACTTCTCAAATATAGTCTAGGGGATACGCAAATAAATCTAGTTGTCATGAATTCTTGCACAAAACATTTAATCGGCGCTACGATATGCTATTTTGTTCTCGGCGGTTGCTGATTAAGATTTGTTAATAATATATGTAATAGAAGGATGATACCTGTACTTTTTTTTTTTATCAGTATGATACAGGTACTTCAAGAAAAACAAAAACAAAAAAATATTGAAATGTCGATAATAATATTTTTCTGGAACTAACAAATAATACATTTGACTTTTAACAAATAATAACTGTATTATTATTTTTATAGACTACTATATGGAATAACGTTTAGTGATGTTCCAACTCCCATCGACTACTATATAAACGAGGAAACAACAAACCATTTACATCACAACACAGACAACGACAATAAAATACACAAAGATCAAACAAGAACTGAAAATGGCAGCACGAGCCACAACATTATATGCTCTCTTGCTAACATCCCTCCAACTCCTCTTAACATGTCACGTAACATTGGCGGCCGGAGGAAAATGGGATCTCCTCCTCTCCGACGTCGGAATCTCCGCTATGCACATGCAGCTCCTTCCCAACGACCGTGTCGTGATGTTTGACCGAACCAACTTTGGTCCATCGAACATTTCTCTCCCCAATGGTAACTGCCGTAACAACCCTCAGGACGCCGTCTCCAAAATCGACTGCACAGCTCACTCCATTGAATACAACGTTGAATCAAACACCATCCGTCCATTAACTGTACAATCCAACACATGGTGCTCCTCCGGTTCTCTTAGACCGGACGGAGTTCTTGTCCAAACCGGTGGAGACCGGGACGGCGAGTTAAAAGCGAGAACCTTCACTCCTTGTGATAACAATGAATGTGACTGGGTCGAGATTAACAATGGCTTAGCAAGGAGGAGATGGTACTCTTCTAACCATATTCTTCCTGATGGTAAACAAATCATTATCGGAGGTCAAAGACAGTTCAGCTACGAGTTCTTCCCCAAAACGACATTTCCTAACGTTATCGACTTGCCGTTCTTGGCCGAGACTAATGATAGAGGAGAAGAGAATAACCTTTATCCTTACGTTTTTCTCAACACCGATGGAAACCTATTTATATTCGCTAACAACCGAGCGATACTACTCGACTATGTTAACAACAAGGTGGTGAAAACTTATCCAACGATCCCCGGTG